>NC_136426.1:13822500-14372500 GCF_052849685.1 Lactuca virosa
ACGAAGTAAATAAGATTTCTCTTTGATTAATGAGTAAGTTAGAACAATTCGATACAACAGTAAATAACTATTCTATGCGTAAAACTCTTACCCGTTTTTCTAACCAATATTTCTTTATATAGGTTTCACATGAATATAAGAAAGACATCTCAATTCAACAGCTAAGCTGCGAACTTAAGGTAACAAAAAGTGCGAAATCGCAACATGGCTCACACTAAATAAAGACATTACATAATACGAACAAATTCATTACAAGTCGACACAACACAAATTATGAACTCTACATTACCACCTAACCCTAAGATTTGTCCAATCTCTAGATCTAACTATTCTATGATCATAAACAACTAAATATCAAGTTCATGCCATTGGAATGGTCATCTAACTACACATAAATTGTAGATAAATGATAAAAATCATAACTTTAATGTGCCAGGTAGTTGATCTATCAAACACGAGTAAAAAATAAATCCATATAAAACGAAATTAACGCATAATATCAATGTTCATATATGCTAAATGAAAGCATATGGGTATTAGCCCATAACTAAGTCAGAAAAATGAAATAACATTGAGAAAACTAGAGCAAACATGTTAAAATCAAGCAAACTGAATGAATCATCATCTCTTGTCTTTGAATCTCTTTGAATCTTGTTCTTCAATCGATCTTTGACCTTTTTAGGGTTACTAAGAGATTTTTGGTCGTCTAAAGCTGCAGACAATCGCAACTCTCCTCTGGATTTTGACATAATGATTAAATATATAAGTTTCCAAAAACACGTCACCACATCGTGGTAAATGGTTCACCACGTCGTGGTGAACAATCCTTCACGTAGCCTCCAAGCTTTCAAACAAGCACCCGAAAATCTTATATGTCTGACACGTCACCACGTCGTGGCAAGATGTTGACCACGACGTGACAACTACTGTTTGCACGTTTTCTTCTTCTTGATGAACGCTTCCAATGCCTCTGTCTCTAGCTCAACAATTTGCTCTTTTTTTCCCTGAGAATGTTTTTTCCAGCTTCAAAATCAAAATATAAACAAATTAAATATCATTTATAGTAAATAATGATTGAATGCAACTAAAAATACTTAAATATTGCATAAAATATGTGAATATATATATATATATATATATATATATATATATATATATAACAATATCATATATCTAATGACTTGGGTCAGGACCGGTCTATTATTTTTCCATGCCCTGGGAAAGATAATAAAATAAGCTCTATTTTTTACCGGACGAGACACATATATAAAAAACTTAAATAACAAAAGCGCAATAAACTTTACAATTAATTAAAAAATTATTAATACAACAAAAAACCTTAAAAAACTTCCTAAAATGTTGTTTGATTTGTGATCCTAATAGTTTCTTGCAGGATTTGAAAAAATTTCGATTAATTAGTGAAAACTTCCCAAAGTCTTTGGTTTACAACTCTTGTGCAAGAAGCTCGTGGAAGAAGCTCCTGTGCAAGAAGCTCGTAAAAAATGATGATAAGAAAATTTTCGATTAGTTAGTGAAAAAAACCTAATTAATACACAAATTATAGTTTAGGGACCATATATTTACTACATACATGTCATTGTGACTATATATTTACCAGATACATGTATTATGACCATATATTATATTTGAGAGATACATGTCATTTCAATAATGTTTGTCCATTTATGTTTATAAAAACATGTTAATGATTTTATCCGTAATTTTTTTTTAAATCTGTGTAGTAGTTGTTTGTAGTAATGATTTAGAAAAAAATAAGAGTAATGTATTATTATTATTATTTAAGTTTCTTTTATTTAAAAAAAGGATATATTTTTCTTATATTTGTCATAATCTATTTTATGATTTGATTTCGACTTGTAGAAATACGTTCCACACGTCCATCTATTTTTAATTTGCCGTAATCAACACTCAATTACTTGAGCCAAAATGGATAACACCGTTTGAAAATAGAAAAAGCTTACAGCCATACTCCCCTGGCCAGTGACGGTCAACAAACAGCGCGTGTCGGTTACCATGACGGTAGAAATACCCACGCGCTCCTCTCTGGTTAAAAAACCGATGAACGCATACAACAATCACTAACACATCTGAAAATAAATTCTCCCCCCTTTCCTTTCTCAAGAGCGGGAACCCTAAATTCAGTTTTTTCAAAATTTCAATTTACAGATCTATCTTTATCTATCGTCTAAATCTATGCGTCTTCCAGGTTTAGAGTTAATTAATTGAAACAGTACTCAATCTCCAACTCAGGTACTATTTGTTGTTTGTTATATAGATTCGTTTACCGCAATAAGTCGTTTTTTTTTTTTGTGTTTTTGGTTTGATTTGATGCATTTTTGTGGTTATTGTTTTGTTTTTTGCACTTCCAGATTTGAACTTGTTTTTGTTGCATACAGACTTAGTTATTTTTTATTTTTTATAGAGATGGATTTTCATGATATGAAAAGGACGGAACTTCAAGCGCTATGCAAGGAACACAAAATTCCTGCGAATTCTGCCAACTCCGTGTTGATTGATAAACTTTCTCAGCTGCTCAATGTAAATTTTCATTTCCTTGTGCTATCTTTTTTCATGTTTTGGTAGGTGTTCACCCGGTTTAAGTAACAAGATTTAAATTTGAATTTGTGGCCTAAATTATTGGCTCTTCAATTTGGTTTATTCACTAAATTAATCTTCGAAGTAGAGGTTAATAACTACGTTGAACTTTGAGATCACTTCTAAAATATGTTTATTTTTTTATACTAAAAATTCCTTGGCTTTATGAGGATTGGGAAGGTGAGTCTTCCATCATTTCTCCAAACATTGCTATTTCTAAAATAAATGCTAATAATAGAAGTTTATAGCATGTAGTTGGTACTTTGAGAAAAAAGAGTATTCTTGTCAAAACTTTTGATTATTTTTGTCTGATGTTCCAATATCGTTTTCACATTATCACAATACTTATCATTTAGTATGGTCCTAGCTCAAATAGTGTATTTTGCTAAGTTTGCTCAGGAGAGTAATTAAACATAGAAAATAAAGGTGTCATATTATTAAATGGATGTAGGTAATAATAGTTGCCATCTAGGTGGCCTAGTGGTGATCATTTGGTATGAAACTTTCCAAATTGGAGTTGATCCAAGTTTGAATCTCCCTGGCTTCAACTTTGGGATTGCTGTTTATATGTGTATATTCATGCCTATGTTACTGTATACCAAATTGTCATTATTACATGTTAATAGTTACTTTTTCTGATATTTTACTCAACAATATTGTATTCAGGTAAAGCAGGAAAAGCAAAAACCTGGAACACAACAACGGGCTTGTATAAAGAGCTCGGTTGAAGCCATAGATGATAGTGAATCTGCAGTGTCAAGAAGGCAAGCAAAGAAAGTTAGGTTTAGTCCAGAAGTTGAGTATGAACGATCTGGAAAAAAACAGAAGGCTATAGAGCTTGTGGTTACAGGGATCAAAGGTAGAACTAGATCTGTGGCGAAGAAGGTCGATGAACCTGCTGTTGATGATGTTAATAATGCCACTGATGATGATGTACAAATTCCTGTTAAGGTTACTAGGTCTAGGGCTCATATACTGGAAAAGGTTGATGTTGTATCAACTGATGGAAGGAAGCAAGGTAGAAGGGCTGTAAAAGATGTACAAAAGGAAAGTGAGGAAGTTCAAGAAACTGAAGGCAATCTTGGCAAAGTCACCAGATCAAAGGCGAACACAGTGGGAAAAGGCGATGCTCAACTTGAAAAAAGTAAGCAAAGCAAAAAAGAAGTTAAAGATGTTGAAAAGGAAAGTGAACCAGTTAAAGAAACCGTTGTTGTTCGTGCTAGAGTTACACGGTCAAAGGCACAGACTGTGACAGAAGACATCAAGGAACCTGAATTGAGTCCTCAAGTTAAGAAAAAACATGGTAGACAAACAGAAAAAGATGAGGCAAAAGTTGAGCTCTCTAAGGAGGTTAAGGATGTTCCAGTTAGAGCTACAAGGTCTAGAGGACAAACTCTAAACACTGATAGTTTGGTTGCTAATCCTCCAGCTGAAAAGAAAAGAACCAGAAGGGATGATAGTGAGGTTGCTAATCCTCCAATAGAGAAGAAAAGAACTAGAAGGGACACCATTGTTGCTGATCTGAGCCATAACACAAGCAATGAAGATAAAGGTGAGAAATTGGGGCGTGGGAGATCAAAGAAAATAAGCGAAGAGAGAATTGCTGAAGTTTCTGAAACTCAAAATAATGCTGACAAGGGTACAAGGCAATCAAGGAGAAACAAGGCAACAGTTGAAGCGCCTATAGTTGTGGATCAAGATGTAAGCAAAGTGGAATCTGTTAATGAAAAGAAAGTTACAAAGTCCAAAGCTCCTCTTGCAAAGAAATCTTCTGAAAGCAAAGCTGAGGTTCAACAACTTGAGGAACCAGAGCCTGCAGGTAGAAGGAATGTAAATCGAAGAAAATCTGTCATGCAGCCTAAAGTAACTGAAGTGATTCTTCCTCTTGAAGAACCTGTGAACATTCCTAAAAAGGACACCAGGCGAAAATCAGTTGTGCAAAAAGCTCAGGGGAAAGGAAACAAAAAACCTCCTGTTGGAAAGAAAGAAATAGTAAAAGAAACTGAGAAGCGTGAATCTCCTATTTGTAAGTCTGTTGCAAAAAAGCAATCAAAAGATGCTTCTAAAAAAGAAATGAAAGCAGTTGCTAGTGGTTCTGAGAGTAAAAATTCTAGGAAACGAAGTGGAGACCTTATTGTTGAAGATCAGATTGTTAAGCCTGAGCCTGTTTCTACACGTAAAGAATCTGTTGCAAAAAAAGAGCAAGAGAGTGTTGTGATGAGCGAAGATAATAGGTCTAAAAAGAAGGCAAAATTGAGTGAAATAAAACAAAGCGATTCAGAGGACCATGTTGAAAAATCCATTTCAATGGAGACACCGATTTTAAAGATGGCAAATCTTGGATTAGATGATAAAGTTATGGAGACTGAGCAAACTCCCGCCATTGTTGAATCTGGTAGACGGTTTACACGTGGTGTAATAAGAAGTGATAGAAAGGAGCCAGGTCAGTCAACCATTAAAGAGCAAAATACTGGAGTAGCTCGTTTCTCCTCGCGTAAAACTTCAGGTCGATTTACACGCAGTGGAATCAAGGTTGATGAAAAGGAGCAGCCAAGTGAGTCAGCTCATCAAAGTCTAACTTTTGATGATGCTCTTAATGCCTCACCTGAAGATGCAGTAGCTGAGCCTAGTTCAGATGATTCTATAGCAGTTCCAACTGAAGTTTCCAACGAAACTCATGCTCCGATAGTAGATGAATCAAGCAATTTATCAGCTTTAGAATCGTTGGAGTTGCCAACCATTGATGCACTTTCAGATGGATCTCATGTACTTAATCAGAATCAGGAAGTTCATGTCAGTTCAGAGATAGTTGTGGAAGCTGAAGTTCAGGTAGCAGTAAATTCAGAAAACTCTGTGGTTCCAGAAGTTTCTGAAAAAGAATTGGAATTGACAATATCAGAATCCACATCAGAGGGGCTGGAAAATGATGCGAGGGTTGAAGAACCATCTGTTTCTGCTGTGAAGACGGTTGAAGTACAAAAAAGTGATAATATTTTCCTAGAACAGTCGGACTTTAATGGTAAATAAATACTGTTTGCTTTGTTTTATTAGTCTGTAAGGTGAGTGATTTGAATATAATTTTATTTTATTAACTTGCAGGCAATTCAAAAGAGGTTGAAGCTTTGGTAGAGCCATCAATAGTCGAAGGTGTGAATCAGGTTATTGCAGATTATCAAGCTTGTGCTAAAAAAGATGAGGATGATCCTGATAATGAAGAAGATGAGAAGCCTAGCAATCAGAAACGTGAAGATGTTGAAAATATAGTTGATGCTCAGGAGATGGATCTTGTAGTGGAAGGAGATGTTCTTGAACCTAACAGAGATATTATTCAGGAGTCTGGTGATGATAAGCTTCAGGGTCTTGGCATGGAGGAAAATGATCTTAAAGATGAAAAAGTTACTGTTCCAGAAAGTTTGACCACACACAGTGAGCCTGAAGATAAGTTTAATGTAGTTGAAGCTGATTACAAGCCTGTAACAGTTACAGAAAGTTTAATTGCACACAATGAGCCTGCAAAGGAGTTGGAATCTGATATAGTGTCTTCTACTGGTAATGATGTTCAAGAGATCCCTATTTTGGGTCAATCTGATGATGAAGTTGAAGGTGTTGACAATGTCAGGAAACATGAATCAAACACAAATGACCAGGATGGAGATACTGAACAGGAACAACTAACAAGGCCTTATAGTTTTGGCATGGAAGACCAGGATGTTGGGAAAGATGAACCAGAGCCAGCTCAGAATGAAAAAGAGCCCATTCTGCCTGAAGTTTTTACCAGTTCTTCTGACCAAGGACCAGAGCCATCTCATAATGAAGATGTGCCCGAGTTGCCTGAAGACTTAACCAAGTCCCCTGACCAAAAACCAGAGCCATCCTTGAGTCTTGCTGTTGATGAAGTTCCATGTGATACTGTTGATGCGTCAACAAGCAAAGAGGCACCAAAAAACCCCACATTAGTTGATAAAGAAAAACAGATGGATGGTCACAAGTTGAGGGAATATTATTCAGCTCAAGAGAACCCAGCCATTGAAGAAAGCTTGCCAGTTGTGTATACAAAAGAAGAATGTGAGACCATAAAACATTTCATAGTGTTCTTTACATGATTTTAATCCTTTATTGATTTCAATTTTAATTATTTTTTTTGCAGCTACTATTGATGGGTTGGCTACAAATCAACTTCCTGGAGATATTGGATCTTATGAAAGTCCGATTACAGAAGAAGAATGTAAGACCTTTCACACGTTGATGGTTTGTCAACCTTTTGCTCTTTATGCTATCATTGACTCGGTTAATTTTTTTTTTTGTTGTCAGCTCCTGTTGATGATTTGGTATCGTATCCAGTAACTTCCTCTAAGGAAGAAGAAAGAAACGAGCAAGGTAGTTTGATTATATTGTTTTTCAATTTTGATGGATTTAGAATCCTTTAATGTTTTCTTAGCAAATGAAGTAAAAACTTTTGCAGAAGATTTGGGGAATTATAGTCATGGAACAGATGACTTTCAGAAACCAGTTTCAACAAATGAAAGTGTTGATGTAGTAGGTCAAAGCATGAAAGGTGGATTCTTGTGATTTTACTCTTGTTGTGATATCAGATATGTATAAAATATTAATTTGTTTCTTTATGATCACTTTATGCTTGTTGATCAACAGATGACCAAGTTTCAGAATTCCAAACTTCTGCCATAGATGAAGCTTCTACTCCTGCAATTGGAGGTGCAACTGTTGGGCTCTTCAACTGGTCTGGTTAGTTCAGTTACTAAACTGTCAACCAAGATTGTTATGTGCCTATTTTTCAAAATCTTCAGAAAAGAAAGCTGATTGCTGTATTTTTGCAAGTGTAGATTCATCTCTAAAAGAGTTATTAAAAACACCAGCCACAACTCAAGTCAGTCATGCAGCAGAGTGTCAGCAAAGTGTGGTCAGATCTGCCCTTCCTGCTGAAGGTGGTGCAAATTCATCTATTGATCCAATTTTGAAGTTTAAAGATTTATGACTCGTTGTTTGCTTTGACAATTTTATAGATGGCATAGAAGGCAAAGCAACACCATATCCAGATCTTTCTCTGAAATCTTTATTTACAACACCAGCCACATTACGAGAAAACCGTCAGCAGAGTACAGTTAGATTTGACCTCACTGAGGAAGGTAGTGCAGTGCCAAGTTCTTCAACTATTGATTAAATAATTTGATGCCAAAAGATTCTTGACACTGAATTCGTTTTATATGATATCATTTAATAGATGACACAGAAAATAATGCAACAAACATTCCATGTTCATCTTTGAAAGCATCGCTTACAACTCCAACCACAACTCGTGTCAGTTATGAAAAAGAACCTGAGCAGAATACAGTCAGATTTGCTGTTCCCATTGAAGGTAGTGCAAGTTCTTCACCAGTTAGTTTTACTTTTAAAGACTTTGGACTCCCGCTTTCTTATGATATCCATTTATAGATGACACGGAGCATAATGCAACACAAAATCCTGGTTCGTCTCTAGAAGCTTTATTTAAAACAACACCTACAACTCAAATCAGTCATGTACAAGGTACTTCGTCTAATGATCAAATAATTGGAATTTAAAAAAGGCTTTTGACTCATTCTTTCTTTTGATATCATTTATAGATGTTTCCTTTTTGAAAACGTTATTTGCAACGCCTGCCACCACTCGAATCAGTCGTGTGAATGACCCTCAGGAAAATTCTGTCAGTGTTGCCTTGCCTGATAAAGGTAGTGGGAGTATTTCATTTTTTTGATTGAATAATTTGAATTTAACAGACTGTTGACTTGTTTATTTATCATGATATCATTTTATAGACGACACAGAGCACAATGCAACACAAAATCCAGATTCGACTCTGAGAGCTTTATTCAAAACACCAGCCACAACTCAAATCAGTAATGTACAAGGTAGTATGAGCTCCTTACCTATTGATCAAATAATTAGAATTTTAAAAACCTTTTGACTCGTTCTTTCTTTTGTTATTATTTGTAGATTATTCTTCTCTGAAAATGTTATTTGCAACACCTGCCACTACTCAAATCAGTCATTTGAATGACCCTCAGGAAAATTCTGTCAGTCTTGCCCTGCCTGATAAAGGTAGTGGGAGTTCTTCATTTTTTTGATTGAATAATTTGAATTCTACAGAATGTTGACTTGTTTTTTTATTATGATATCATTTTATAGATGAGAATGCAACACCAAATCCAGCGTTGTCTCTGAATGCGTTATTTACAACACCTGCCACAACCCGAGTCAGACATGTAGAAGATCATCAGGAAAGTCTTCAAGCTGAAGGTAGTGCAAGTTCTTCACCTCTTTGATCAGATAAATTGAATTTTTAAGACTACTGACTAAGTTCTTTTTTATGTTTTTTATAGATGACGCAGAAAGTAACACAACACAAAGTTCAGACGTGTCTCTGGAAGCCTTGTTTGCAACACCTGCCATAACTCGAGTCAGTTGTGTTGAAGACAATCAGCAGAGTGTCAATGAATACACCAATACAACACAAGGTCCAAATTCATCTATCAAAGTGCCAATGAATACACCTGCTACAACTCAAGTCAGTCATAGCAAGCATCTTCAGGAGAATACAACCAAGTTTACCCTTCCTGCTGAAGGTAGTTCATTTTGTTCACCTGCTGATTGAGTAATATGCATTAAAGAGACTTTTGGCTTATTCCCTTTTTTTTTTAAATCCTGTTCTGTAGATGACACAAAAGGCCATGCAACACTAAGTCAAGAATCATCTCTGAAATTGTCATCTGCAACACCTGCCACAACACAAAATCAAGATTTGTCTCTGAGAACGTTTTTTGCAACACAATCCACAACTCGAGTCAGCCATGTAAAAGAGCGTGAGCAGAGTGCAGTCAGATTTGATCTTCCCAGCGAAGGTAGTGCAAGTTCCTCACCTATTAATTTGATTTTAAAAGACTTGGGGCTCCTAATTTCATATGTTATCGTTTTATAGATGACATGGAACACAATGCAACTGAAAATCCATACTCATCTCATAAAGTGTTTCCTAAAACACCAGCCACAACTCAAAGATTTGCCCTTCCTGATGAAGGTAGTGCAGGTTTTTCACTTTTTGATCAATTAGTTTGGTTTTAGAGACTTTTGGCTCATTCTTTCTTGTGATATTGTTTTAAAGGGAATGCGACACAAAATCCAGATTTATCTTTGAGAACTTTGTTTGCAACACCTTCCACAACTCAAGTCAGTTATGTACACCACAGTCACCACCAGACTACAATTACAATTCATGAAGGTATGATCTCATTTGTTCAATTTGATTTTTGAAATACATGACTTAATTCTTTCTTGCAACTTTTTAATAGATGAAAAGCAAGGCACTCCAACACAGAACCAAGGTCATGATGAGGATGAAAAAAGTGATATGAACTTTCAAGATTTTGCTCATAAGTATTTTGATGATGATGAAGTAGATTATTATCCTGGTGACAATTCGAGTAACGACCAAATGGATGAAATTAAACAACATGACTTGCCGAGTGAAGTAGCAGGAACAAGTCACCATGATGCTTCTGGCTTAAAATACAGGTCTTTTTTTATGGGTGAAGGTATAGAATTACCCTTTTTTATGTCTTTAGTAAAAAAATTGTCTTTGATTATAAAAGACTTATGGAAACATTCTTTCTTATGATTGTAATGGTAGACAATAGGCAAGGTACTACAACACAATCTCCAGGTCCCAGTGAGGATCCAAAAAGTGAGATTTTTGGAGCCCCAAACTTTGACGAAGAAGTAGATTTTGGTTCCAGTGACAACTCGGGTGATGAAATGAAGCAACAAGATACAGGTACATGATTTCTGCTTTCATTTTTTTTTGTTTGGGCATATACTTTGAATGCTCTATATCCAATTATGGTACCGATGCTTTATATCTGGATGACATTGCTACAATTAGGTTGATTTTAAAAAAATTTTGTAAAAGAAAAAGTAGGATGCTATATAATAAATAATTCAATGGTAGTAATAGTAATATAGTATATTGCTTTATATAAAATACCATCTGCTAAGCTACATTTGATTTTGAGCGTAGGGAGAAGAGAAATGTAACAGTAAGGTTACAAAGGAGCAAAGACTCAATTGTCTAACAAGTGACCTGAGCTGCTGAGCATATAGCAAGGTCTAACAAGTGACTTGACAGCGTATAGCAAGCTTTTTGGGTAAAAAGCATGTTTATGTTTGTTTTATTTAGATAAAAGGGATTTGTGTGCAGTCGAAATGTTATTTTTATATTTGACTACCTCGTACTTTGGAAAGAAAAACGTAGACTAATTACTTGTGATGTATTTTGTTTAAGTTTCTATAACATTGCTTGACCAGGTGGTTTGTATTAAAAAAAAATATATCTTGTACCACTTGGATGGGGTGGGGTGGTAGTAAGGACAACATTTAATAATTATTTAATTAAATTTACTTAAAAAGCTAGGTACTGTTTAGTCATTTTAGGGGCAATTACTAATTTAGCCAAATTAAGGAAGTCATTAGCAATTTATAGCCAAAAATTAGTAAATGTCCAAATATAGCCTACGAAACCGTAGGTTTCGATATTCGTCTACTGTTTCGTGTTTTGTATTAAAAAAAAAATTCATTTTTAGGATACAAAACCGTAGGTTTTTTAAAACATACGGTTGCCTCTCGAAACCTACGGTTTCCCAAACCGTAGCTACGGTTTTGGGTGAAAAAATACGTTTTTTTTTAATTATTTTTTTTATTTTTATAAATCTACTGTTTTGGGGGTTTTAATTAAACAAAAAAGGAAAACCATAGGTTTTGAGAGGAAAACCGTAGGTTTTAAAAAACCTACGGTTTTGGTTTAACTCAGCGTTACCTCGTAAGGTCGTTTTCAATTTTTTTTTGCTTTGCGAAACTTTTTAAAAAGTCTTCAAATAGCCATTGCATAGTTTACGAATTATGCTTAGTAGGGACCTAAACACAGGAATGGTTCAGAGTCAGACCACGCCTTATGACAAAAGGGGGAGAAAGGACTGTCGATCTGTGATCAAAGAAAACTATACCTGAAGAATGGGATACAGATTGACCGGCACAAAAGCCATCTCTATCACTGTATCCTAAAAATGATTTTTTTTTATACAAAACACGAAACAGTGGTTTTTTTTTGGTTATTTTTGATAAGTAATTAAGGATTTTGGTTAGATTTGTATTTTCCCCGTCATTTTATGTGGTTAGAGATAATTTATTTTACAAAATAGAACTCGAGGCTCTCATAATTAAAAAAAAAAAAAAGTGGGCCTGATGTGAAATAGTCATACAAATATAAAGAATATTTATGTTATTTACTTTAAAGTTTATAGCTTTTGTGTGAAATAATCAACTATTGGTTCTTCCTTGTTTTGTTTTATGAATGTTTATTTAAAAAGATGAGATGAAAATACATGCATTTTTTTATAAAAACTTTTTTAATGTAATTCTCCAAATAAAATTAACTTTAAGGGAAGAATTAAAAGAAATCTTGTTAAATAAATAATCTCTAAAATAATGTTTATAGAAAATGAGAAAAAAACTGAAGAATATTGTTAATTTTTTTTGGACCAAAATGATAATGAAGATTAAAGCATGAACCAAATAAGTACAAAAAAATTGAGAAGGGTGGATTTTTGTTGGATTTAGGTGGACTTTTAGGTATCTAGAGATGACTCGAGTTTAAGAAAAATGACATGTAAATAAGCTTTATTTTATTATCATGATATCATATATAAATTTTATGATTTTTTTAGTTCAGAACAATAAATTTGCATGTAAGGAGATAGACGGTAAAAAATATGCAATATAAGGAACAAATGGAGCGGAAGTCAAAGGATAAACGACTTAGTTAATGTCTGAAAAACTCTCCATAGGTATCAAACTGCACTATAGCCGTACCATGTTGAACAACATTTACTCAACATGATCTCAATCAAACCTAATTGCACAAAAGAAAGTCATAATATAGTTTTGTAACGAACTCGAATGATCTCGATTAAAACTTGAATCAAATATGTACCAAAAACCAGGATGTGCGGATTTTTGTTAGGTTTGGGGCTCGTACTAGTATCTAGGTGGAATTGAATCATAGATGACCATAGTTTAAAAAAATGATATAAGTAAATCAACTTTATTTTAATATATATGATCGGGCAATAAACCTAACCATGGCAATAATAATATTGTTTTTTTATCATGATTTCATATATAAAATTTATGCTTGAACAATAAATTTCCATGTGAGGAGATAGACGATCAGAAATGTGTAATAAGCAACAAACGGAATGGAAGTAAAAGGATAAACAATTGAATTTATATATGAAAAACTCTCAATAGGCTTCAAACTACACTATTAACCGTACCATATCAGACAATATTTTTTTGAACGACAAATCTAATCTACTTCTTAATTCCATCTATGTCCACGACTTGCACCCTCAACCACAAGGAGAGAAGGTAACATCTGATACCGCTAGGCTAGAAGCCCTTTAGTTGTTGGACAATACCTACTCAACAAGATCTCAATCACACCAAATCACACTAACGAAAGTTATGATTCGATTTTGTAACAAACGAGTATAACTGACTTTTGGTTTAGACTTTTATTACACAATCGAAAACACGATTAAATAACAATCTTATAAACAATCACAACCTTTCTATTTTTAATGGGAGGGGATAAAATGTAATCGTTCGGTAAAATAGATGAAATAATAAAATTATAATTTTGCAACCAAAAGACATGAAATAGCGGTATGATAAATTGTTTTCTTTCAACAAAATATATCACAACCTATCATTTACATATACAACTGAAAATAGAATCCGTTGTCACTTTAAGACTACTCTCATTCACAACCAAAACCAACCCAACTATCCATTAAAAAAATAATTTTCATCTCTTCCACATACACAACCCAACTAAATCTAAATTTTTACACCCATTAGCAACCCAACCCAAACTAAACATCTATATTATTTATAATTAAGTTATTATATTATACAAACTAAATATTATGTTTTTTTTTCAATTTATGACTCATTTTCTTTACTATTTTTAAGATTATATAGACAATATAAAAAAATATTAAAAAAACTCTTAAAAAATATCAAAATTGGTCTCTATTTATAGACAAAAGTATTATATGTATTTTAGTGTATTTGTTTATTTTTTTAATAAAAATAAAACGAAATTAATTACAAAATGATGTTTATCTAAAAAGAGTTATAAACAAAAAATAAAAGAAAAGGGGCGACTAAAGGTTTGGTGGAGCAAACATGTCATGGGTTTCGAAGACATTCTTCATTTCTTTTAGTTCAAGTATGACAACCGACTAAAAGTTTAGTTGCCAATGGGTCACTCTAACAAATATAAATTTTCTTTTCGGTCTGTATGAAATTTTGATCAAAATGTTAAAATCTCATAATAATTATTTATTAGATAATACATTTTATCCACCATTTACATGTACAAGCAAAAATAATCATAATTTGTTTTTTTTCTTTAAAAGAATATTTTTCTATTATTTACATATATAATCAACCAAATTCATTTTTTTTTACTATTTATCAACAACCTATCACAACTATTGGTTGTTCGTCTTTGCTTTGTTTTATGTGTATTTAAAAAGAGATAGAAACGAAGATATAATATTTTTTTCAATTTTTTTAAGTAATTTTCCAAATAAAATTAATTTTAAAGGAATAATTATAAGCAATTTTGTTAAATAAATAATCACTTGGATGGGGTGGGGTGGTAGCAGGGACAACATTTAATAATTGTTTAATTAAATTTACTTAAAGAAGCTAAGTACTGTTTAATCATTTTATATGATTAGAGACAATCTATTTTAAAAAATAGAACCCGAGGTTGTCATAGTTAAAAAAAGCTAGGCTGGAAGTGAAATAATCATACACATATAAAGACCATTTATGTAATTTACTTTAAAGTTTATAACTTTTGTATGAAATAATCAACTATTGTTTATCTTTTGCTTGTTTTATGTGTAATTAAAAAGAGATAAAAACAAATACATAAAATATTTGTTTTTTTGTTTTTTGTTTTTTGTTTTTTTTTTGTTTGCTTTGGTTTTTTTTTTATGTAATTTTCCAAATAAAATTAATTTTAAAGGAAGAATTATAAGCAATTTTGTTAAATAAATAATCTCTAAAAACATGTATATAGAAAACGTGAAAACGACTAAGGAATATTTTTAGTTTTTTTGGACCAAAATGGTAATGAAGATTAAAATATGAACCAAATAAGTACAAAAAACTAAGAATGGTGGATTTTTGTTGGATTTGGATGGACTTTTATCGGTATTTGGATGGGACAAGTGACTCGAGTTTAAAAAAAAGGACATACACAAATCAAATTTTATTTTATTTTATGACATGGCAATAAACCTAACAATGACATTAATAGTATTGTTTATTATCATTATTATATGATCGGACAATAAACCTAACGCTGACGATAATGTATTGTTTATTATCATGATTTCATATATAAAATTTATTCCTTTTTTTGATTTAGAACAATAAATTTCCATGTGAAAAGATAAACGGTTAGAAGTATGCAATATAAGTAACAAATGGAGCAAAAGTCAAAGGATAAACAACTGAATTTATGTATGAAAACCTTTCCATAGGCATCAAACTACACTATAATCCTACCATGTTGAACAATATCTACTCAACCTGATCTCAATCAAACCAAATCACACAAAAGAAAGTCATAATATAATTTTGTAACAAACTCGCATGACCTCAATTAAAACTTAAACCAAATATGTACAAAAAAACTGGGATGGGCGGATTTTTGTTGGGTTCGGGGGGACTTTTATTAGTATCCGGGTAAAATAGAATCATAGATGACCAGAGTTTAAAAAAGAGATATAAGCAAATCAACTTTATTTAATATATGATTGGGCAATAAACCTAACCATGGCGATGAACGATGATGAACGATGAACAGATAATAGTATTGTTTTTTTTATCATGATTTCATATATAAAATTTATGCTTTTTGTAATTTTGAAGAATAAATTTCCATGTGAAGAGATAGATGATCAAAAATGTGTAATAAGCATCAAACGGAATGGAAGTCAAAGGATAAACAATTGAATTTATGTATGAAAAGCTCTCCATAGGCTTCAAACTACACTATTAACCATACTATGTTGGATAATATCTTTTTTTTTTGAAACAACAAGTCTAATGTACTCCTTAATTCCACCTATGTCAACGGCGAGACTTGAACCCTCAACCCTAAAGAGGGAAGACAACACAAAATCAAGTTCATGATGAGTGTAACATCCCGATTCCCATGTATGAATTTTTAAGCATTTTATGCATTTTGGTATAGAACCCGATGAGTTGGGAGGCTCCAACTCGTCGTGTAGAGAACAAGAGGACCGCGCATTTTCATGGACCTACTCGACGAGTTGAGGAGCCTCAACCTGACGAGTTGGTGGCAGAATGAGAAACCCTAAATTTTAGGGTTTGCACCCTATATAATCTCCTTAAGCCTTAGAGGCCGACCCCTTATCAGCCTCCAAACCCTAATTTCGACCTTGAAGACCCTAATCTTCGTTTCCTTGCATAGTGTGAGCTATTGTGGCACTGTGGAGCAAAAGAAGGAGAAGTTGGTGAGAAAGAGGCAAAGATCTAGCAAGCAAAGCAGTTGATCTTCGGTTTGACACTATCGTGGACTGTGGTGAGTATCCAAAACCCGATTTTTATATAAATGTATAGCAAGATCTTGAGTTTTGTCCCTTCTTCCCTCCTTATTCTTAGTTGTGCATGCATGGACTTCATAAAGTTTGCAACTTTATGAATCTCCAGGGCAAGAGGACCTCATAGTGGGTTGGATTTGACTTTTCATCGAGTTTTGAAACCATGCATGGATTTTAGGGTAAATTCCTCCTCTTTGGCCATTTTGGCTTCAAGAAATGCATTGGACATGCATGTCTATAAAGCATCCATCTTTGGGACGTTTTTGAAGTTAGAACCTCTTCTGGAAAAGGAAAGGTTCCAGAACTCTAAGGTTTTGGGCTTATTGGTTAAGACTTTAGGTTTCCAAGCTTGAATTAGGACTTTTGAACATTTGGGATGGTCCCAAAGGATAAAGTTGGAAACTTTATCCTTTTAGACACCTTCGGAGTTCATATCTAAGCATTAGAGTCCCTGGAATCGAACGATCATCCGAATGTGTGCAACAGGGGGAAAACTCGACGAGTTGCCTTACCAACTCGGCGAGTTGGATCGAGGTTTCCTTGACCTTTTGGACACTGTGTGAACTCGACGAGTTGTTGTGATAACTCGGCGAGTTAACTAGGGTTTCTCCTGGTTTTCTGAACACTGAAGGAACTCGAAGAGTTGATAGATGCACTTGATGAGTTGGGTCAACATGGACTGTTGACCTTGACTGTTTACTTTGACTTTGACTTTGGTTGACCAAGTTTGACTTCTGAGGGTATTTTGGGTATTTCGAGGTTTTGATGGATTGATCACTTGGTGAATGTAGGCATTGAGTAGAGAGCTGAGATTCGGAGTCGGGCCTTATCAGTTCTGTTCAGCTTGTGAGGTGAGTTCTCCTCACTATACTAACAGTGTCTAAGGCACCAAGGCTGACCCTTTGTATTGTATCCTGGTTTATCGTATGATGATATGTTTAGTGATTTGTTAGATCTATATCCTGGTATATAGGGTGGTGCTATGTTTAGTGATCTGTTAGATCTATATCCTGGTACATAGGATGATTCTATAATTAGTGATCTATTAGATCTGTATAACTGTCTGTACATGCTAGCTAGTGTTGGATATGATATATGTTGGTGTTTGATGGCGGGTGGGAAGAGGCGGTCCTACTTTGTGCTGAAGGCCAACAGACCTAGGGCGTTCCGAATAGATTGAAGGCCCAGTGGGGAGTACCATCAGGTCGAAGGCCCGGAGAACGGTCCAGACAGGCTGAAGGCCCGGTAGGGCGGTCCAGACACGCTGAAGGTTCTGAGAGTGGGCCAGATAAGCTGAAGGCCCGGTGAGGCGGTCCAGTCATGCTGAAGACTCTATATGCATACGGTTTGTTATGATATTGTTCTGGTTTGTATGGTGTTGGTATTTTGGGGGAACTCACTAAGCTTCGGGCTTACAATTGTGGATTTTGTTTCAGGTGTTTCAGATGATCGCGGGAAGGCTAAGGCTTGATCGTGCACCTCCTCACATTTTATGTTATGATTTTTTTTGGGACTACTCTAATGTTAAACTATTTTGAAAACAATTTGTAATAAATGATGGTTTTTGTATATTTGAAAAGTTTAAAATTTTCATGAATTTTTCGGTTGTTACAACGAGGATTAAAAATGAGACTTTTAGAGATATGGACTTTCAAGATTTTGGCCATAAGTACTTTGATGATGAAGTAGATTATTATCTTGGTGACAAGTCGAGTAAGGACCAAGTGGATGAAATTAAACAACATGACTTGCTGAGTGAAGTAGCGGGAGAAGTCACCATGATGCTTCTGGCTTAAAAAACAGGTCTTTTTTTTATCGGTGAAGGTATATGAATACCCTTTTTTATATCCTTAGTAAATACATTTTTTGTACTATCTTTCTTATGATTGTAATGGTAGACAATATACAAGGTACTACAACACGATCTCCAGGTCCAGTCAGAATCCAAAAAGTGAGATTTTTGGAGGCCCAAACACTGACTTTGTGTGTAAATTTTTTGATGATGATAAAGTAGATTTTGGTTCCAGTGTGGCTTGGGTGATGAAAAGATGCAACAAGATACACACATATGATTTATGCTTTCATTTTTTTATTTGGACATATATTTTGAATGATCTATATCCGGTGGCACAGATGCTTTATATTTGGATGACATTGCTACAATTAGATTGATTTAGAAAAAATTGTAAAAGGAAAAAAAAGTAGGATGCTATATAATAAGCAATTCAATGGTAGTAATAGTAATATAGCAAAATACCACCCGCTAAGCTATATTTGATTTTGGGCATAGGGAGAAGAGAAATGTAACAATGATGATGTAAGGCTATAAAGGAACAAAGACTTAGTTTTCTAACAAGTGACTTGAGAACGTATAACAACCTCTTTGGGTAAAAAGCATGCTTATGCTAGTTTTATTTAGATAAAGGGGATTTGTGTGTAGTCGAAATGTTATTTTTATATTTGACTACCTCATACTTTGGAAATAAAAACTTAGACTAGTTACTTGTAATGTATTTTGTTTAAGTTTTTATAACACTGCTTGTGTAACACTCGAAATTCAGGTATGTTACCTTTTAACCCTTAAGTTGAAATTATTTTTGCAAAGGGGTCCCTCCGTACATTGGGTGTACATATGCGTACGCTTAGCGTACTCGGGTGTTCTGGACGCAGACATGCACCACGTATGTTGGGCGTACTAAGGCGTACGCGGCCTGAGACAAAACCCTAATCTTAGGGCATGAGCTCTATTTAAGCTCTCTTTTGGCATTTGGATCTCACTCTTAACAGTCTCCACTGCCCCTAACAACAAAACAACGTCCGCCTTTTTTTTTCTTTTCCTTCATAGAGATCGAGCTTTCCTCCATCATTCTCCATCTTCTTTAAGCGTTGACAGCTTCCAACTCCGGCTTCGTCGTCGCCTCCGACAACACTCCTCCTTCTCCGCCACCCCCTCGCCGTTAAGTTTTCAGATTTGGTTTTGTTGCTCAAATCTGGTGCTTCAATCGTGTTCTTGCTGCTCGATTTTGTTTGAAATTGGTGTCAATTAAAAGCAAAATAGAAAAGAGAAATGATATGCAGCCTAATCTCTCAGGAAACCTTTTTTGAAGAAACTCACACAAAACTTCAATTTATATTCTAATTACATGATCCTAACATCTGATATTATACTAAACATAAACACATTAGCATAAGATTAGGAAACTACAATGGACAAACTGAACTTTCCATATAAACCATCCTTATTGCTCAAGGATTCTAGAACTTGGTCAACACACCAAGGAATCTTGGACAACACTCCAAGAAATAAATGAACTGGGACAGAACACATATTCATACCACACCTATCTCAGTAAATTCCCCAACAATCACCCCCTGAATTTCTGAGTCGAGGATAATTCTGCACGCCAAGCAACGCTCTCATCTCTGCGAACCTTATTCGAGCTAAGGCCTTCTTAAGTGGATATGCTCGTTGCTTATCTCCCGAAACATGCTCAACAATCTCTTGCTCGTTTTCCACACGATCTCGAATAAAGTGGAATCGAGTGTGAATGTGTTTGCTTCTTCCATGAAAGACATAATTCTTTGACAATGCTATTGCTGATTTGTTGTCTATGCAAATCAGCACCTTTTGTTTCTTCATTCCTGTCAACTTCGCCAATAACTCCCTTAACCAAACTGCCTGACACGCAACTGTAGTAGCTACCATGAACTCCGCTTCACACGAGGACAAAGCTACTATATCTTGCTTCTGGGAGAAAAAGTGATAGGAGAGTTACCAAGGTAGAATACATGCCCTGTTGTACTTCTGCCATCATTAACATCCATATTGTGACTGCCATCACTATAACCTATCAAGCTAATATTTTTACTTCGTTTATATACTATCCCAAAAGATAAAGTACCACGCAAGTAACGAAGAATTTGCTTAATAGCGCGTGCGTGAGATTTTATTGGACTTTGCATATAACGGCTAACTACTCCAACCAGATATGCTAAATCTGGACGAGTGTCTAAAAGATATCGTAAACAACCCACTAATTTTTGATAATGGGTAGCTTCAACTTTTGGTCCATCTTCAACTTTTGACAACTTTAGTCCTGGCTCCATCGGACACTGAGTTGCATTACACTCTTGCATGCCTGCCTCTTTTAGAATCTTCATAGCATAACTCTCTTGCTTCACCTTTACACAACCATTTTCTTGCAATACTTCAATACCCAAGTAGCAAGTTAGTTCACCAAGGTCCGACATTTCAAACTGTAACGCCATTAGTCTTTTGAATTGGTTTATAAACTCTAAACTTGTTCCAGTCACGAACAAATCATCTACATAAACCGCAATGATGATGAATTCTCCATTTGCAACCTTTCTATAAACTGCATTTTCTTGCCTGCATCATTGGAAACCCATATTTTTCAACGTGTTATTAAGCTTCAAATTCCATGCTCTCGGAGATTGTCGAAGACCGTATAAAGCTTTTTCCAATTTCTAGACTTTTGTTTCTTCACCTTGCTTCACAAAACCTTCTGGTTGGCACATGTACACTTCTTTTTTTAAATCTCCATATAAAAATGCAATTTTTACGTCTAAGTGATAAATCTTCCATCCGTTCCCGGCCGCGAGATAAATCAATAATCTTATTGTCTCGAGTCGAGCTACTGGCGCGAATACTTCATCAAAGCCAATGCCTTGCTCTTGTACATAGCCTTTTGCTACTAGACACACTTTTTACCTTGTAATCGATCCACTTGCATTTCTTTTAATTTTATACAACCATCTTAACCCGATAGGTTTAGAATCTTTACGTGGAGGAACTAATTTCCAAGTATTATTCTTCTCGATGGAGTCAATTTTGGCCTTCATTGCATCGAGCCAATTCTTGTTCACGTTGGCTTCTTTAAAATTATTTGGTCCTTCATCAAATGACAACATTAAATGATCCACGTCTAACTCGTAGTCATTTAATCTTCTTGGCAACACTGAAGTTCGAGTGGACCGTCGAAGTGGGACAAAACTTGCATCGTTATTTTGATCATCAATAGGTTGCGATGTGCTGCTATCATCGTTATAAGTGTCATTGGTTTGGTAGGTTTGGATAGGATCGGTGAATTGTTCGGTTTCTATTGCAGTTGGGATCGTACCACCATTATCTTGGGTTGCTTGAACATTACTCCATATGACCGTAAATGTACCCGATCCATTTCCATCTTGATTTTTGGGTTCATTATTACATTGCCATGTCTTATTTTCATCACAAACTGCATGGGCACTAATAATAATTTTATTTTCCTGCGGATTATATAATTGAAATCCTCCCGAATTGGGTTCCTTTTCAAAATATACCAATGGTCGTGACCTATCATCAAGCTTCTTCAAATGTTTTGAGACTACTCTTTCATATGCAACACAACCAAATACTTTCAAGTCTTCAAGATTTGGTTTTTCACCATAAAATTTCTCGAATGGTGTAGCACCTATAAATGCTCGAGTAGGTGTACGATTTATGATGAACGTTGCATGTCGTACCGCTTCACTCCAAAAGTGGTTTAGAATATTTTTTGCTTTCATTAG
This sequence comes from Lactuca virosa, assembly GCF_052849685.1. Taxonomy (NCBI): domain Eukaryota; kingdom Viridiplantae; phylum Streptophyta; class Magnoliopsida; order Asterales; family Asteraceae; genus Lactuca; species Lactuca virosa. The sequence continues at coordinate 13,844,442 of NC_136426.1, forward strand.
GCACCATGTCATCTCGAGTAGAGTCTGATTTCTCCGTTCGACTATACCTTTCTGTTGAGGTGCATAAGGAACCGTCAACATACGTGAAATCCCTTCTTCGTCACAAAAACAATTCAACTCATTCGGTGTGAATTCTCCACCTCTATCTGTGTGGAAAGTCTTGATCTCTTTAGCGATTCGTTTTTCAATTGATATCTTGAATTTTTTAATAATTTCGGATGCATCACTTTTGTGCTTCAAAAGAAAAGACCACATATATCTAGAATAATCATCAATAAGAACTAAAATATAAATATTACCCGCTTGGGTGGGGGGATCAACCGGTTCACAAATATCTCCATGCACTATCTCGAGAATATTTGTAGCTCTATAATTAGCTTTCTTTGCAAATGACCACTTTGTTTGTTTTCTAACCATGCAAGATTCACAAAGTTGGTATTGATGTTGGATTGTCGGTACCCCTTTAGCTAGCTTGTTCATCAAGTTTACCGCACTAAAATTAATGTGGCCAAGTCGCGGGGTGCCATAACCAAGCTTCCTCATTAAACTTGGCTTGTAAGCAATGTGGTTTTCCAACTTTTAACTTTATTTTGTAGAGTCGGTTTTCACTTCTCCGGACTTTCGTAAGCAATCTTCCATCTCCATCTCGTATGGTTAGAAAATCACCTCGCATTCGAATATCACAACCGGCTATTGTAGATTGCCGAAGCCTAGTAACATTGCTACGAAGTGATGGGATATAATAAATATCCTTCATTTATTTTTGCTCACCACTTTTCCCTTTGAATAAAATTGACCATTTTCCTTTAATGCTAACACACGATCCATCTTAAAATCTCACTCTACCCGTTATGTTTTTATTTAATTCAGAAAAAATAAGAATAGTTGCCGGTCTTGTGGTTGCTCGCACCGCTATCTAAGTACCAAATTCCGTCTTCATCGACATTTGCTTCAACTTTTGGAGGGATGTATTTGTCTTCATTCAAGAACATCGTTTCTTGAATTGTATTCATCATAAAGAACGTCCCTTCTTCATGGTTTGTATCTCCTTCGTGTGTCTGATTAAGGTTAGCCTCATGATTTTTTATTCGGTTCGGGGATCTTGAAGCAAAGTGGCCATACTTGTCACATCGGTAACACTGAATATTTGAGAGATCTCTTTGTTCACGTTATTTTCCTTTTTTGCTTTTGATCTTCACGATTTTTAGAGGATTCCGAGTGACCGTGATTTTGGGTGTCACCCCGACCATGTCCACCGCCACGTCCACCACAATGTCCTCTTCCACGATTATTTGAACCCCGACCTCTAACTCTTGATGAATTAGTGTTTCTGTTGGACGATTCAGTTTTGGAATAAAGTAATTTATTTTGAGTCTCGATTACTTTGTCTTCACCCTTGATTCTTTCTTCATAAGCTTTTAAGCGACCAACCACGTCTTCAAAGCCTATCTGTAGTGGTGTTGATTATGATGACATGTGCGGACGTAGAATAGATCTAGTGAATCATCATGTAAACTCAAGAACACACAAGGAGTAAATAAATATGTGTAAGCTCATATTAGATCTAGAAAGGATATACAAATGGGTTTGTACAAATTTCTCTCTCTAGTCTAACACTCCAACTATGACTCTTTACATAATGGGAGTCACTCATTTCCTATTTATAGGAAAGACTCAACCCATTTACACATACAAAGGGGTAAAACCTAATACTCCACATCCAAGCATGACTTTGTACCCTAACATTCTCCCCCTCAAAGTTAGGATTGGATGTCCCGACTTCAGTCTCCAAAGAGCTAGCGCGATCAAGACCAAACTCCCCCTCGAAGTAACACCGGTCTTCAAATCCACAAAGAATACCCGAAAAAGTCGCTTCGAATACCCATCATTCTCCCCCTTTTTATAATCAAAAAATGATTATACAACCCATTAAGGATGAGAAGCGCCCGAGGAATGAACGATACAATACTCCCCCTTGATGCGTACCAAAAATGAATCACCAAAAATCTTGCACGGAAAAACAATCACGAAAAAGCCTCAAAAAAATTTCCAATTTATAAATTTTTTTGACTTTTTGGGTGAGAGTTGCAAGATTTTTCAAAATTCGGGTAAAAATCGTTAATAACAAAATTCTGCAGGGACCCGTTGCGCCAAAAACAGCTTAAGATGCGAAACACTCCCCCATTTTAATATCATTCTTCTCATCTCCTCCTGCTTTTGCCACAAATTTTCCTTTTCCCTCACCAATTTTCGACTTTGAACTAAAAGGTTTCTTGAAAAACTTCTTTACCTTATTATTTGAATAAAATGCAACAACTTCATCATCCGAATTAACCAAAAATCCTTCATTATCAAAATCATCCTTTTCAACTGACTCCTTCTCATTAAATTTCGACATCAAAGCTAATGGTCCTCCAATACTCATTTTCGACTCATCAGCAATTTCATTAACTTCTCCTTCATGTGTTTTTAGCAAATTGTACAAGTCATTGAGCGTCGAAGTATCGAAACTCTGCTGAGTTTTCACGATCAGTGTCACATTCCTCCATTCTTTGCGTAAACCCATGATGAATGTCAGATTGAATTCCATGGTTGTTCGAGTAATTCCATGGCGATTACACTTGTAGATTAATTCGTTCAACCGATCATAGTAATCTTCAATCGATTCACCATCCTTCTGTTTGAAATCTTTCAATTCAATCAAACAGTGTTTCACGGAATTGATCTTAGTCTTTTCACTTCCTTGAAACTTTTCTTTGAGATTGTTCCAGATGTCTTTTGCAGTTGTACAGCTTCTGACATGGTTGTAAACAACAGGAGGCAATGCACCACATAATTCTCTCATACATCTTTTCTCAAGCTTCTTCAGTTTATCAGATTGATCAACAACACTTGAAGTACCAGACAAAGATCCAATTGCTTGAACATTTGATGGAGGAGTGCCATTTCCAGTAATACATGACCAAAGCTCCTCATCCAGCCCGTTCAAGTAGTCTTGCATGCGATCTGCCCACTGATCATAGTATTCTGGAATGAGCATAGGAATCTTAGTTGAAGATCCTAGCAGATGAGAATAAGAAGTCATTAAGTTCAGGTTGAAATTAGCCATGAACGTACGGATGAATTTTTCAGAAACACTTAAGAGATTTTGGAAACAATTAGCTGAAACGATAAGAGATTACAAACAAAACACTCGATTCAACAAATCAGTTACAGAATCGAATCACAACTGTAGATCAATAACAATTTTCAAAACAAAAGGTGCGGAAATTTTTGAATCCAGAATTTGTGTAACACCCATAAAATTCAAGCCAATTTAACTCTTTAAACCACTTAAAACCATTAAGTTATTACAGTTTGTTTTCAAAATAGTTTAAACATTAGAGTATCCCAGAAACATAGACATAAAATATGAGGAGCTGTACGATCACGCCTTTGCCTTCCCGCAATCATCAGATGCACCTGAAACAATAATCGATAAATGTAAACTCGAAGGCTTAGTGAGTTACCCCCAATATACTGGTACACATACAGTCCACATAATAATAAAAACAATATCATAACATAACGAAACAAAACAACATGCAATGGGTCCACATCTTTACAGACTGGATTACCCCTGGGCCCACAGTGTGAGTCTGGATTGCCTTCCGGGCCCACAACTCACATCTGGATTGCCACTGAGCCCACAGTACGAGTCTCCTCAGCTCGTGTCTGGAATGCTCTACAGAATGGATTACCCCTGGGCCCACAGTGTGAGTCTGGATTGCCTTTTGGGCCCACAACTCACATCTGGATTGCCATCGAGCCCACAGTACGAGTCCCCATCAGCTCGTATTTGGAATGCTCCCGGGTTTGTTGGTTACCGCATGGAGCAGTGCCACCTCAACCCATCCCACATAGCATATCAACATATAACATAACCACTGAGCATGCAAATAATCATATAACAACACAGGTAGTCCTACAGATCTACCTAACTGGCATAACCACTAGCATACAACACTAACTCATGCTCAACATTCTAACACTACTAGGATAACATATCCAATGGGCGGCCTTGGTGCCTAGACCCCTTAGTATAGTTAGGATAACTCACCTGGCACTGCTGAAGTCCCGCAGATAAAACTCCAGCTGCTGGTTGACAAGTTCCCGAACTGTCAACATCAAACAATACCCAACTAATAATTGGGTTACAAGCCCAAGGTCCAACTCACACTACACAAGGCCCAATAGTCAAGTAATGGGCTAAAGCCCAACATATGGCCCAAACTTCCAAATTGGGCCCAAACCTCTACATGGTATTTCCTTAAGGCCCATTCAATTATTCTAGTCCAAGCTCTTGGTATTCCCATGTCCCAATATCACATAATCATAAAGGCCCAGTTATGGCCCATCTATGGCCCAACTTTCCAAATTGGGCCCAAGTCCTTCACATGGGCCTTATCCTAAGGCCCATCCTATTATTTTAGTCCATTTAATTATTCTTTGAAAGCCCATTAATAGTCCAATCACCAAAGCCCAATAGAAAGGCCCAACTCAAGGCCCGAGTGAGATTAGGGCTTTCACATGAAATGATGATTAGGGTTAAGTGTTTCTTACTTAACCCATTAAGGACTTAATCCATTAAGTCCATTATTGCCTTAAGTTAGTTTGCCAATGATTATTAATTATTATTTTTAGGTTTAATAATTAATTCTCGTGTGTGACCCAAACAATTCCCACAATTAGGGTTAGGGTTTTCCAACCCAATACTAGCCCATTAGTCCATTGGTTGGGCTTTTAGGTCACATTGGGCCTTATTGGGCCCATTAGGGTTTCATTGGGCCGACTAGGGTTTCATTGGGCCCAATCTTGTCCAATCATCCCAAACGAGGTCCAAACGCAATCAAAGCACACCGCCACTCGACACGACGGCCGATGACGGCAGGAGGCGGCAACCACCACCGGCACCATTTACAAGTTACAACACCATCAAACACACACACACACACACTGATATAACCACATACATTAATAAACACACACACAACCGCCCTATGGCGGCAGGCGATGGTCGGAGGTGGCAGTAGGCGACGATTGGCGGTGTTCCACAACAGCAATGACACCACAGTCGCTCTTCCGACGGCCTGACGTCGCATCTTTGGCTTCAACTTCGACTTCACCGGCGAGAGGAGCACTGAGGCGTATCAGACTGCAGGAGCCACGGCGGTGGCCTCTTGGCGGCGGGGTACCGGCGAACAGAAGAAGGATAATGATGAAAGGAGGCGGTTTAGAACAGCACGACCGCCGCAACATCAGTCTTGCCCGTTCGTCGGAGTCACAACAGCGAGGTAGCACCAGGATGCAAATGGAGAAGCAGGTGGGATCGCTCTTCTCTAACCACGAACAGCGGCAGCAACAGTCACGCTTCGTTGGTTTCCCGACAACCCTCGAAGTCCGGTCGCAGGAAACGCCGCTAGCGGCCTTGCTGATCGGGAAAACGGAATGAGATGGAGGTGGCGATAGAGCAGCGACGGGGGAGTGGGAGTGAAGAATATGACAGCTGCACACATGGTCTCTAGGGTTAGGGTTTCAGAACCCTTAAATACCCGCTTCCAATTACAAGTTTTCCATAATGGCAACTATAGTCCCTCCCCATAATATTCCTTTCAATCATAGCCCATAATTTACCCTTTCAACCCTGCCCTCTGCAATTCTTTTCAAATCAGGTCCGAAACTTACACTTCAGCCCCTGACTCCATAAAATCCTTTCAATATAAGTCCCACACTTACACTTTAACCCTCAGAAATCAAAAGTATCTCATTTGGCATCCCGAAACCAACACCCCACTATTTATTATTTGATTGGGACAATAATAATATAAAATAATAGTAAAATTATTTTTCGGGGTTTCGGGTTTATTATTTTAATTATTCTATTTTTAAATGGGATGTTACAATTTGATTCAAAAACCTTTTGATTCAGAATGAAAATCAGATAACAGAGATATGATTCCTGCTTTGATACCAAATGTAGTGAATTATGAACATTGGTTTGGCATGCAGAATTAAAGAACACACAATGAACACAGTGATTTGGGTGGTTAAGAGATGCATTCGATTATGTATGGTGTTACACAAAAAGGATCTAGATCTAAATCTACATAATTAACACACACAAACACTCAATTTTACATCCCTCAAGCACACCTCCATAAGTGGTATGAACCCACCTTATATAGAGGTGTTTACATGTCTCTCTCTCACTCTCTATCTCATACGTCACAAGGCTAATGCACCACATGCAAGTGGGTCTACAAAAGTCAACCCATTTACAAAGTCATACATGGATAACTTTGCACCCAACATTCTCCCCGTCAAAGTTAGGAATGGATGATCCACTTCAAATCTTCCAAAATCGAGCAACTACGCGATCCGAGCCTCAAACGTGACACATGTAGAGATGAACTTCAAATCTTCAATTCTTCCATGATTCTTCAATTTGGGCTCTAGGATGTGAGACCATACGAACCGAGCATCAACGAATGACTAAGAGCTTCTCAAACTCCAAAAAATCACTCTAAAGTTGAACATAAAAACAAAACCCAAAAATCTTCAATAATTCCAAACCCATCTCGAACCGAAATCAGTTCCGAATCTCCAATCTCATCATTTCATAAACTTCAAAAATTCAAGGTCACTTCGGTCTTCAAGTTCGCGTAATATAAAAAATTCAACTTCGAATTTCCATATAAATTTCTCCCCCTTTTTATAATCGAAATTTGATTATAAAACCATCAAGGAAAGAGAACGTGCTCTATTCGAAATTTTTCGTGTCAAAACTCCCCCTTAACATGTGACATAAACTTTTTGCTTTAATTCGGAAAACCCAAAAAATCTTCAATTTTTAGCTTCGTTCACGGACCGTCTTTGACAAAAATTCTCAAAAATGGATAGAAATTGTCAATTTCAAAATTCTGCAGTGACCCGGTGCGCCCAAAACAGCAAAAAATGCGAAACTCTCCCCCTTTTTCGAAATTGGGTAGAAAGCGTCAATTCGCATAAACTGCAAGGGCCTGAAATGCATTTTCTTTAATTTCTCAGCAAAATCAGTCCATTTTCGAAATTGGGTATGAACAGCCAAATTTTCGAAACTTCAGGGACTGCTTTTGAAATTTCTGCCTTTTGTCCCAAAATGTCAAAAATATGTCCTGATGTCGAATCTGGACTAATGCTGCCAAGTTGTCGAAATTTCAGGGACCAATTTCGAAAATTCTCCATTATTTCTTCCAAACTGTCGAAAATTACCCAACTTTCGAAAGTGGGTAAAAACTGCCAACTTGTCGAAACATTAAGGACCAATGTCGAAACTTTTGTGTTTCCTTCTCCAATTCGTTCCAGTCGTTCCAGTAACGAAACCTTCTTCGTCATTTTAACGAAAATTTTGCATCTTCTTCAATTCGTGAAATCGGTAACGAAATCCATAGCACTAACCGTCGAACATCACACCGTTTACTATACTTGAGCTATTCGTTCCGATTCTCAAAGTCACGACCCCAAAATCGAATGCTTCAACTACACTGCCTTCACTTTTCATCTATAATACCTTGACATCGATCCCAAATTAATAAGCAATCCTTCGTTCTCAATCAATCGACAAAACATAGCCACTTCCCAAAAGTCGACTATCAAAATCAAAACCCTTGGATTCGCTTTTTGATGCTAATCCAAAACATCACTGTAGCTATCGATTCAAACACCTTCGCTAACAGAAGAAGAAAATCCAATCAAATTTCGATTTTGTTGTCAATTTCCCAATTCCTTGTATCGACATCAACTCATTTATCAGAATTTTGAATCAAAATTGATTTCCATCTATGCTCATCGAAATCGAACCTTTCCCAAACTTTGAAACATTGATTGATTCCAAAATCCAACACATTTCGTTTTCTGTTATGCAACCCAATCATTTCGTCAATATCAACTCAAAGTCATACTTCGCTTTTAACACATCGATATCAAACCCAAGCAAATTCAACCAGTTGCACATCGACTTACAAACATTTGACTATAAACCATGATTCTCCAATTTCGACATCATCATGACCTTTAATTATTTGAAATCAACAACTAAACTTCGTTGTTACTCATTCGAAATCAATCCATTAGCTAAAATCGTTCATCGATTCCCAAATCAACTCACTAGTGTCGAATATCACAGTCGTCGTCATCAAGAACACGATCCTAATCGCTTTCGAAATTAAACTTCAATTTCACACTTTGTTTCCTCAGAATCATCAATCAACATCATCAATCGAACTTCCGTCTACTTCAAATCAAGAACAATTCAATCAATTTTTACCAAGATTCAAAATAAGCAAACTTTGACTTTTCGACTTTCTCTTCTGTTGACTATCGAGACTTCATCAACATTATCGAAAATAAGTCCCGACTCAAATCAACATCAAAATCGATTATCCAATAAGTAATTGAAGTCAACAGTTCAAGAACATTCCCAATCGATTATCCATTCAATCAATTTGAACAATCTTCAAAATTGAATTCCAAATAAGAGCACGAAAATACATTGATGAAGAACACGATTTGAAGATGTTGTGAAATCGATAATACAAATAGAATTGATGTCGTGAACAAAAGAGTCAATCAAATACCGATTAGGGATTTCAACTCGTAAAAAAATTGACCGACTATTGAATTTCAGATCAAGACGGAATGAGTTTTGGGCTCATCACAATAAGATATTGAATTGAAATAAAATTGGGGCTCAATTTTAATGAACAGTGTGATAGATTCGTAAATGGGATCAAGATGAACTGTGGGCTTAATAATGGATGAACAGTATTGGTTAGTACCGGTTCGATATTTTGGTTTGGGCTGAAAATGAAAGTAACAAAACAAAAAGAATTTTGATTTTGATCTAAACAAAAATAATTGGATCAATTATGGGGTTGAAATAGATTTGATCCGATGAGACAAATCGATCAAAAATGAAAAACGTAAAGTACGAATCGTAATCAAGAACGTTTTGAAATCCATTTGAGAATTTGAGATACCTTTTTGACGAATCGAGTTCCGTTTTCAACGAACAAATCAAATTTAGAAGATCTTTGTTCTTTTGTTGGAACAAGAAAATCTCCAATTTGAATATTGTACCACCCACTATGCGTGATGTACAACTTGTTCTTCGTGTTCTTCATCAAACCAAAAACATCTTCAAAAGAACCACCGACACTTTTGGGTTTTGACTTCAAATTCAATGCAACCTGTGGAGATTGTTGTTTTGGAACCCAAACTTGCTTCATGGATTTTGGCTTCACAACATTTGACGATTTTTGTGCGTAAACCCGCTTGTTTTTGCGATTGATCTTCTTCTTTTTTTTCTTTCTCATCTTTTTGCATATTGAAGACTTGATTTCATGAACAAACCCACTTTCCACAACTTCAATTTTGTGAGTTTGAATCAAATCTTTTGGAGTTTGACACTTGTGAATTTCTTGAATCACCGGCTTCCGATAATGAATCATTCCTTCAAACGAATCACAAGAATACAAAATATCATCGGTTTGAACTCCAATCGAGCAAAAAACCTTATCATCATGAGAATCAACTTGAATCTTCTTATCATGAACTTCAAGAACATCAAGAACATCATATTGAACTCCATAGTCTTGAACTTCAACCAATTTAAGAGCACGAAGATCATTTGAGTCTTCAATAAGAGAAACATATTTCTTTTTAAACAAATCTCTTTCTTGTTCCTTCATTTTATCACAACTACGTGTTGTTATGGACAAGGTAATTTCAGCCAATCATTCAATCTCACAAAGTGGTTGAAATATCAAGCTTCCATGATCATCTTTCAATCCTCCATAAGAAACCATAGTTTCCCATTTAATCAAATTGTTTAACACCAACCCATAATATTGATCTTTATTGACTTTGTATTTGATATCTTCAACGATCACAATCCAAGAATTGTACGGCAAATTCACCATGATCACAAGAACTTGAAAATTTCTAGAGAGAGAAAGTGATTTTGAATGAGTTTTCTAGAGAGAGAAAGTGAAAATCACTTGAATTCTAGTGAAGAAAATCGAATTATGAATACAATCAAAGATGAATTCGATTTCTAGAATCCAAAAACTCTCTAAATCACAAAGATCAACAAGAACATGAAGAATCACCAAATCTAGAAAGCCATCAAGGATCAATTCTTGATCCAATCAAGAACACCCGCTTTGACACCAATTGAAGACGTATTGAATATGATGACATGTGCGGAATTAGAAAATATCTAGTGAATTATCATACAAACTCAAGAACACAAGGAGTAAATAATTCTGTGTAAGCTCATATTAGATCTAGAAAAGATATACAAATGAGTTTGTACAAATTTCTCTCTCTAGTCTAACACTCCAAATGGTTCCTTACATAATGGGAGTCACTCACTTCCTATTTATAGGAAAGACTCAACCCATTTACACATACAAAGAGGTAAAACCTAAGACTCCACATCCAAGCATGATTTTGTACCCTAACACTATCGTCTTAAGGTCCAAAACTTGTTTAAGGGCTGCAACTATGTGGACAAATCACTTATGGAGTCTCGTAAGAAACTTCTTTGCAAGCTTCTGTTCGGTCATGACCTCTCCTAGTGAAGCGGATTTCGAAGCAATTCCAGATAATTTTGCAGCGAACTCGTTTATTGTACTAGTATCACCCATCTTTAGATTTTCAAATTCCGTAATTAGAGTTTGGAGTCGGGCTTCCTTTACACGATCAACTCCTAGGTTACGAGTTTTAATCACTTCCCACATATATCTTCCGGTTTTCAAATTACCGATTTGAAGGATTAAATCCTCCGGAATCGATTGAAACAACAATCCTTTCACGATGTTGTTTTTCTTCACGTCATCTAGTCCGGGATCAATCACATCACAAACGCCATGAATCTCGAGTAGCACCTCCATGCGCATCCTCTAAATTGTGTAGTTCGTCGATGTCAAAGTCGGATATTGGAACGTGAACGACGTGTGTTCCTTAGCCGGTGGTTGTGACGATTCTCCTCCCGACATCACGGTTGATATCCTTAAGACGGTTGATTTCTTATTGCTCCACACGAGTCAACAATTTTATTGAATTGATTTAAAGCTTTTACTAATAGAGATCCAAATTATTATTTTTTTTTTGAAAAACACGATTTGTGTATCTAGAAACGCAAATCATTTTTTTTGGGGCTAAGCATTAAACCCAACAAGGAAACACGTTTTTGATTTGGGATTTGAACATGGGCCCAAAAAAAAAACGATTACAGCAAACAAATACGTTTTCTTCTTCTATTTTTTTAGGTTTTCGATCTCCACAAGCAGTAAGAGGTAGCCGCAAATAAACGATTTCACAGCGAGAACACCGAGTAGTTGTCGATTACTCTTTCTCCTGTCACGATCGAGTTCAGATTCCGGGTTGACCAGGACCATACGAACAGGAACCAACAATTCACTGTTCCGAACAGGTTTACTGCTTTATGTCTCCACACGGGGTCTCTCTCCACCGCAGGTATACAATAGAAGATGAAAACTGTTTTTTCGTACTAATGCAACCTTAGTATTCTAAGAATCAGAAAACCGGATTTAAACAAACATAAAATGTACCATGAAAAAAACATTATTATTAATCTTTTACATCTCATTTAATCATTTTATCCACATGGTTTTTTTTGGGAAAACTGCAAAAATATCTTTATATACCGTCTTAATAATCGATTTAGTCATTATATATTTTTTTTATTCAATTAAGTCTAAAAAACCGGTAACCGTATTCAATCTAACCTTTTTAACCGGTCAACAGGTTATTCAACTTTTCAAAATTACACTTTTGGCCTAGATTTCAATGTTTATTACAAATTCGGTCCAACATTTACACTATTTGCCCATATTTTAAATTTTATTACAAATTTGGTCTAAAGTTTACCTTTTTGGCCCAAATTTCAAAAATTTATCATGAATTCATCCTAACTTTAGTATTTTTTTACAACTTCTTTTCTCAAAAAAAAAATGTCGAATATGTTTTTTCTTTATAAAAACATATTTACACAAAAAAACATATTTTCACATAAAAAATCTATATTTTCTATATGAATTTTTTTTTAAAAACTTATTTGTATACGAAATACCTATTTATAAAAATAGGTATTTATTAAGTACATAAATATATACAAATCCATTATTATTAAAAAAATATACAAACATGTATTTTACAAAAAAATGTATACAAACATCTATTTTGTTATAAATATATTTTGTAAAAACATATTTATACGCACCCAAATAAGTGTTTGTATACTTTTCTTTTGTAAAAACATATATATATATATATATATATATATATATATATACTTATAAACACCTATTTTATAATAAACACATTTGTATTCAAAACACGTTTATATATAATATTTATACAAACATGTATTTTTTAAAAATATATTCAAACTCGTTTTATAAACAAATGTATACAACATGCTTTTATAAAAAAGTATATATAAACATGTTTTTGATAAAAAACATCACTTGAGAAGTAAATTATCGACAATTAAAATATCCTTCTAAATGTATACTCTAAATAATAGATATATAATCAATACTATAAAATAATAACTCATTCATAATTCATTTTGAATTTTGATCATAGATAAAAAATGTGCGTCTTCAATATAAAAAACAAAATTTATTGTCATACATTTAAATTTTTTTTTTTACAATTGACACAACGTTATATTTTCGTTTTAAACCCAAAATAATCTATCAAAATGGGTTAGTTTCCAAGTTATAAGTTAGCATCTTCCAATGCAAATTAGATTTCACAGTTATGGGTTTACTTTTTCATTACCTTCGTGTCAAAGTTGGGTGTCCAATTATACTTGTTACCGAATAGAAATAATACCGAAAGAAACTATTCACACCCATCGTTTAACTTGGGTAAAATGCTAGTGTATATATATATATATATATATATATATATATATATATATATATATATATATATATATATATATATATATGCACACATACACACATTCGATTTTTTTTTGAGAAAAAATGTTGTAAGAAAACTAAAGTTATGATGAATTCATAACAAAATTCTGAAATCTAGGCCAAAAGGGTTAATTTTGGACCAAATTTGTAATAAAATTTAAAATCTGGGCAAAAATGTAAAATTTGGACCAAATTTGTAGTAAAATTTGAAATCTGGATCAAAAGTGTAATTATTGAATGTTGGATAAACCTTTGACATGGTAAAAAGGTTAAATTAAATACGATTACCGATTTTTAGGACTTAATTGAATAAAAAAAGACATAAGGACTAAATCGATTATGAGACCAATATGTAAGGATTTTTTGTAGAGTTTTCCTTTTTTTTAGTTTCATTAAATTGTTCATGATTTAAGCTTAATTAATCATAATTAATACATTGATGCTAGGGGTTAATTTGTTCTTGAAGGTTTAAATGCTGGCACCATGTTGAAAGTAACAACAATTTCTTAAAAGGGGATATGTTTTGTTATTCGAAATAGTATGTAAAATGGAATAATATAAAACAGAAACCGGTAGACAGTTTCATTCGTTCTTCATGATCATCTGCCTTTAAAACTTTGTTATTTACTACATTTTCAACTATAATATTATATATTCATTTTTTTTTCTTTTTAAAGAATCATATTTTAAAAAATTGTACCCATTTACAATAACAACTTTACCTAAAGTTTTGGACCAATGTAGGCTATTATGGGTTGTGCTAAGCACAATCATTGGAGAACAATAATGTAACAACTGACAATGTAACCCATGGGAATAATAATGTCACTAAGAAACATTCAAATGTAACTAACGATATAAGGTCACTAATAAGAATCGTAATGCCAATCACAATGTTGATGAGGTAACAAATGAAAATGACAATCCAACTAATGCGTATGATCTAAATTTTGGTAGTTTGTTAGAACTTTGGTAATTTAAAGGGGGCCGTTTTCTTGTTTTTGCCCCGGGCCTCTAAGTATTTTTGGATCGACCCTAATCCTAAGTAAGATATAATGATGGTCCTATATATATATATATATATATATATATATATATATATATATATATATATATATATATATATATATATATATATATATATATATATACTGTATTAATTTAGTAATCAACCGTAATGGCAGCCTCAATCTCCTCAACTGTAATGGCAGCTTCAATCACTATCTATCAGTATAATTGTTTCTATTGATGTATGACTCTGAGTCATTTCTATTGATGTATTACCCTTGTCTGCTATTTGTTTACAAATTTCTTTAATTGATTGTGTAATTATGTTGTTCAACTAAAAAAATATAAACAAATATCTCAATTAGATTAAAAATGATCAAATTTAAAATTGTAGAGCACATGGTACTACCTTTGCAACTCCAATGCTGAATTTGTTCTCCAAATGTTTCAACTGCGTACCAATAATATAAAATAGTATAAAATAGATTGATATTTATTATTACAAGGGTTAAATGCATGAAAACTCATACTGTGAAATATGTACCGAATCATAGTAATATCATCCAGATAAAAAACAGATTTAAACTTACTATGGTTGGATAGACTTTTCAAAGTATATTATCCTAATAAGAAAAAAAATAATTTGAAAATATAATCTACAGAATTCATTGATTAGAAAAAAATGTAATTCGCAAAGTAATGTAATAGAAAGAAATGAAAGTAGGATGCTGTAATACAAAAATAGTTGAAGATAAGTTGTTCCTTGAGTTCCTAATCAACCAAGTTAAGAGAACACTTACAGATTCCAATGAGTTCCTATGTTCAACAACAAGTATCTGGTCGGATGTCGTTGGTCAAATTCCCTTAAATTAATTTAGAGCATAAAACATTAGTTGAAGAAGAATCGTTTGTAATTTAGACAATTTTTACAATGATAACATGTGAAAATTACCTTAGAATGCTCTAGGTCGTTCTTGGTTTTTAAATTAGAAACATAGTTCAATTTAGCATGTCATAAATTGAAATCATTATGAGAAAGCAAGAGCAAAATTAAGATAACTTCAACTTACTTGTCGCATGCTTTCAGTAATTCTAGATATTTATGGTATAACAAGCTCTGCAGAATGATTTCAACTTGAAATATAAAATTTTGAAAATTTTAAAACTTAAGAAAAAGACTAAAACTTTCATGATAAATCTTTCAATACTAAATGTCTATTTGTTACAATGAACATGATTCGATAGAGGACTACTCTCTAAGGCTATTTACAAAAACAAGGATGAGGAGAGCATTTCTGTCCTTTGCAAACATGAGATGAAGAACAAGTTTTGTCCCCACCTTTTTGGGTGACATAAACATTTGCAATTTTTTGTTCACTTGACATCAGTCCAATAGATACGAGGCCTTTTGTTATTTCTAACATGTCCTACATAACAAATCACAAATCTGACCCAAAAGAACTAAACATGTATGTCATACCCGCATCTCATAAACTTTTGTTTGATATATAGTTGGTTGGATTTCTCTCGTTTGACCCAAATTTGAGAGCTCAACTATCATTTTAGAAATATTGGTGGTCGATTTTGAAATTATCTCGTTGTACTGTGCAAAATATAAAGAACTATTAATCAGATTGGAGACAATTGAGTTTAGAATTATAAAACACATGGGAGTATGGGCCTACTCTCTCAATTGTAAGTTCGGATCCCACCAAATCCTCAAACTGCACATCAATATAAAATTTCAATCATCATAACCATAATCAATGACACTATTAATCATGATACCATGTTGTTGCCATGGTTTATTAATGTTATATTCATGTTAATATAAACTTGTATAATCTTGATTGATATTAATATAATGGTTAAATGCATGAAATATCAACGCCCTTTTGTTATTTTTTTGTTATAGCATTATGTTTTTGTATCTGCCTATCAAAACATTGTACATTGAAATATGTACCTAATTATAACAATATTATTCACGGAAAAAATTAATTTTCATCGCAAAAACAAATGAAAGTATTATGCTATAGTTAGGTAGAATACTTACAGATTCCGTTGAACACTTATTTTTAATAGCAAGTATCATGTTTGCTCGCCGAGATGTAACTCTCTGAAATAAATTATAACATAAAGTATTAGTTGAAGGAGAATCGTATGTCTTTGGATAATTCTTAGAACTTAATTTTCACATGTTATTATTGTAAAAATTATCCAATGACATACGATTCTACTTTAACTAATACTTTATGTTGTATTTTATTTTAGAGAGTTGCATCTCGGCGAGTCAACATGATACTTGCTATTAAAAATAGAAGTTCAGCTGAATCTGTAAGTATTGTACCTAACTATAGCATAATACTTTCATTTGTTTCTTATTAGAACACTATACTTTAAAAGTCTATTTAGTTATAGCGATGAAAATTAATTTTTTCCGTGGATGATATTGCTATGATTAGGTACATATTTCAATGTACAATGTTTTGATTGACAAATATAAAAACATAATGCTATAACGAAAAAAATAACAAAATGGTGCTGCTATTTCATGCATTTAACCCTTATATTAATATCATTCAAGATTATACAAGTTTATATTAATATGAATATAACATTAATAAACCATGGCAACAATATGGTATCATGGTTAATGGTGTCATTGAATATGGTTATAATGACTGGAACATTATATTGATGTGCAGTTTGAGGATTTTGTGGGATCCGAACTTACAATTGAGATTGTAGGCCCATACTCCCATGTGTTTTATAATTCTAAACTTAATTGTCTCCAATCTGATTAATAGTTCTTTATATTTTGTGCAGTACAACGAGATAATTTCAAAATCGACCACCAATATTTCTAAAAGGATAGTTGGGCTCTCAATTTTGGGTCAAACGAGAGAAATCCAACCAACTATATATCAAACAAAAGTTTATGAGATGCGGGTATGACATACATGTTTAGTTCTTTTGGGTAGATTTGTGATTTGTTATTTAGGACATGTTAGAACATAACAGAATGCCTCATATCTACTGGACTTATGTGAATTGGACAAAAACTTGCAAATGTGTGTCCCACCCAAAAAGGTAGGGACAAAACTTGATCTTCACCTCATATTTGCAAAGGACAAAAATACCCTCCTAATCATTGTTTTTGAAAATAGTCTTAGAGAGTAGTAATCTAATTAATCATGTTCTTTATAACAAATGCAACTTTAGTATTGAAAGATTTATCATGAAAGCTTTAGTCTTTTGCTTAAGTTTTTAAAATTTCAAAAATTTATATTTTAAGATGGAATCATTCTGCAGAGCTTGTTATACCATAAATATCTGGAATTACTGAAAACAGGCGACAAGTAAGTTGAAGTTATCTTAATTTTGCTCTTGTTTTCTCATAATGATTTCACTTTATAACATGCTAAATTGAACTATATTTTAATTTCAAAACCAGATCGTACCAGGAGCATGTTAAGGTAATTTTCAAATGTTATCATTATAAAAATTGTCTAAATTAGATATGACTATCCTTAAACTAATGCTTTATGTTTTAAATTAATTTAAGGGAATTGGACCAACGTCATCCGACCAGATACTTGCTATGAAACATAGGATCTCATTGAAATCTGTAAATGCCACCTTAACTTGGTTGATTAGGAACTCAAGGAACAACTTATTTTCAACTGTTTTTGTATTACAACATTCAACTTCTGTTTCTTTCTATTATATTGTTGCGACTTAAATTTTTTCTAATTAAAGAATTCTGTAGAATTATATTTTTTCTTATTAGGACAATATACTTTGAAAAATCTATCGAATTATATCAAGTTGAAATCTGTTTTTTATCCGGATGATATTACTATGATTCGGTACATATTTCACAGTATGGGTTTCCACGCATTTAACATTTGTAATAATATATCAATATCAATCAATTTTATACTATTTTATTACTGGTGCTCAGTTGAAGGATTTTGAGAAGAAATCAAGTATTGGAGTTGCAAAGGTAGTACCATGCGCTCTACGATTTTAAACTTGATCATTTTTAATCTAATTGAGAGATTTGTTTATATTTTTTCAGTTGAACATGATCATTTCACAATCAATTGAAAAAATTTGTAAACAGATAGCGGGCAAGGGTAATACATCAATGGAAATGACTCAGGGTCATACATCAATGGAAACAATTGTACCAATACATAGTAATTGAAGCTGCCATTACAGTTGAAGAGATTGAGGTTGTCATTACGGTTGATTAGTGAATTAATACAGTATATAGGACCATCTATAAATCTTATTTAGGATTACGGCCGATTCAAAAGTATTTGAGGCTCGGTGCAAAAACAAGAAAAGGGCCCTTTTTAGATTACCAAAGTTTTAACAAACTACCAAAATTTAGATCATACATATTAGTTGGATTGTCATTTTTGTTTGTTACTTTATCAACATTGTGATTGATATTACGATTCTTATTAGTGACCTCATCCTTGTTAGTTACATTTGCATGTTCCTTAGTGACATTATCATTCCCATGGGTTACATTGTCATTTGTTACATTATTGTTCTCTAATGGTTGTGCTTAACACAGCCCACGATAGCCTTGGTCCAAAACTTTAGGTAAAGTTATTGTAAATGGGTACAATTTTTTTAAGTATGATTTTTAACAAGAAAAGAAAATGAATATACAATATTGTAGTTGAAAAAATGTAGTAAATAACAAAGTTTCAAAGACAGATGATCATGATCAATGAATGAAACTATCTACCTGCTTCTGTTTTATATCAATCCATTTTACATACTATTTCAAATAACCAAACATCTCTCTTTGCAAGAAATTGTTGTTCCTTTCAATACGGTGCCAGCATTTGAGCGTTCAAGAACAATTTGAGAACTAGCAACAATGTATGAATTATGATTAATTAAGCTCAAATCGTGAACAATTTAATGAAACTAAAAAAACCATGTAGATAAAATGATTTAAAAGCATTCAACGATGTAAAAATTTGTTTGCGAATTATAAACCTCAGTGAGAAATTGGGGCGTACAAGGCAATCAAAGAGAAACAAGACACCAATTGAAGCGTCTACAGTTGTGAATCAAAAAGTAAGCAAAGTGGAATCTGTTAATGAAAAGAAAGTTACAAGGTCTAAGACTCTTATGGCAAAGAAATCTTCTGGAGGAAAGGGTAAAAGCAAAGCTGAGGCTCAACAGCTCAGAGCCTGCAGGTAGAAGAAATGTGAATGGAAGAAAATCTGTCATGCTGCCTAAAGTAACTGAAGTGGTTCTTCCTCTTGAAGAACCTGTGAACATTCATAAAAGGTTCATAAAAGGACACAAGGCAAAAATCTGTCGTGCAAAAAGCTAGGGGAAAGAAAGCAAGAAACCTTCTGTTGAAAAGAAAGAAATAGTAAAAGAAACTGAGATCCCTGGATCTCCTACTTGTAAGACTGTTGCGAAAAAGCAAACAAAAGTTGCTTCTGAAAATGAAACCAATTAATGCGTATGATCTAAATTTTGGTAGTTTATTAGAACTTTGGTAGTCTAAATGGGGCAGTTTTCTTGTTTTTGCCACGGGTCTAGAGTATTTTTGAATCGGCCCTAATTCTAAGTAAAGATTTAATGATGGTCCTATATATACTGCATTAATTCACTAATTAACCATAATGGCAGCCTTAATCTCCTCAACTGTAATGACAGTTTCTATCACTATCTATATGTACAATTGTTTCCATTGATGTATGACCGTGCGTCATTTCTATTGATGTATTACCCCAGCTTGCTATCTGTTTACAAATTTCTTCAATTGATTATGAAATTATCATGTTCAACTGAAAAAATATAAACAAATCTCTCGATTAGATTAAAAATGATGAAATTTAAAATTGTAGAGCACATGGTACTACCTTTGCAACTCCAATGCTGAATTTCTTCTCCAAATCTTTCAACTGCGCACCAGTAATATAAAATAATATAAATTGATTGATATTTAATATACTATTACAAGGGTTAAATGCATGAAAACCCATGCTGTGAAATATATACCGAATCATAGTAATATCATCAAGATAAAAAACATATTTACACTAACTATAATTGGATAGACTTTTCAAAGTATATTATCCTAATAAGAAAAAAAAATAATTTGAAAATATAATGCTACATAATTCCTTGATTAGAAAAAATGTAAGTCACAATAATGTAATAGAAAGAAACAGAAGTAGGATGCTGTAATACAAAAACAGTTGAAAATAAGTTGTTCATTGAGTTCCTAATCAACCAAGTTAAGGCAGCACTTACAAATTCCAATGAGTTTCTATATTTAACAGCATGTATCTGGTCGGATGTCGTTGGTCCAATTCCCTTAAATTAATTTAGAGCATAAAACATTAGTTGAAGGATAATCATTTGCCATTTAGACAATTTTTACAATGATAACATGTGAAAATTACCTTAACATGCTCCAGGTCTTTTCTGGTTTTGAAATTAGAAACATAGCTCAATTTAGCATGTCATAAATTGAAATCATTATGAGAAAGCAAGAGCAAAATTAAGATAACTTGAACTTACTTGTCGCATGCTTTCAGTAATTCCAGATATTTCTGGCATCTGGGCAGTTAATAGCGCCGAGATCTCGGTGAGATCACGGTGGGATAACGTTTCTTGGGTGTTTGCAAAATCCCTGTTTCAAATAGCGTTCTGAAATATCGGAGCCGAGATTATCACCTATATCGGCCGCTATTTCACCGATATTTCAATATTTGTATCCCGATTTTTTCCCACTATTTGATTTTTTTGGGCTTTTTATACATATTTATAAAAAAAGTACTTTGATATGGATTAGCCGACAACTTGTAATGTTATAATGCCAATCACCTTTCGTCAGAACTCAGAAGAAACCAGATGGAAAGAAGTTGGAACAAATAAAGATATAAAGACTCGGTTAATTTGTAATTAAACCTCGGTTAATGCATCTAATTTGTAATTGTAATCAAACCTCCGTTATGCATTTAATTTGTAAATCTTTTTGTGTACCGGGTTATAGTTTTAAGTTGTAAACAGGTTAGTTTTTGTGATATTATATATATATATATATATATATATATATATATATATATATATATATATATATATATATATATATATATATATATATATTAAAAACCGCAATCCCACCACAAGAACTGCTATTTTAAATCACCGCAAGTGACCGCAATAAGATTTTAGACCGCGATAACTGCATAGTCCGACATAACAAGCTCTGCAGAAAGATTCTAACTTGAAACTTAAATTTTTGAAATTTTAAAAACTTAAGAAAAAGACAAAAGCTTTCATGATAGATCTTTCAATACTAAAGTTGTATTTGTTTCCTTTACAAACATGAGATGAAGAGCAAGTTTTGTCCCCACCTTTTTGGATGAGATAAACATATTGCAATTTTTTGTCCAGTTGGCATCAGTCCAACAGATACGAGACCTTCTGTTATTTTTAACAATGTCCTGCATAACAAATCACAAATCTGACCCAAAAGAACTAAACATGTATGTCATACCGGCATCTCATAAACTTTTGTTTGATATATAGTTGGTTGGATTTCTCTCGTTTGACCCAAAATTGAGAGCTCAACTATCCTTTTAGAAATATTGGTGGTTGATTTTGAAATTATCTCGATGTACTGTGCAAAATATAAAGAACTATTAATCAGATTGGAGACAATTGAGTTTAGAATTATAAAACACATGGGAGTATGGGCCTACTCTCTCAATTGTAAGTTCGGATCCCACCAAATCCTCAAACTGCACATCAATATAAAATTTCAATCATCATAACCATAATCAATGACACTATTAATTATGATACCATCTTGTTGCCATGGTTTATTAATGTTATATTCATGTTAATATAAACTTGTATAATCTTGATTGATATTAATATAATGGTTAAATGCATGAAATATCAACGCCCTTTTGTTATTTTTTTGTTATAGCATTATGTTTTTGTATCTGCCTATCAAAACATTGTACATTGAAATATGTATCTAATTATAGCAATATCATCCACGGAAAAAAATAATTTCCATCGTTATAACTAAATGGACTTTTAAAGTATTGTGTTCTTGTAAAAAACAAATGAAAGTATTATGCTATAGTTAGGTAGAATACTTACAGATTCCGCTGAGCTTTTATTTTTAATAGCAAGTATCATGTTTGCTCGCCGAGATGTAACTCTCTGAAATAAATTATAATATAAAGTATTAGTTGAAGGAGAATCGTATGTCTTTGGATAATTCTTACGATAATAACATCTGAAAATTACCTTCAATTGCTTCATGTTATTCCTGCTTTTGAAATTAGAAACATACTACAGTTTAACATGTCATACATTGAAACCATTATAAAAAATCAATAGCAAAATCAAGACAACTTCAACTTGTTCCCGGTTTTCAGTAAATCCAGGTATATTTTGCATAGTGAGTTCTGCAAAAGGATTTCATTTTAAGTAACTTGAAATATGAAATTTTGAGAAAAAGATGTAAACTTGTCCTGATAAATAAATATGAAGGTTTCATTTGTTACAAGGAACATGATTGGACCATGAACTACATCGGAAAGGACCGGACAAGATCTCTAGGGACTACATCCGCAAATTGTTTTTTTTATGACTGTGGGAAAGAGTAATGAATGATGATACAAAATTGTGCAACACATTCCATTCTTTATTGTATTTTTTCAAAATTGGCGAGGGCTTGCTACTTCCTTGTCCCATGTCATCTTCATCGTAGTCATCAAGTTCCACTACCTTAGAAGGTTCGGGTGTACCATATCTCCTACCCGGATCCATTGCATCATCAATGCCTGCAGTAGCTTTGTTGGTGTCCATGAGTGGAATGGGAAGAAGGAAAGAAAAGAAATGACTTCAGAAGAATGGCAACTTAAGAATATAGAGAACGAGGGAAGAGAACTGTATGGATTAATAGAGAAGGAGGGAAGAAATTACAAGGATTTATGGTGATTTTCGAGAACTCTTGGAATACCCCGAAGTAATGCAGAGTTATGTGAAGCATGAATTGAACTAGACGGCACATTAATATGATTACGGTTAAAAAGCAATAAAATAATTAATAGGTATAGGGTAGATTTGATCCCAAAACCAAAGTCCACCGGTACATGAATCCCTAAAGGCGAGACATTGACGCCTAAAAAAATTGATGATTCACAACAAAAATCGATTCCTCCTGTACAACACAACACGACATCGCCTTGGAGGCTGGATGCTTTTCTCTTGTCGCCTAGCGCCTTAGGTGCGATTTTTAAAACATCGTCTATCATGTTTAGACTTGTCCTACCTACATTACAAGACATGTCCTACTTGCATTACATGATAGACAAAGTTTTAAAAATCGTGCCTAAGGCTAGACGACAAGAGAAAAGCCTCCAAGGCGATATCGTGTTGTGTTGTGCAGGAGGCATCGATTTTTGCTGTGAATCAGCGATTTTTTTTTGAGGTGCCAAGGCCTCGCCTTTAGGGATTCATGTACTGGTGTGCTTTGGGTATTGGGCTCAATTCTAACCTATACCTATTTTAAT
The DNA here is from genome assembly GCF_052849685.1 of Lactuca virosa. Classification (NCBI taxonomy): domain Eukaryota; kingdom Viridiplantae; phylum Streptophyta; class Magnoliopsida; order Asterales; family Asteraceae; genus Lactuca; species Lactuca virosa. The sequence continues at coordinate 13,868,074 of NC_136426.1, forward strand.
TATTTTATTGCTTTTTAACAGTAATCATATTAATGTGCCGTCTAATTCAATTCATGCTTCACATGACTATGCATTACTTCTGGGTATTCCAAGAGTTCTCGAAAATCACCATAAATCCTTGTAATTTCTTCCCTCCTTCTCTATTATTAATCCATACAGTTCTCTTCCCTCGTTCTCTATTTTCTTAAGTTGCCATTCTTCTGAAGTCTTTTCTTTTCTTCCCATTCCATTGATAGACACCACCAATGTTACTGCTGATATTGATGGTGCAATGGATCTGGGCAGGAGATATGGTACACCTGACCCTTCTAAGGTAGTGGAACTTGATGACTACAATGAAGATAACATGGGACAAGGAAGTAGCAAGCCCTCGCCAATTTTGAAAAAAATACAAGAAAGAATGGAATCTGTTGCACAATTTTGCAACATCATTCATTACTCTTTCTCAAATTCATAAAAAAAAACAATTTGGGGATGATGGTACGTCTCCGGAATGGAACAATACCAAGTGGTCAAAGGATGTTGCAGGGAAGAGGCTAACATCAACTTTTTTGCAAGACAGGTTTTGGAGAAATATAGTGTATACTTTAAAGTTGACTTGGGTGTGCAGAACTCGCTAACATTACACAATATTTATCCCTCCCAAAAAGTGGGACAAAACTCGCTCTTGATCTTGGGTGTGCAAAGGACATAAATGTCCTCCTCGTCCTCATTTTTTTTTTAAATATCCCTAAAGATCTTGTCCGATTCTTTCCGATATAGTCCATTGTCCAATCATGTTCCTTGTAACAAACGAAACCTTGACATGTAATTATCATGACAAGTTTTGTCTTTTTCTCAAGATTTCATATTTCAAGTTAATTAAAATGGAATCCTTTTGCAAAACTCGCTACACAATTTATACTTGGACTTACTGAAAACCGGGAACAAGTTGAAGTTGTCTTAATTTTGCTATTGATTTTTTATAATGATTTCAATGTATGACATGCTAAGCTGTAATATGTTTCTAATTTCAAAACCAGGAATAACCTGAAGCAATTGAAGATAATTCACATGTTATTATTCTAAGAATTATCCAAAGAAATATGATTCTCCTTTAACTAATACTTTATGTTGTAATTTATTTCAGAAAGTTGCATCTCGGCGAACCAACATGATATTTGCTATTAAAAATAGAAGTTTAGCGGAATCTGTAAGTATTGTACCTAACTATAGCATAATACTTTCATTTGTTTCTTTTTAGAACACTATACTTTAAAAGTCCATTTAGTTATGGCGATGGAAATTAATTTTTTCCGTTGATGATATTGCTATAATTAGGTACATATTTCAATGTACAATGTTTTGATAGGCAGATACAAAAACATAATGTTATAACAAAAAAATTAACAAAAGGGTGCCTTTAACCCTTATATTAATATAAGTCAAGATTATACTAGTTTATATTAACAAAAATATAACATTAATAAACCATGACAACAAGATGGTATCGTGGTTAATGGTGTCAATGATTATTGTTATAGTGACTGGAATTTTATATTGATGTGCAGTTTGAGGATTTGGTGGGATCCGAACTTACAGTTGAGAGAGTAGGCCCATACTCCCATGTGTTTTATAATTCTAAACTCAATTGTCTCCAATCTGATTAATACTTCTTTATATTTTGTGCAATACACCGAGATAATTTCAAAATCGACTACCAATATTTTCAAAAGGATAGTTGAGTTCTCAATTTTGGGTCAAACGAGAGAAATCTAACCTACTATATATCAAACAAAAGTTTTTGAGATACAAGTATGACATACATGTTTAGTTCTTTTGGGTAGATTTGTGATTTGTTATATAGGACATAATAGAAGGCCTCGTATCTATTGGACTGATGTCAACTGGACAAAAAATTGCAAAATGTTTATCCCACCCAAAAAGGCGGGGACAAAACTTGATCTTCATCTCATATTTGCAACGATAGAAATGCCCTCCTCATCCTTGTTTTTGAAAATAGCCTTAGAGAGTAGTCCTCTATTTAATCATGTTCTTTGTAACAAATGCAACTTTAGTATTGAAAGATTTATCATGAAAGTTTTAGTCTTTTGCTTAAGCTTTTAAAATTTCAAAAATTCATATTTTAAGTTGGAATCATTTTGTAGAGCTTGTTATACCGGAAATAACTGGAATTACTGAAAGCAGGCGACGAGTAAGTTGAAGTTATCTTAATTTTGCTATTGCTTTCTCATAATGATTTCAATTTATAACATGCTGTATTGAACCATGATTCTAATTTCAAAACCAGGCACAACCTGGAGCAGTTTAAGGTAATTTTCACGTGTTATCATTGTAAAAATTGTCTAAATTGCAAACGATTATCCTTCAACTAATGTTTTATGCTCTAAATTAATTTAAGGGAATTGGACCAACGACATCCGACCAGATAAATGCTGTTGAACATAGAAAATCATTGAAATCTGTAAGTGGTGTCTTAACTTGGTTTATTAGGAACTCAAGGAACAACTTATTTTCAACTGTTTTTGTATTACAGCATCCTACTTCCGTTTCTATTACATTACTGCGAATTACATTTTTTCTAATCAAGGAATTCTGTAGAATTATATTTTCAATTTTTTTTTTCTTATTAGGACAATATACTTTGAAAAGTTTATCCAGTTATATCAAGTGTAAATCTGTTTTTTATCTGGATGATATTACTATGATTCGGTACATATTTCACAGTATGAGTTTCCATGCATTTAACCTTTGTAATAATATATCAAATATCAATCAATTTTGTACTATTTTATATTACTTCAGTTGAAGGATTTGGATAAGAAATCCGGTATTGGAGTTGCATAGGTAGTACCATGTGCTCTACAATTTTAAACTTGATCATATTTAATCTACTTGAGAGATTTGTATATATATTTTTGCAGTTGAACATGATCATTTCACAATCAATTGAAGAAATTTGTAAACAGATAGCAGGCATGGGTAATATATCAATAGAAATGACTCAGGGTCATACATAAATGGAAACATTTCCATTGTACAGATAGATAGTGATTGAAGCTGCCATTACAGTTGAGGAGATTGAAGCTGCCGTTATGGTTGATTAGTGAATTAATACAGTATATATAGGACCATCATTAAATCTTATTTAGGATTAGGGCCGATTCAAAAATACTTGAGGCTCGGGGAAAAAACAAGAAAAGGGACCTTTTAGATTACCAAAGTTCTAACAAACTACCAAAATTTAGATCATACACATTAGATGGATTGTCATTTTCATTTGTTACTTTATCAACATTGTGATTGATATTACGATTTTTATTAGTGACCACATCCTCGTTTGTTACATTTGCATGTCCCTTAGTGACATTATCATTCCCATGAGTTACATTGTCACTTGTTACATTATTGTTCTCCAATGGTTGTGCTTAGCATAGCCCACGATAGCCTAGATTGGTCCAAAACTATAGGTAAAGTTGTTATTATAAATGGATATAATTTTTTCAAGTATGATGTTTTAACAAGAAAAGAAAATGAATATACAATATTGTAGTTGAAAAAATGTAGTAAATAACGAAGTTTCAAAGACAAATAATCATGAACAACGAATGAAACTATCTACCGGCTTCTGTTTTATATCAATCTATTTTACATACTATTTCAGATAACCAAACATATCTCCTTGCAAGAAATTGTTGTTACTTTCAATATAGTGCCAGCATTTGAGCGTTCAAGAATAAATTGAGAACTAGCAACAGTGTATGAATTATGATTAATTAAGCTTAAATAATGAACAATTTAATTAAACTAAAAAAAACCATGTAGATAAAATGATTTAAAAGCATTCAGTGATGTAAGAATTTGTTTGCTAATTATAAACCTCAATGAGAAATTGGGGCGTGGGAGATCAAAGAAAATAAGTGAAGAGAAAATTGCTGAAGTTCCTGAAACTCAAGATAATGCTGACAAGGGTACAAGGCAATCAAAGAGAAACAAGACACCAGTTGAAGCTTCTACAGTTGTGAATCAAAAAGTAAGCAAAGTGGAATCTGTTAATGAAAAGAAAGTTACAAGATCCAAGACTCCTATTGCAAAGAAATCTTCTGGAGGAAAGGGTAAAAGCAAAGCTCAGGCTCAACAGCTTGAGGAACCATCTGAGCCTGCAGGTAGAAGAAATGTAAATGGAAGAAAATCCGTCATGCAGTCTAAAGTAACCGAAGTGGTTCTTCCTCTTGAAGAACCTATGAACATTCCTAAAAGGACACAAGGCGAAAATCTGTCGTGCAAAAAGCTCAGGGGAAAGAAAGCAAGAAACCTTCTGTTGAAAAGAAAGAAATAGTAAAATAAACTGAGATGCCTAGATCTCCTACTTGTAAGACTGTTGCGAAAAAGCAAACAAAAGATGCTTCTGAAAAAGAAATCAAAGCAGTTGCCTGGATCTCCCTTTGACTCGTTCTTTCTTTTGATATCATTAGAGATGTTTCCTCTTTGAAAACGTTATTTGCATCACTAGCCATAACTAGAATAAGTCGTGTGAATGACCCTCGGGAAAATTCTGTCAGTGTTGCCTTGCCTGATAAAGGTAGTGGGAGTTCTTCATTAATTGATTGAATAATTTGAATTTAACAGACTGTTGGCTTGTTTTTTATTATGATATCATTCTATAGATGACACAGAGCACAAAATCCAGATTCAACTCTGAGAGCTTTATTTAAAACACTAGTCACAACTCACAACTCAAATCAGTAATGTACAAGGAGGGATGAGCACTTTACCTATTTGATCAAATAATTAGAGTTTTAAAAACCCTTTGGCTCATTCTTTCTTTTGATATTATTTGTAGATTATTCTTCTCTGAAAACGTTATTTGCAACACCTGCCACTACTCAAATCAGTCGTGTGAATGACCCCCAGGAAAATTCTGTTAGTCTTGCCCTGCCTGATGAAGGTAGTGGGAGTTCTTCATTTTTTTGATTGAATAATTTGAATTTTACAGAATGTTGACTCGTTTTTTTTTTTTTTTTTAATTATGATATCATTTTATAGATGAGAATGCAACACCAAATGCAACATTTTCTCTGAATGCGTTATTTACAACACCTGCCACCACCCGAGTCAGACATGTAGAAGATCATCAGGAAGAAGGTAATGCAAGTTGTTCACCTCTTTGATCAGATAACTTGAATATTTATGATTCTGACTTGATTTTTTTTATGTTGCTGTTTTATAGATCACACAGAAAGTAATGCAACACAAAATTCAGACCTGTCTCTGAAAGCCTTTTTTGCAACACCTGTCATAACTCGAGTCAATCATGTTGAAGACAATCAACAGAGTATAGATGACACCATTACAACACAAGGTCCAATTTCATCTATCAAAGTGTCAATGAATACACCTGCTACAACTCAAATCAGTCATGGCAAACATCTTTAGGAGAATACAATCAAATTTGCCTTTCCTGACGATCTTCAGGAGAAAACAGTCGAATATGCCCTTCCCATTGAAGGTAGTCAAAGTTAAATTCCTATTTTGTTTGATTTTAGAATTTTTTTGACTCATTCTTTCTTTTTATATATAGATGACACGGAAGGCAATGCACCACAAAATCCAGATTTGTCTTTGAAAACATTTGCAACACCAGCCACAACTTGGGCCAGTCATGTAGAAAACTATTAGCAGAATACAGTAAAATTTACCCTTCCTTCTGAAGGTAGTGCATTTTGTTCACCTGCTGATTGAGTAAATTGCATTAACGAGACTTTTGGCTTCTTTTTTTTCTTTTGATCCTGTTCTGTAGATGACACAAAAGGCAATGCAACACTAAGTCAAGAATCATCTCTGAAATTGTCATCTGCAACACCTGCAACAACACAAAATCAAGATTTGTCTCTGAGAACGTTGTTTGCAACACAATCCATAACTCGAGTCAGCCATGTAAAAGAACATGAGCAGAGTACAGTCAGATTTGATCTTCCCATAGAAGGTAGTGCAAGTTCCTCACCTATTAGTTTGATTTTAAAAGACTTCGGGTTCCTAATTTCATATGTTATCATTTTGTAGATGACATGGAACACAATGCAACTGAATATATATATATATATATATATATATATATATATATATATATATATATATATATATATATATATATATATATATATATATATATATATATATATATATATATATATATATATATGGACCAAAATGATAATGAAGATTAAAACATGAACCAAATAAGTAAAAAAAATTAAGAAGGTTAGATTTTTGTTGGATTTTGGTGGGACTTACATCGGTATCTGGATGAGACTGATGGCTTGAGTTTATGAAAAAGGACATGCAAATCAACTTTATTTTATTATATGATCGGGCAATAAATCTAACAATGACGATAATATTATTGTTTATTATCATGATTTCACATATAAAATTTATGCTTATTCTAAATTAGAACAATAAATTTTTATGTGAGGAAATAGACGGTCAGAAGTATGCAACATAAGCAACAAATGGAGTGGAAGTCAAAGGATAAACAAATTGGGGTGGCCCACTTGGCTAACATGAATGATTCTAATCTAACAACTAACTAGGAGGTCTGAGTTTAAGCCCAGACATAAGAGATTTAATTATTTGTCGTTTAAAAAAAAGGATAAACAGTTGAATTAATGTATAAAAACCTCTCCATAGGCATCAAATTTACACTATAATCGTACCATGTTGAACAATATCTAATCAACATGATCTCATTCAAACCAAATCACACAAAAGAAAGTCATAATATAGTTTTGTAACAAACTCGCATGATCTCAATTAAAACTTGAACCAAATATGTAGAAAAAAATTGGGATGAATGGATTTTTGTTGGGTTTGGGGGGACTTTTATTAGTATCCGGGTGGAATAGAATCATAGATGACCAACTAGAGTTTAAAAAAAAGATATAAACAAATCAACTTTATTTTAATATATGATCGGGCAATAAACCTAACCATGTCGATGAACAGATAATAATATTGTTTTTTTTTTATCATGATTTCATACAGGGTCTGTCCAAAGATACAGTGGGCCCAGGACGAAAAGAAAAAATGGGCCCCTAAAGTTGAAAACAGATAAACCGTTATAAAATTCACTATTAATATTAAAAAGCAAAAATATGGCCACAACATTAATAAAACAACTAATTTAAAGAAAAATATATTTCCTAGCATTTTTAAATAAGTTGATTTTTTTTCTCTCTATATGTACGATATATTCTAGGAATTTTGGGTCCCCTTAGAGACATGGGTCCTGGGCGACCTCCCGGGTTGCCCACCGTCTGGACCGGGCCTGATTTCATATATAAAATGTAACGACCCAAAAATCAAGGGTAAAAATTTTATTTTTCATATAGCTAAAACATTGATACCATTTATTTCAAACACTTCAAATCATCATTAAGTAAAATATTTATCAGAGTTTATCCCAAAATCATTAATTGCGGAAATCATAGGTGTGTGCGCTGCGATCAATCTGAGCCCTTCTTTTCCAAATCGATGATACCTGAAACCATAAACAAAACTGTAAACACGAAGCTTAGTGAGTTCCCCAGAGCATACCCCACACAATCCACATAACCACATAATCCATATCGGCTATAACAGCTACATAAACCATAACAATCGCATAAGCATGCTTATACACATATAAAGATGCCATGGAAACCCCCCAAGGTCTTATTCACATACTGACATAAATCATATCAACTACACAAGCCATGCATATAAACATATAGGGAAGCCATGGAAACCCTCCAAGGTCTTACACCGGGTGCCACTGGAACCCCCACGTGGTCTTAGCTCACTGCCATAGGAACCCCCAAATGGTCTTAACCATGAAAGCCATGGGAACCCCAACATGGTCTTATATCCAACTGCCTCGGGAACCCCAGGGTCTTCCATACCAATATCATATCAACATAACACATAATCAATTAACACATATACAAACCCTATAAGCCATATATACAACATATAAAGGTGTCATGGAAACCCTCCATGGTCTTACACCGGGTGCCATGGGCACCCCCACATGGTCTTAGCCTGGAATGCCATGGGAACCCCCACATGGTCTTCCATGCAAGCAACACAGAGTCAACTAGCACATCGCATATCATAGAAATATCTAGCATACCACATATCACATAATAGCTAGCATACCACATAACACATATAACTAATTGCCATGGGAACCCCCACATGGTCTTAGTCTACTGCCTCGGAACCCCCCCCCCCCCCCCCCCCCCGAGGTCTTCCACATAATCAGCTAGCATATCGCATATCATAAAATGGGCCGACCTTGGTGCCTTAGACCCATTAGTATGGTGAGGAGACTCACCTCGCACTGCTGAAGTCCCGCAGACAAAACTCTAGCTGCTGGATGACAGATTCCCGAACTGTCAATCATCAAAATAACACCCAATCAGTAATTGGGTTCTAATGCATAACCACAACTCCATACTTGGGGTAAAATACTACTTTACCCTAACTTAGCTTTATTCAGTCCAAGGCTCAATCCAAAGTCCCAAAAATCAAACCATGGACCAAAGCCCAACATATGGCCTAATTTTCCAAATTGGGCCCAAACCTCTATATGGGCTTACCTTAAGGCCCAACCATGTAGTCCAGTCCAACCACTGGGCATTCTGATGGCCCAATAGCTAATAGTCCTCAAGGCCCAATTATGGCCCAATTTTCCAAATTGGTCTCAAGCCTCTCTAATGGGTCTTATCCTAAGGCCCAATAATTTCCTTAGTCCATAATATGTTCCCAATTGGCCCACAAAGGCCCACAACAGCTTAGTCTAATAAATGGCCCAATAAGAACCCAAACCCAATTAGGGTTTTTCACATAAAATGACGATTAGGGTTAAATGTTCCTACTTAACCCATTAAAGACTTAATCCATTAAGTCCAAACATACAATGAAATCGGGCTTGAGTCACAACTTCACTCCAATGGTCCAAAATGCGGGTCCCGATAAGTAAAAACCAAATAATTCCAATATTAGGGTTTTCTAAACCCTAATTAGGGTTTCCAACCCAATCATAGCCCAATAGGCCCAAAACTAAGTCCTTAGATTAATTAGGATTTTATTAGGCCCATTAGGGTTTCATTAGTTGGGAAACACCCACTACCACCTCGGGTAGTGGTGGTCAATGGCGGCTCACGGCGGCGGCTACCATCTCACGGTGGTGGTTACGAGTTTCTTTTATTATTCTAGCATCGGTTACAATATTACAAAGCAAAAACCCAATTAACTCACACACACACACACACTAATACAAACACACACACACAGCCACCCTAATGGTGGCCGACGGTGGCACATGGTGGCAGCCACCACCTCACGGTGGTGGTGGTGGCTTTTCCCGAGGATTCCAGCTAAACAACGCACACACAACACACACTACAACAGAAAACAAACCCACACACTTGTCTTGCCCGGAACAGGAACACCTCCACCCTCTTGGTGGCGTTTGGCGACGACAGAATCACGAAGGGCGGCAACGACGTTGATTTGCGATGAAAGCCACCATCTCACGGTGGTGGCGACAGTTCCTCTTGATCTTCTGCCCAACAACACATCGACACATGTGAGACACGACGCGAAACAGCAGCCCTCAGCCGCCGACTTGGTGGCTAGCATCGTTGAAGTTATTTCGGGTTCCCGATGGCGCTACGATGGCGACACAGTGGGTGGCGGAGCAACAACAAACTGAAGGAGGAGAAGGAATGAAATGAGCATTAGTAGTAGCAGCGACATAAGGCAGAAGGAGACGATGACGGAGGAGGGTGGCAATGGACGCCACACGCCTCATCGGCGGTCTTCAACGGTATGAAAGCAGTGGCGGTCCTCAGCTTCGACGTCGGCGATGCAGCAGCGGAGACGATGGCTGCCGGGCTCGATGATGCAAACGGCGGCTGAGGAGGGCTCATATGGTGGCGGCGGCGACTGGAGGTGAAGAAGGATGTGGCGACTGATGGTGTTCCAATTAGGGTTAGGGTTTGTATGGGTTATATACCCAACCATAGGAAACTTTACCCCATAATGACAGATATGGCCCCTCCCCATAAGAATCTTTCCAAACGAGTCCTTAATTTACCGTTTCAGCCCTCAACATTAAAATCCCTTACAATTTAGGTACAATATTTACCAATTACACCCCTGCTTCCATAATTCCTCTCAAATTCGATCCCTAATTTACCAAACAGCCCCTGTCTTCTAAAAATCTTTACAAAATAAATCCCAAAATTACACTTCAACCCCCGAATAATCCAATTTGTAACATTCGGCTCCCCAAAACCAACACCCCACTAAATAATACTGATTTAGGGCGACTATTCGTTCATTAATTTTTATCTCTTTATTTATTTAATAAATAGAATGTTACAACTTTCCCCCACTTAAATTAGATTTTGTCCTCGAAATCATTCCTTACCATCCCTTACACGCCCGAAAACTTGGACGACATGGTCTAGAACCACAAGCATACCCTAGCCTTCCCAGGGCAACCGAAACCATCCCCCACAGGGTTCTAAACCCGAAGATGAACGAATTTCTTTCAACACGCTCGCATTTACTTCATCTGAAACCTAAAGCCTCGAGATGGTCTGTTGCCCATATCGAATCGTTGCCGAGTTCACTGCACTTATCTCCCAACTGGCTATTCAACTTCTGACATTAGTTAGTCCAACCGTAACCAACTTAATATATGCCCCGAATGAAAAGCAACTCCACGCACGGATCCCAAGTCACTGAAATCACTCCAACTCATCTTGCTGCCACATAGCTGCTTTCCTGAAGAACAACCGGGACCTCCCTGGTCCTAACTTGTCTACCAACTGTCTGGAACACCGGACAACTACCCAATTGCTGAGCCAGAAACACACGCACAACAGTCCCATATGACCTCCGAACGATACCTCGTCTGACAATAACTGCCCTATCTGTACCATTACTCATGGCTCCATCAATCCTTTGATCCATCCGATCATGATAGGCTGACAACCTGTCGCTACTGAATCCGACGCAAAAAGGTGAATGCTACCCAAATAACTGTAGTCTTACATCATACCCGGTCTCCTTTGACCTACCGTTTCCTGATTCCAATTATGTTGTGACATACTCACAACCTTGCAAACTGGCCCACCCTGGCCTAAGTCATCCGAACGAATCCGTGAATGCCACGACTACCCTGCAGTCTTTCTGCACTTCCCGCACTATCTGACAGCTTGTGAATGCTACGGCTCCCCCACAGTCTTACAACACTCTCATCCTAACTGACCATTAGTGAATGCTACGGCTCCCCCGTAGTCTTACAACACTCTCATCCTAACTGACCATTAGTGAATGCTACGGCTCCCCCGTAGTCTTACAACACTTTCACCTCAACTGACCATTAGTGAATGCTACGGCTCCCCCGTAGTCTTACAACACTTTCACCTCAACTGACCATTAGTGAATGCTACGGCTCCCCAGTAGTCTTACAACACTTTCATCCTGACACAACCGCAGCCCAATACCTTACCCCTAATCTATCAATTCGAAACACATACAAAGTCGATCACACACTCGACCGAACACCCGAACCGTACTCAATTCATAACTGGAGTTCCGACCTGCCTTCCCAAATTCTGTTATCAAGCCCCCAAGAAGACGCGATCTACATGACGAGAAGTTTTACCGAACTCCAAACTCACACAACCTTCAACCAAATAGCCACTTTGGCTGCCATTTTCCTCGATGGGGATGAGAAACCCATCCCGCTCTCATACCTGCCCCTGTCCTGAATACATGCGCGATTCTCCCCCACTTAGACTCGACTAAGTCTTTGCAATACGTGAGATTTGAAGGATTCCCAATCCTTCTTACTCTTAAATAACCAAACTACTGACAACCTGCTGCTTTCCCGTTCTAGTGTTGTTCTATTACTGGCCCAAACCCCAAAAGACCACACAACTCCTAAAGATTAGTCAAACACTTCCGAACCAACAAGGAGGGAAACGAATTTTAACTAATCACCCCGTAACTCATGGTATGCAAATGGCATATGACAATGTTCGAGGGTATAACCGAAAAACAAGCGGGGAAACAAACCCAGAGATACACTTACTAAAATCCTTGAAACGAAAACTCTCGTGCAGTTTCCCACAAGTACCGCACTGAATCCGACACTGCTGGCCTCTCAAAAATTGACTCGAACTCTTGGGTCCCTTTCCGGGACTCTCCAATATATGTACCTGATCTGATCCCCTCTTCCCAATGTGTTCCAAATCGATCCCTCGTTCTTGGCTCTAGAAATCATAACATTCAGGGTCTCGCACCCTGACACACTCACCAACTCAATCGTCAACGGCTGAATTGCAATAGCTGGGGCAACTTCTGCCCTACTCGGGCAACAAATACTCTCTAGACATGGTCTCAAATCCCGAAAGATAGATCGCATAATCAATGCTTGCCGCCTGATACAAGAGATCCAAGGTGAACTCAAAATCCTGACAGTCCTTTCGCTACCTGGCTCACCACCAGAGTCGTGACCAAACCCTGGTCCTTTTCCCCCTTACGTGTTCATCCACATTCTGCACAACAGCTATCCCCACGGTCCAATCATAACCAAGAATTCTCCTTCCCAGGCTTCTTAGATTCTCCAAGACTTTCCTCGATTAGAGTATGGATCCCGTGCTTTCAGTAGTACGAACCCAATACTACCTTCCACACCTATCCATACTTTCCTCCAGAATCATCCTGAATCCTCTAAGTCACCTACTCCCATGATGTACTAAATGTCTGCCAAACATCGACACAATATCCACCGAAGCACCTCCTAGGCTCCCCCTAGGTTCCCAAACTCACTGAACCGCCCCACTAACTCACTGGAGCATATCCTAGGCTTTCCTAGGTTCCCAACCTCGCCCTACCATCAGCTGCTAAAGAACTCCCCATGATGCCAGCCATCCACCTCCTGGATATCGTCATATCCACTTAGTAGCTGACTCCTATTACTCAAGAGTTCCATAAAGCAGAAAGCAAGCAGCATTCGTGCAGTAGCACTCCGATCCAAAGAAATATCATAGAACATTCTGCCCACATATCGCAACTTGCGCTGTCCACATCCATCCATCCATACTGTCGACTGCCTTATGCATGCAAATTATACACAAAACAGGATCTAATAGACTGTCGAATAATAGACTCTACCCTAGGTCCACAAGCAGACAAGGAACAGGAAATAAGGCCAAATCAATTATTCTAGGGCTATAAGATCCTAACCGTATACAATTTTAAAAGCATACACTTAGCAGTAACTATTACCAATAATCATTCTCATTCTAGCATGGCATCCAATATTCATAAGGCTACAAGCACCACATATCAGGCCAATCTATTGCTGACTACTCAGCACTAACATGCAAGTCTACCAGCTCATACAACATATAAAGGCATCTCCCCAAGCCCTAACTAGCATTCGATTCACAGATTTATAAACCAAGTCATAACAGATAACATATGTGGGTAATCCGGGGAAACTTACTTGAGCTCGGCTGATTGCATGCACCACACCCTTTCTTGTCTTAGAAATTCTTTACTTAAAAATATTTTTCTTTTGAAAACTTTACAGATCCTCAGTTTGAATTCAGACTCACCCTAAGGTATGTCTGAATCCCTCAAACCAAGGCTCTGATACCAACTTGTAATGACCCAAAAATCAAGGGTAAAAATTTCATTTTTCATATAGCTAAAACATTGATACCATTTATTTCAAACATTTCAAATCATCATTAAGTAAAATATTTAATAGAGTTTATCCCAAAATCATTCATTGCGAAAATCATAGGTGTGTGCACTACGATCAATCTGAGCCCTTCTTTTCCAAATCGATGATACCTAAAACCATAAACAAAAATGTAAGCACGAAGCTTAGTGAGTTCCCCAGAGCATACCCCACACAATCCACATAACCACATAATCCATATCAGCTATAACAGCTACATAAAACCATAACAATCGCATAAGCATGCTTATACACATATAAAGATGCCATGGAAACCTTCCAAGGTCTTATTCAGATACTCACATAAATCATATCAACTATACAAGCCATGCATATAAACATATAGGGAAGCCATGGAAACCCTGCAATGTCTTACACCGGGTGCCACTGGAACCCCCATGTGCTCTTATCCCACTGCCATGGGAACCCCCACATGGTCTTAACCAGGAAAGCCATGGGAACCCCCACATGGTCTTATATCCAACTGCCTCGGGAACCCCCCAGGGTCTTCCATACCAATATCATATCAACATAACACATAATCAATTAACAGTACACATATACAAACCCTATAAGCCATACATACAACATATAAAGGTGCCATGGAAACCCTCCATGGTCTTACACCGGGTGCCATGGGAACCCCCACATGGTCTTATCCTGGAATGCCATGGGAACCCCACATGGTCTTATATCCAACTGCCTCTGGAACCCCCCGAGGTCTTCCATGCAAGCAACACAGAGTCAACTAGCACATCGCATATCACATAAATATCTAACATACCACATATCACATAATAGCTAGCATACCACATAACACATATAACTAATTGCCATGGGAACCCCCACATGGTCTTAGTCTACCGCCTCGGTAACCCCCGAGGTCTTCCACATAATCAGCTAGCATATCGCATATCAAAAAATGGGTCGGCATTGGTGCCTTAGACCCATTGGTATGGTGAGGAGACTCACCTCGCACTGCTGAAGTCCCGCAGACAAAACTCTAGCTGCTGGATGATAGATTCTCGAACTGTCAATCATCAAAATAACACCCAATCAGTAATTGGGTTCCAAGGCATAACCACAACTCCATACTTGGGGTAAAAGACTACTTTACCCTAATTTAGCTTTATTCAGTCCAAGGCCCAATCCAAAGGCCCAAAAGTTAAACCATGGACCAAAGCCCAACATATGGCCAAATTTTCCAAATTTTAAGGTCCAACCATGTAGTCCAGTCCAACCACTGGGCATTCTGATGGCCCAATAACTAATAGTCCTCAAGGCCCAATTATGGCCCACTTGTGGCCCAATTTTCCAAATTGGTCTCAAGCCTCTCTATTGGGTCTTATCCTAAGGCCCAATAATTTCCTTAGTCCATAATATGTTCCCAATTGGCCCACAAAGGCCCACAGCAACTTAGTCCAATAAATGGCCTAATAAGAACCCAAACCCAATTAGGGTTTTTCACATAAAATGACGATTAGGGTTAAGTGTTCCTACTTAACCCATTAAGGACTTAATCCATTAAGGACTTAATCCATTAAGTCCAAACATATAATGAAATTGGGCTTGAGTCACAACATCACTCTAATGGTCCAAAATGCGGGTCCCGATAAGTCCAAACCAAATAATTCCAATAATAGGGTTTTCTAAACCCTAATTAGGGTTTCCAACACAATCATAGCCCAATAGGCCCAAAACTAAGTCCTTAGATCAATTAGGATTTTATTAGGCCTATTAGGGTTTCATTAGTTGGACAACACCCACTACCACCTCGGGTAGTGGTGGTCAACGGCGGCTCACGGCGGCGGCTACCACCTCACGGTGGTGGTTACGAGTTTCTTTTATTATTCTAGCATCGGTTACAATATTACAAAGCAAAAACCCAATTAACTCACACATACACTAACACAAACACACACACACACACACAACCACCCTAGTGGTGGCCGGCGGTGGCACATGGTGGCAGCCACCACCTCACGGTGGTGGTGGATTTTCCCGAGGATTCCAACTAAACAAAGCACACACAACACACACTACAACAGAAAACACACCCACACACTTGTCTTGCCCGGAACAGGAACACCTCCACCTTCTTGGTGGCGTTTGGCGACGGCAGAATCACGAAGGGCGGCAGCGGCGGTGATTTGCGATGAAATCCACCATATCACGGTGGTGGCGAGAGTTCCTCTTGATCTTCTGCCCAGCAACAAATCGACACATGTGAGACACGACGCGAAACAGCAGCCCTCAGCCGCCGACTTGGCGGCTGGCATCGTTGAAGTTATTCCGGGTTCCCGATGGCGCTACGATGGCGACACAGTGGGTGGCGGAGCAGCAACAAACTGAAGGAGGAGAAGGAATGAAATGAGCATTAGCAGCAGCAGCGAAAGAAGGCGGAAGGAGACCATGACGGAGGAGGGTGGCGGCGGACGCCATGCGTCTCGTCGGCGGTCTTCAACGGTATGAAAGTAGTGGCGGTCCTCAACTTCGAGTCGACGATGCAGCAACGGAAACGATGGCTGTCGGGCTCGATGATGCAAACGGCGGCTGAGGAGGGCTCATATGGTGGCGGCAGCGACCGGAGGTGAAGAAGGTGGTGGCGGCTGATGGTGTTCCAATTAGGGTTAGGGTTTGTATGGGTTATATACCCAGCCATAGGAAACTTTACCCCATAATGACAGATATGGCCCCTCCCCCATAAGAATCTTTCCAAATGAGTCCTTAATTTACCGTTTCAGCCCGCAGCATTAAAATCCATTACAATTTAGGTACAATATTTACCAATTACACCCCTGCTTCCATAATTCCTCTCAAATTCGATCCCTAATTTACCAAACATCCCATGTCTTCTAAAAATCTTTACAAAATAAATCCAAAAATTTCACTTTAACCCCCGAATAATCCAATTTGTAACATTCGGCTCCCCAAAACCAACACCCCACTAAATAATATGGATTTAGGGCGACTATTCGTTCATCAATTTTTATCTATTTATTTATTTAATAAACAGGATGTTACATAAAATTTATGCTTTTTCTAATTTAGAACAATAAGTTTCCATGTAAGGAGATAGACGATCAGAAATATGTAATATGCAACAAACAGAATGGAAGTCAAATATATAAAAAGCTCTCCATTGGCTTCAAACTACGCTATTAACCATACCATGTAGTATGATAGATACTTTTGTGATATGATATGCTAAGTTGATTATATATGTTATTGCATGGAAGACCCTGGGGGGAGCCCGTGACAGTTGGATATAAGACCATGAGGGGGAGCCCATGCCATTCCTAGGTAAAGACATGGGGGAGCCCATGACATGAAGGTATAAGACCCTGGGGGAGCCCACGACATCCTTATATGTTAGTATGCATGACTTATGTGGTATATGTAGCTTTTATAGCTAATATTATATGTGTTATGTGGATTGTGTGTGGGGTATGCTCTGGGGGACTCACTAAGCATTAGGTTACAGTTTGTGGATTTGTTTCAGGTACATCGGAGCCCAAGGGCAAGGGCAAGGCTTGATGGCGCGACGTGCACTCTCTCAGGCATTTTATGGGACACTCTGATGTTTTGAAATAAAAGTTGTAATTGATATGAGTTTTAAAAACAATTATATTTGGATTTCGTGTTTTATGGAGATGTGTTTGGTTAATCAAAAATGAAAAATTTCTTTGAAAAATTGTGTCGTTACAAGTTGGTATCAGAGCCTTGGTTTGAGGGATTCGGGCACACTCTCGGGTGTGTCAGGACTCAAACTAAGGAAGTGGTTAAATTGTTTTCAAAAAAATAAAATAAAAGTTAAAGCTTTTAAAGAATGGAAAAGATGAGAGTGCAACACGCATGATCAGCCGAACCAAGTAAGTAGTTCCCCAATATGTTAGCCATGTTATACTGATATTTGAGCTTTGATAATCGTATGAAACTTGCTATGTGTATGCTTTTAAAATTATATACGGATAGGAGCTTATAGCCTTAGAATGATTGATTTGGCCTTATTTCATGTTCCTTCTCTGGTTGTGGTCCTAGGGTAGAATCTTTTATTTGAAAGTCTATTTGATCATTTTCTGTGTATAATTTGCATGCATAAAGGCAATTGGATATGATTGGTATGGGTAGAGAAAATCTTAGGACAAACTAGGATTTGAGCTATGCGGTAGTCTGTGGGATGTGATTTATTTTGGGTCGAATTGAAGTTATCAGGTAGAGCATTGGGAAAGGTACAGGTAGGTGTGGAAGGTAGCATTGAGCCCGTACTGCTGAAAGCACATGACCTGTACCCGAACCAATGTTAAATTTGACAACTCCAAGGAGGACCGGTGTGGGAAGATCCCCTATATAGATATCCTAATCGTTATGATTTATGACATTTCAGTTCAGCATGGTGGTGACACGATCTGGAGCAGGGGGATCAGGATCGGGATCTAGATCTGGGGCTGGATCAGGCGACACTACCGAGGTAATTGACGAGAGGCTGTGTGAGCTTATTGCAGCCGAGGTTACGAGGGGCATCCTTGACGCTACCCTAGTTATCTTTGGGACGGTCAAGGAGGGTATGATGGAGATTATTGAGGAAAGGCTCAGGGCATTCAGAGTCGAGATTGATGCAGGCCAGGTTAGGGCCCGAACTCCCTCGTTCCGGGAGTTCAAGGCATGGGGGGAGCCAGAGTTCTTCGGGGTCAGGGACCCCATTGTTAGCCGACGTTGGGTGGTGGATATCGAGAACGCCCAGCGCACGAGTTCTCCCCGGATGCGGCAAAGGTGGGTTTTGCTTCGTGCATGCTGAGAGAGAGAGAGAGAGAGAGCCCAAGACTGGTGGGGCGAGGTGACTAGTCAGGTGGGAGCAGCCGGTGTGGCTGAGATGACATGGGCCGAGTTTGTCCGACGATTTGACTTGGATTTTGCACCAGCTGTTGAGGTGCAACGGATGGTGAGGGAGTTCCAGGAGCTCCAGCAGACCACCGAGACTGTGGCGGAGATCACCGCCAAGTTTTGGGAGCTAGCATTGTTGATCCCACAGTATGCTATCGATGAGGACATGCGGATGACGAGATATCATTCCATGCTAAGGGATGATATCCGGGAGTTTGTGAGCTTTATAGGGTGCAAAACCCTGAATGAGATGGTAGATAAGGCCCGAGAACGGGAGATGGAGTTAGACTTCCGCACCAAGCGGAAGTCGGAGCAGGCACAGGCAGCGATGGGTCAGGCTAAGAAGCCGAAGACCTCAGACACTTCCAGCAGGGGCCAGCAGGGTCGGGGCCGGTGTGCCAGGTGCGGTAAATTGCACAATGGGGCTTATCGGACAGCATGCTCTGGATGTTACTCTTGTGGCCAGCAGGGTCATTTGAGCATGGATTGCCCCAATAAGAGTTTGATATGTTTCTACTGCAACCAGACTGGCCATAAAAAGGCCGATTGTCCGAGGTTGCAGGGAGGGGGTGGAGCAGTGGCGGCGCCCGCGCCCGCCACGATGAGGATTATTGATGGCCGCCCTGCTAAGGCGGATGCTCCAGCAGTGAAGAGTCGCGCATTTCAGTTGACTACCGAGGAGGCTCGGGCAGCTCCAGACGTTGTGGCTGGTACATATTTATTCTACTCTGCTCTATGTTTATTTGTAGTGCTTATGTATACATTGTACTTATATAGGGACCTTTTTGGTCAATGGTATGTCGGCGCATGTTTTGTTTGACTCGGGTGCTACCCGGTCGTTTGTGTCTCTTGCGCTTAGCAAGAAGTTCTGGGACGCGCCAGGAACTTTGGATTCCCTGCTCGAGGTAGAGATTGCAGATGACCATACTGTGAGTGTTGCGAGGGTGTATCAGGATTGTGTCCTGAATGTGCTTGGTGAGAGGTTTCGCGTTGATCTAGTCCCGATACCGTTGCGAGGGTTGAAGGTGATTGTCGGGATGGACTGGTTGGGGGCCAATGGGGACATGATTGATTGCGAGCGCCAGTTGGTGAAGGTTCGAACCCAAGTGGGGGAGAACTGGTTATACATGGTGAGGGGGCCTCGCAGGGGCCAACTCTCTGTTCGGCTGCGAGGGCTAGGAGATTTCTGCAGCAGGGATGTACGGGATTTCTGGCTTATATCTCAGATACGAGGGTTGAGACCACGACGGATGTGGGCAGTGTGCCGGTTGTACAGGAATTTCGGGATGTCTTTCCCGAAGAGTTACCTGGAGTGCCTCCGAAGAGGCAGGTGGAGTTTCGCATTGATTTGGTGTCGGGTGCCACACCGATAGCGAAGGCACCATACCGGTTAGCACCGCCCGAGATGCAGGAGTTATCTATGCAGCTTCAGGAGCTGCTAGACTGAGGGTTCATCCATCCGAGCAGTTCCTCGTGGGGAGCACCGATCCTGTTCGTGAAAAAAAAGGATGGATCACACAGGATGTGCATCGATTACCGAGAGCTGAACAAACAAACGGTGAGGAACCGCTATCCGTTGCCGAGGATCGATGATTTGTTCGATCAGCTGCAGGGTGCATATTGGTTTTCCAAGATTGACCTTCGCCCGGGGTACCATCAGATGGGGATTCAGGATGAGGACATACCGGAGACAACTTTCAGGACTCGGTATGAGCATTATGAGTTTGTGATGATGTCGTTTGGGCTCACCAATGCCCCAGCAACGTTCATGGATCTCATGAACTGGGTGTGTAGATCGATGCTGGATCGGTCGGTGATCAATTTTGTTGATGATATCCTGGTCTATTCTAAGACCAAGGAGCAGCATGAGCATCATTTGAGAGAGGTATTGGAGACCCTGAGGTCGGAGAGGTTGTATGCCAAGTTCTCCAAGTGTGATTTTTGGCTGAGAGAGGTACATTTTTTGGGGCACATCATCAACCAGGAGGGCATTTCGGTTGATCCAGCCAAGGTTAAGACAGTGATGCGGTGGGAAGTACCGAAGAATGCATATGAGATCCATAGCTTCTTGGGTTTAGCGGAATATTATCAGAGATTTATCCAGGATTTCTCCAAGATTGTTTTGCCCTTGACCCGCTTGACCAAGAAGAATGTGACATTTCGGTGGGGCACGTATCAGCAACTTTTGAGACCCTGAGACGGAGGTTATGCGAGGCTCCGATCCTAGTACTACCCGAGGCGTTAGACGACTTGGTGGTGTACTGTGACCCATCGATTTCAGGGTTAGGCGCGGTACTGATGCAGAGGGGGCATGTGATAGCTTACACCTTGAGGCAGTTGAAGCCTCATGAGGCGAATTACCCCACTCACGACCTGGAATTGGGGGCAGTGGTGTTCGCCCTTAAGATTTGGAGGCACTACTTGTAAGGAGTGCGGTGCACCATCTATACTGATCACAAGAGTTTGAAGTATTTGATGGATCAACATAACCTCAACATGCGACAGAGGAACTGGTTGGACGTGATGAAGGATTATGATTGTGAGATCCTATACCATCCAGGGAAGGCCAACGTAATGGCCGATGCTTTGAGCCGCAAGACGGCAGGGTCCCCTATTGGGAACATTTGTATGAGGATGACAGTGATCTCTCCATTGTTGGATATGATCGAGGGAGTGAAGAAAGAGAATTGGAAGATAGAGCGGATTTGGGGACAGTATCCTTTGTTTGTTAAGGATAACCGTGGCCTTTTGACACAATGTGGCCGAGTGTGGGTACCGGTGACTAGAGGAATGAGACAGAGGATATTAGAGGAGGCACACAAGTCCAAGTTTTCTATACATCCAGGGGCTACGGAAATGTATAGAGACTTGAGACTGAGTTATTGGTGGCCCTGCATGAAGCGGGAGATCGCCTGGTTTGTGGAGCGGTGCTTGACCTGCAGGAAGGTCAAGGCCGAGCATCAGCGGCCTCATGGCAAGGTACAACCGCTACCCATTCCCATGTGGAAATGGGAAGAGATCACTATGGACTTCATCACGAAGTTACCGAGGACGGCGAGGGGTGTGGACGCCATATGGGTGATCGTGGACAGATTGACGAAGAGTGCCCACTTCATTCCGATTTCTGAGAGTATATCCGCTGAGAAGTTGGCGGATATTTATGTGCGAGAAGTGGTGGCTAGGCACGGGGTGCCAGTGTCGATAGTCTCTGACAGGGATGTTCGGCTTACATCGGGGTGCCAGTGTCGATAGTCTCTGACTGCATTTTAACACGACGTACCACCCCAGACAGATGGCCAAAGTGAGAGGACGATTCAGACACTTGAGGATATGTTGCGAGCTTGTGTGTTGGATTTTGGAGGGAGTTGGGATACGTATCTCCGATTGGCATAGTTTTCGTACAATAACAGTTACCATGCTAGTATCGACCGACCTCCATTCGAGATGTTGTATGGTAGGAGATGCAGGACCCCGGTTTGTTGAAGCGAGGTTGGATACCGGGTCATGGGGAGCACTGAGGTAGTGCTCAAGACTATGCTAGTATCGACCGACCTCCATTCGAGATGTTGTATGGTAGGAGATGCAGGACCCCGGTTTGTTGAAGCGAGGTTGGATACCGGGTCATGGGGAGCACTGAGGTAGTGCTCAAGACTACCAGACTGATTCAGCAGGTGAGCGACCGGCTACAGGTCGCACAGAGTCGTCAGAAGAGTTATGCTGACCGGCGGCGATCGGATCTTGAGTTCCAGGTTTTGAAAGAGGGGCAAGCTAGGACCCCGATATATAGGCTCGTTCAGGATTACAGCCCAGGTGGGCAAGGTGGCATATCGCTTGGATCTGCCGGATGAGCTTATCCAGATTCACAACCCCTTCCACGTGTCACAGCTTCGGAAGTGTGTCACTGACGAGTCTGCAGTCGTTTCGTTGGACGACATTCAAGTGGATGAGATCCTGAACTACATCGAGAGGCCGGTTTCCATCTTAGATAGGAAGACTAAGGTTCTTCGGAACAAGGAAGTGAAGTTGGTGAAGGTGCAATGGCAGCACCGCAGGGCTCCGAGTGGACCTGGGAGCCGGAGGACGAGATGCGAGATCACTACCCGGATTTGTTTGGATCAGCAGACTTCGAGGACGAAGTCTAGTTCAAGTGGGGGAGATTTGTAACACCTATTCCAGGTATTACTTGAATTATTTAATTTTAGGGTTTTGGTGCGTGGACTCGACGAGTTGGTAGCCCAACTCGACGAGTAGAGGACATTTCGAGGATGCGGGTTCTAGGCCCTAATCGACGAGTTGAAAGGCCAACTCGGCGAGTAGGCACTGTAAAGATAAAACCCTAATTTTAGGGTTTGCACCCTATATAATCTCCTTAAGAGCTTTGAGGCTGGCCTTCCATCAGCCTCCAAACCCTAAGAACGTCTGTGCTAAACCCTAATCCCCATCCTCTTTCATTTTGTGAGATGGAGTGCCTTTTGAAGCTTAAGAAGAAGGAGATAGTGAGAAGAAGGAGAAGATCCAACAAACCAAGCCCTCACTCTTGAGCTTGACCATCTTGTGGACTGCTGTAAGTCTTCAAGATTCGATTTTTTATCTTAGAATATTTCTAGATCTTGAGTTGACTCTTCATTTCCTATCCTTCTTGTTGATTACATGCATGGGGTTCATAAAGTTTGCTACTTTATGGATCTCTAGGGAAAAATGGTCCCAAGGTGGGCTAGATCTAGCCTTTGGTCAAGCAAGGACGCCATGCAAGGGTTTTTAGGGCATATTTCCCTCTTTTTGGCCATTTTGACCTAAGGACATGCATTGGACATGCATGTCCATAAAGCCACCATCTTTGGAACGTTTTGAGGACTAGAAACTCTCCTGGAAAGGAGGGACTCCAGATCCCTAGAGTTTTGGACCATATGGCAAAGCTTTGGAGCTTTACAACCTTTGATAAGGGCCTTAGAGCAATTAGAACGATTCTAGAGGGTAAAGTTGGAAACTCTATCCTTCTAGACACCTTAGGGCTTCAGATCTAAGCCCTGGAGTCCCTGCATTCGGTGTATCATCACAACAAGCAAACAGGAAGGGGGACTCGACGAGTTGCCCTAGAAACTCGACGAGTCGGATTGAGTTTCCCCGCCTTCTGGATACCAAGTGAACTCGTCAAGTTGATGAAACAGCTCGGCGAGTTGGCTAGGGTTTGATCAGGTTTTATGGACTCGGTAGGAACTCGATGAGTTGATAGATGCACTCGATGAGTTGAGGTCAACATGGACTGTTGACTTTGACTATTGACCTTGACTTTGACCAGGGTTGACTTTGAGGGTAATTTTGGGATTATGACAAGTCTACCTTATGATGCTTACATGCAGTTGAGTTGGAGCAGCACGTGGGACATATCTGATTCTAGCTTGTCAGTTCAACATTCGTGAGAGGTGAGTCTTCTCACCATACCAATAGGTCTAAGGCACCAAGGCCGACCCATTTGATGATATGTCATACACTAGCTGTAGTATAGATATGTGGTATGATAGTTAGCTCTATGTTAAGTGGTATGCTAGTGATTATGTGATATTTGCATGGAAGACCCCGGGAGGAGCCCGTGACAGTTGGATATAAGACCATGTGGGGGAGCCCAAGGCATGATGGTATAAGACCCTGGGGGGAGCCCACGACATCCTTATAGGTTTATATATGTGTTATGTAGTATGATAGATACTTCTATGATATGATATGCTAAGTTGATTATGTATGTTATTGCATGGAAGACCCCAGGGGAGCCCGTGGTAGTTGGATATAAGACTATGAGGGGGAGCCCATGGAATTCCTAGGTAAAGACCATGGGGGGAGCCCATAGCATGAAGGTATAAGACCCTGGGGGGAGCCCACAACATCCTTATATGTTAGTATGCATGGCTTATGTGGTATATGTAGCTTTTATAGCTAATATGATATGTGTTATGTGGATTGTGTGTGGGGTATGCTCTGGGGGACTCACTAAGCATTAGCTTACAGTTTGTGGATTTGTTTCAGGTACATCGGGGCCCAAGGGCAAGGGCAAGGCTTGATGGCGCGTCGTGCACTCTCTCAGGCATTTTATGGGACACTATGATGTTTTGAAATAAAAGTTGTAATTGATATGAGTTTTAAAAACAATTATATTTGGATTTCGTGTTTTATGGAGATGTGTTTGGTTAATCAAAAATAAAATTTTTCTTTGAAAAATTGGGTCGTTACAGAAGACAACACCTCATACCGCTAGGATAGAAGCCATTTGGTTGTTGGACAATATCTACTCAACAAGATCTCAATTAAACCAAATAAGACTAAAGAAAGTTATAATTAGGTTTTGTAACAAACTGGTATAACTGAATTTTGGTTTAGACTTCTATTACAAAACCAAAAACACAATTAAATAACAATCATATAAAAAAATCACATCCTTTCTATTAATGGGAGGGGATAAAATATAATCGTTTGGTAAAATAGATGAAATGATAAAATTATAATTCTACAACCAAAACGCACTGAAATAGCGGTATGATCAGTGTTGTAAAACTCACCGAGGTGGCCGATTACTCCTCCAAGTACTCGCTACTCAGCCCCTTAAGTACTCACTACTCGGCCCCTTACTGGGGCGAGTTACATAATACCAAGTACTCCCTGATCGACCCTTTACTGAACTGAGCAGTGTTGTAAAACTCGGTCGACTCGGTGAATAATATGTATAATATACTTAATGATTTGTTATTTAACACACACATGTGATTACTACTACATATATATCTTAAGTTTTCAGTGATTATTCACAAAGTGAGACCATTATGTGTTTATTATGTGTTTTTTCAGTTGTTGTGTATTCACATGTATCTAATTTTGTTATACATTTCAATCAACTTATAATTTTGACATATATAATTTCCCTAAAAATATTTCTATATGAATTATCGGATCCGAGTACTCCACTCCTGAGTACTCGCTACTCAGTAGTTGGCCGAACAAGTACCGACTAACGAGTTCTACAACCTTGGGTATGATGAATTGTCTTCTTTCAACAAAATATATCACAACCTATCATTTACATATTCAACTAAAAATAGAATCTGTTATCACATAAACAAATATAGACTTTCTTTTCGGTCCATATGAGATTTTGATCAAGATGTTAAACTCTCATAATAATTATTTATATGATAATATATTTTATTCATCATTTACATGTACAAAAAAAATAGATTGTTTATTAGCAACTGATCATAATTTATTTTTTCTTTAAAAGAATATTTATCTATTATTTACATAGACAATCAACCAAATTCATTTTTTTTACTATTTATCAACAACCAATCACAACTAGATATATATTATATGCAAAGGTTTCAAATAAATATAAAACCTATATCAATATTATAGTCTATTTATATAAAAAAAATGAATTTTGATATATATATATATATATATATATATATATATATATATATATATATCCAAATCTTTGTTGTCATGTGGCAAGGTTGGGTGGTGATATATATATATATATATATATATATATATATATATATATATATATATATACACACAACAAAATTGCAAAAATGGTATCTGTGGTATGTATTTTTTTGGGGTTTTAATCCAAACCGATGACTTTTTTAGATTGGTGGTCCTTTTGAGCTAGTTTCGTTGCATTTTTGGTCCCTTAAAAAACTGAAAAGACTAAAATGCCCTTCTGATATATATATATTTTTATGGTTTTTGCTATTTAATTTAAAGTTTTATTAATAAAAATTATGGGGCCCACATTCTCTCTCTCTCTCTCTCTCTCTCTCTCTCTCTTATTTACGACACCCATTTCTCCCTTTTTCTTTTACTCCGTCCTTCAACACCTTGCATTCAACAAATCCATAGATTCCATTCACTTGAAGTCTTGGATATGAGCTCAAATCCACTACTAGAAAACAGGCCTTTAATGACATGCAATTTATGACACGCACAGATTTACGATACGCAAAAGTGTGTGACGTAAAAATAATGTCATCTCTCCTAAAATTTAAAGGATTTAGGACACACATTTGTGCGTGCCCTAAAATTAGTGTAAAAAAAAACACAGGGGGCGCCAGCCTAACATAAAATGTGTGTCATGTGAGTGTGTCGCTTTATAATTTTTTTTAATGAAACACGCGTTTTAAGGGGGAAAATGAAATCACCAAAAATTAACCCCCGCCTATTCGATCCCAAAAAT
Organism: Lactuca virosa; assembly: GCF_052849685.1. NCBI lineage: Eukaryota > Viridiplantae > Streptophyta > Magnoliopsida > Asterales > Asteraceae > Lactuca > Lactuca virosa. The sequence continues at coordinate 13,894,995 of NC_136426.1, forward strand.
TAAACCCCCCACCTCTTCTAATTAGCAAGAAAAGCCCTAGGGACTTCGTCCTCATCCGCATCTTCCTCAATTCCCCGATCCATCACCTCCACCAAAAACCTAATCCTCAGTTCCAAAAAGTTCTTAGACTCTTAATCGAAATCAATATAGATCGCCCCACTTCACCTCCCCTCTACCCTAATCCATTTTGAGCCAGCGACTCCTCATTTTCTCTCAGATTTGAGACTCCTCTTTCATCAGAAATAGGAGGTAGCAAGGTCAATTTTCTGAGATTTGAAACTATATGACTCGAATTAGAGGTTGAAGATTAGAAATCGAAGGTTGCAAGTTAGATTTCGGATCGAAAGTCAGAGGTTCAAGGTACGATCAGAAGCATCAGAATGCGGAAAACAAAACGGAGGAGGCATGATGTTTGAAGGTTGTTCTCTTCTTCTTCATGTATGTGCCCTAGATTTCTTTCTCTTACATTCAATTTTTAAAGATTCTTTTATTCCCTAAATCAGGTACGAAGATTGTTCTCTTCTTCTCCATCTGTTTTTGGAATGACGACCTCTCTTGTTAACCTAAAGGGTATTTTTGAAAATTTGGGCCCTAGCCGAGTCACAGAAAAAAGGCAGAAAGCAGGGCACATTTCGTTCCATTTGTTCCACGGAGATCTAGACATCTATGATTCAAATGATCGATTGAACTATTCTACATCAACATATGTCACCAATTTTTGCATCTTAACTCTCATATCTGCATGATCCTGCCTATAAACGTAAGTATTTCTAGTCTTTCTACTTCACTTACGATGTATTTACATTCTCGTTCTAGGTTTCTTCCCTCAACTGTTCATCCTTTTCTGTGATCGTGGACATCTTATGTAAATGAAATATTGTATGTTCACTTATTCAACGCTACACAATATGCATAAAGATTGATTAAACAACAAAAGCTGGATATTGATCGATGTCTGCAATTTACATATCAAGTCAAAATTGCTGTTGAAATCAAAATTATTACGACTTTGATAACTGAAATCATTACCCTGTCACTGTTAACACGTTTCTAAGGATTGAAATTCATTTTGGCATCAAACAGAGTAAGATTGTGCATCGATCAACTTATAGAACAAAATTGAGCAATTATGTGTATAATTTGGGTGCAAGGAAAATTAATTTCACCAAAAGTTCGTGATCAAGAGAAGTAAAATCATCAACAAAAAGTGTAATCAGTTCAGATTTTTATTCCGTTTGATGCTTGAAAATCTACTTGTATGTCACTTCTAAATAGTGTAATACTGTAATTTCAACTCTTTTACTGTGGCAACTTATGAACTCCATTATGTTTGACATATGATTAGAATGGCTATGGGGGCGAGCTGGATGCAAAGTAAAATTGGTGATTTGGGTTCCAATACAAAATTAAAGGAATATCATTTGTCATTACTATTTAAGTGTGATGGATTTGATAAAGCATCATCAAGAAGAATCAACTGGCCATTGCAAATAAGTATGAACAAAATGTCTAAATTTTGTTCTTCACTTTGTGATCTAATCACATCGACCTTGCAGATGAAGAACAATGAACCATTGAGTATGGAAAGTGAGTGACGACTTATTTGATAAATATTGGATGATATGGATTCTACCATATCTATTCATTGGCATCCCAATGATGATATTTCATTGAATTATTTTTTTGGCTTAAAAAAAAGATTGTTCTTAAAACTGCTATGTGTATTATTCTGCAAGATAGATGAATCAACTCTGATCATAATTCGACATGGTGAATCAATGTGGAATGAAAAGAATCTGTTTACTGGATGTGTTGATATGCCCTTAACAAGAAAAGGAATAGAAGAAGCAATTGAAGCTGGAAAGAGAATCAGTACAATGCAGTCAACTGTTTTGGAGATGAGTATATATTCAATCTAGAGACACAGAGGTAATAATTAAGTACTCTAGCTAGTATATGTGTATGTATGATGTTTGTAGGGCTAATCTGATGTAATTTTGTTTGTCTGTTTGAGCAGGCAACACTAGTTCATTCCAAAAGGTTAATTTTTTTGCATTCCCTAAATCTATTTTTAAACTGTAAATACTTTATAATGAAATGTTTTATAATGTTTATCTAGATAAAATCCTATTTTATTACAAGAATGTACCATGGTTTCTACTTCAGGTATGTTCACAGATCATTATTTTGAAATATTTGGTGGCAGTTTGTTTAAATGTTTGTTGTTGACACAGAAAAGAGTTGAAGACATGGAAATTGAGTTATCGGATAATAAGGGCATAAGATTGTCCCATTGTTCAAATACATTGAGAAAATGAGAACAACGACCATACAAATAAACAAGGAAATCAAGGTATGATTCATCTTTTTTATGTATATAAATAATAATACCATGAATAGACATTAAATTAAAAAAGGTCAATGTTGAGTGTTTTTAGCCAGCTGGCAGTTGCAACACTGTTGGGCCCTGGAAAAGAGAGAGAAATCAACTGGTACTTACAGCCTGGACATATGCTTAAATCTTAACAACTATCATGACAACCTTCAACAGTAGTTTTGGATCGACACCTTCTAGCAGAAGATATCGTGTTCGTGTTCTTGTGTTGCTATTGTGGATTCAGGAACATCCTTGCTTACTGGTACAACTGTATGTATCTCACGTGAAGCTTCTCTTAGAACTATTAATCTCAGGGATTTCAAGTTTTTCATATTTCTTGTATCTAATTAGTTTTTAAATTTTTGTTACAACTTCTATTGATTTGTTTTATCTTTCCATGGGACGATTATTTGTATGACATTAAATTTTATGCAATGGATTGTATTTTTTGTATATGATGTTTTATTTTCTATTATGAGACATTAATTGCAAATTTAATTTGAATATTAGTAAATCTATAAATAATATTTTTTTTAACATTTAAAACTACAATACGCAAAAATATGTGTCATCTTCATTTATGACATGGCCTTTCTTGACAGGGGCTTCCTTGATACACATTGTGTGTCATAAACACGCGCGTCGTAAGGTTACGACACGCAAATGCGTGTCGTCTTCCTTTATGACAGGGCCTTCCTTGATATGCATTGTGTGTCATAACTGCGCTTCGTAAACGCGTGTCATAAATACGCGTCGTAAATAGACGACGCGCAAAAGCGTGTCGTCCCTCGTTATCACAGTGCCTTCCTTGACACGCATTTGCGCGTCGTCTGAGCGTTTTACGACACGCATTGTGCATCGTAAAAGGCTGTTTTTCTAGTAGTATATGTTTGGTTCTGTCCCAAATGACATTTCAAGATTAGAAAAGCTTCATACTTTGATATTAGATGGAAATTTCTTCAATGAATCTCTCCCTGACTGGTTTCCTTATCAAATCTTACCATTTTGAGCTTAAAGAACAACAAACTAACGTGTCATTTTCCTTCTTCAATTACCAATATCACAACAACTCTGAACTTCCATTGTTGCCTAAAGGAGTGATTACAGTTCTTTTAAGCAATAACTCGTTTTCGGGTAACATTCCTGAATAATTTGGAAAACTTAACCAGCTTCATCATCTCGACCTGTCATCCAACTCACTGATCGGAACACCCCCATATGCTTTATTCGTTCTGCCAAACATCACATGTCTCAATCTAGCATCCAATATGTTAAGTGGGTCTCTTCCGAATTCAATCAAATGTGGAAAAAAACTTGGGTTTGTTGATATTTCCAGTAATTTAATCGCTCCCTTCTTTTGTTCTTCACTCTGGAAACAGACTAAATTCTTCTGTACAAAGGGTGGATGAACCCATTTAATAGAAAATCTCCATCGATTGATTACAGATAATAAGAACAAAATCGGATTTTGAGGAAGGAAACGATTTGGAGCCTTCTTGAAATCTAGATACCCACTAAAAAGGTGAGCGACATTCCAGATCTATAATGAAACATCCTGACTCCCAGGTATATAGTTTAAAGTTTTAGTCAAGTTCTTAGACCTACTCGACGAGTTGGATACCCCAACTCGTCGTGTAGAAACGATTCAGACCGCGTGCATTTAAGGGGTCTACTCGACGAGTTGGAGGACCCTAACTCGACAAGTAGGAGCTGGACAATGAAACCCTAATTTCCAGGGTTTTGCACCCTATTTAAAGGGTCATTAGCCTCCCTCAGCCTCCCTTACCGTCCCTCTTGAGCTCAGAAAACCCTAATCTCGGATACTCTCCATTTTTGTGTGTAAAGAAGCTTGGAAAGTGGTTTTGAGAAGAAGGATTTAAGTCTAAGGAGCTTGGAGCAAAGAGAAGCTTGTGGATCTTACTCTAGTTCATCTTGGCATCATTTTGAAGGTAACAAGTCGTTAACTTGACTTATCTTTGGCTAGATCTCTTCATACAAATGCTTAGGGCCATTTTCTAGTGGGTTGAGGGTTATTTCGGGTATTGGGCATGATCTGAAGTTGCAACTTCAGATCTGGACTCCTCTAAGTCCCTATAGCCATAAAGTTACCAGATTTAGCAAGCTTGGGCCCTTCTCTTTGGGTTAAACCTTTCCTTTAAGTTGGTTTTAGCATCTAGGACCATGCATATACGTAAAGTTTGCAACTTTACATGGAAATCATGCCCTAGGAGGTTAGATATGCATTTTGCGGCTTTGGGTAGCTTAAAAACGTCTGAATGAGAAATGGAATGAAGGGACTCGACGAGTTGCATGGTCAAATCGACGAGTCGGATGAAGATTGGCCGTGGTGGGTTTCTGCATGGACTCGGCGAGTCAATAAGGTGACTCGACGAGTCAGTTAGGGTTTTCCCAACATTTGGACACACATGGGCTCGACGAGTTGTCTGGAAACTCGGCGAGTCCACTAGGGTTTTCACGATTTCTCGAGTTCTGGAATGAATCATGAATTCATATTTTTGCTGTTGGCACAGATTTTCGCATTTTATTATCTACAAAAACATAAATTTTCGCTGTGAACTGTGTAAATCTTTAAATTAAATCACGAGATACATAGATTTATGCAGTCGGTGCCTTGCAAAATTATGGATCTTTGGATAATTTTTTTTCTTTAGAAAATGGTTGGGATTTGTGCGTTAAACCAAATTTGTTATTTTCTCTTATTATGTCATGTTCTTATCCGTTCTACAATAATCTTGATAAAAAATGTATAGCTAATTTATTCCCCAACAAGCCGATATTAGATAATATGTTTTGAAGCAACGATGTGTCAGTCGAACGAGAGGGCAAAATGAGAAATTTCAGAATTCTAAAATTGCATCCAAAGGTCTTCTTTTTGGGAGTTCTGGACAAGACAATAAAATATGAGCCCTAAAAATAATTTACTAGAGTTGAATAGCAATGAACTATTAATAACTTAATACAATTTGTTTTGTTTTTTTATTTTATGATTACTAGGGGTGTTGTTATTTACACCCGATTTTCAGAAGACAAAAACACTTTACTCGTTCTTATCAAAGTCACAAATTAACCGGGTTTCAAACAAATTTATATTTAAGGTGCCTCATGTTAAACAAATTCTATATTTAAGGTCCCTCATTTATACATTACTTTCGATTTTAATTTTTTATATTTTTAGATATAAACAAATCCATCATATTTAATAGATTTCACATGTATCGTCTTTTATTTTATATATCACTTTATATTTTAATTTTTTATATTATTTAATATAAATAACTTTCATATACAATCCTTATTATGATTAATATATATTTTATTATATATTATAGAGACGGACCATATCTTAAAAAAATTATAGAATTAATTGTACCTAAAAGGAAATTTGTAAATTACTCCCACCACACTCCCGTAATATATTGTCATGTTTCGTTTTTATACTTTTTTTTGTTTTTACACTTTGGTAACATTAGTTTTTATATATTTGCATATTTGCCCCCTAAACTTTCGTAGTTACACACGCAAAACCTCACTTGCGTCCTGTATAGAGTATAGACAACGCAATTTCTAGCTATTTCTAATATAAATTACATATTGATATTTATATAAATAATATAATTATATTTTAATATTAAGAGTATATTACATGATTCGTCCCTCGTATAAGTGTGAAAAGGCACGTTCAATTCATATTTTTAAAAATTAATTTGGACCTTCCCTTATATTGTAAAAAGGTGCACATTTTGGCCCTTGTAAAATAAAATGACTACATTGACATTCTTTATTTATTTTTCATTTTATTTTAATGTTTGTAATATTTTTAATTATTAAAAAACATTTTAATTAATTGTTGGTCCCACCTTCACCCCACACCACCCACCTACTTTATCTTAACATTTCCCTTCTGAATCTATAATTAATTATCTGACCACCAGCGGACTGACGTCGATGACCTTGACCACCATCGAACTGCCGTTGACGACCTGTAAACACGATTGGACTGCCATTGACACAGGAAATATGAAAATATAAAAAGGTTAAATTCGAAAGGGAAATATGATAACATGTGGGTTCCTGCATAATGTCAAAAGAGTATGGTAAAAAGAGCAACCAAGAGAGAGATCAAAATTTGATTCTTAGAAAAAACACTGAAAAGGAAGATTCACATATCAAGAATTGAACTTTACATGGGTGGTTTCGGTCTTCGTAGTACATCACGAACAAAAACAAATACAAGATCACGTGGCTTATGGGCTTTTAAAGCCTCAACCGAAAACATGAAATGAAAAAAGCAAAAGTTATTAGAGCATTTCGTGTCACAACTAGTAATTTTTGGGTCGAGGTGGTATCCCTATGCAAACAATTTCTCTATGTAACCTTGTTGAAATAGATTATGGTAATTCAAAAATGACAATGTTATATGAGTACATAAATGCATACACTAAGAATCGAGTTGTAATAACCTCTTATAAGCTCAAGTTTGATCTAATAGCTAAACAAAAATTAATTTTTAGGCCTTTGCTTAGAAGTTCTCGGCCAAAATAACCCTAGGCCGAAAACCCTTTTGTTGGGCCATGTCAAACCTGAAAAATCATACCCACCTAAAAACCAAAAACCCTTTGAGGATGGAGGTTGTTTTCGGCCACACTAAAACCGAAAATCCCTCTCCTAAGCTAGTGAAATCGGTTTTAAGAGCATGACCCAAAGATTGACTTGTAGTGACACCTCACTACTTTACTTCCCTTTGTCCATCAAACAACAATGCATGACAATCAATTATCCTCTAAATTGCGACACCATGCAAACCTTTATACATCATACTTCCATATACAACCTCCAAGTGACCAACAAGTAACAACCAAAGCCATTTCCCACTCCATTTAAGGGTTTCGGCCGAAGGTAACACACACACACACACACGAAAAATTCCCCACTCATTTTTCTCTCAAGTTTCTCTCATCTTGCCTCTTCCAAAAACGTGTGGCATCTTCAAGGGGTGACATTTCTTCAAGTGGTTCATAGAAATTGGTAAGCATTCTTGTAAATCCCAAGTGTTTTATGCATCTTTAAGCTAAAAAAACTCCATGTTTACACATATTTTCGTGTGTTAGATCCTTAGAACACTTGCATTTTCGAGAATTTCTTCAAGCTTGTGCACAAGGCTAGGCTCGAAACCACTCATCTTTTCATTCCTACAACCCATGAAAATCATCAAGGTGAGCTTCATACCCCTATTATTTTCGAGTTTTACAAGCTTTTAGGGGGGATACAATTCAAAAACACGTTTACCCAATGGATATTTGCATGCATCAACTTGTTTTATGGAATAATATGTGCATGAAATGTTGAAATCATCATATATTTACACTTGAAAATCGTGATTTGCAAGGTGTTATAAGTCCAAAAATGTGTTTGTCCTTTGGACATTTGCATGCACTATGTTTAGTTGTTTGAATATGGAACAATTTCTTGTATAACAAGTAGTTATCACTTGCTAAAAATTGTGATTTATGTGGATATTATCATCTTAATTCACAAAGGTCGTGTTTATCAGTCGGTACTCGGACTTTGAGTCTTACTCAACCTGGCATTGCTTTGGATTGGTAACTCCCCTTTCTTGGAATTCTCCATACTAAAACGCTTTAGTACCTTGTCCAAGTAAGTATCCTGACTAAGTCCTATTAGTCTTTTACTCCTGTTTCTCACTATCCTTATTCCCAGAATATAGGCAGCCTCTCCGAGGTCCTTCATAGCGAAACACTTCCCAAGCCAGGACTTGACTTCCTGCAGCGTTGGGATGTCGTTTCCTATGAGTAGTATGTCATCGACATACAATACGAGGAAGCTTACTATACTCCCACTGGCTTTGACATATACACCCGATTCATCCTCACTTCGCAGAAAACCAAACTCTTTGACTTTCTCATCGAAACAAAGATTCCATCTGCGAGATGCTTGTTTCAGTCCATAAATGGACTTCTCAAGCTTACACACCCTATTAGGATGCTTCGCATCGATCGTATCGAAGTATCTTGATTTTCCTGCCCAACTGATTCTCCACTTCTTGTTTGAACTCTTGGAATTTTTCAAAAGTTTCTGACTTGTGCTTGATTAAGTAGATATACCCATATCTACTGTAATCATCGGTGAAAGTCACATAGAAGCAGTTCGCATCCCTTGTGGTAGATCTAAAGGGCCACACACATCGGTGTGTATGAGATCCAATAAACCCTCACCCCTCTCACAAGTACCAGTGAAGGGTGACTTGGTCATCTTTCCAAGTAAACAAGATTCGCACACGTCATCGTCCCTAAGGTCGAATGACTCCAACACTCCATCCTTTTAGAGTTGGTCTATGCGTTTCTTGTTGACATGTCCAAGACGACAATGCCACAAGCATGCTTTATCCAAACTATTGGAAGAATCAATACACAACACATCATTTCCTAAATTGTCTACAACCATCACAGTTTCATATATTCCATTACAAGGCAATGCTTCAAAATAGAAAACACCATTAAGATAAGCATTAATAGAACCCTTTTCATTATCAAATGAATATCTAAATCCTTGTCTATACAAACCATGAAATGAAATGATGTTTTTTGCCATATCTGGCGAATAGCAACAATTATTTAAATCTAATCCTAATCCATTACTAAGCACTAAAGAATAAACTCCAATCTTGGTGACAGACGACGATCTTCTGTTCCCCGTGATCAAGTTTATCTTCCCATGCTCCACATCCCTATTTCTTCTTAGGCCCTGCAAATCGGAACAAATGTGAAAACCACATCCTGTATCAAGAACCCAATAAATAGCATGTGATGAATCATTAGATTTAATAGTGTAAATACCTGCGAAGGACGGCTTGATCTTTCCATCCTTGATATCTTGCAGATACTTCGGGCAGCTTTGTTTCCAATGCCCTATTTCGTGGCAGTAATGGCACTCTGCCTCCTTGGGGTTGGAGTTGGGTTTAGCAGAACTAGTCTTGGTTCCACTAGAAGAGGTACCATCATGGGACTTTCCCTTATGGTGGCCCTTTGAGGGAGCCTTCCTCTTCTTACCCTTCCCCTGCCCAATAGACAAGACGAGGGCAGCAGCAGTAGGAGTCGATGCAACAGATTTGTCCTTGAGGTTGCTCTCAGCAGTCCTCAACAAACCTTGAAGCTTGCTCAACGTGACCTCCTCCTTGTTCATGTGGTAGGGCATGCGGAACTGGTTGTAGCAAGGTGGCAGTGAGTGAAGGATGATATCAATTGCCAGCTCCTCATTGAAGTCGACATTCAACTTCTGCAGGCGGTCGACATATCTCTGCATTTTCTGAAGATGAGCAGTGACAGACTCTCTGTCTCTCATCTTGGTAGTGATCATCAAAGTGATGATCTCGTACCTCTCCTGCTTCGCACTTTGATGGTACCTATCCATCAAATCTTGATGCATCTCGTAGGGGTAGTAGTCCTCGTAGGACTTTTGGAGTTCTACGATCATGGTTGCGAGCATGATGCAATGGACTTTCGTAGCATCTCGCTCGTGGGCCTCGAAGGCAGCAATCTCCTCGGGAGTAGCAGTGTTGACGTTCACCTCCTTCAGTTCCTTGTCGAGGATATATTCCTTGTCCTCGTAGCGGGTAACCATTCGGATGTTCCTGATCCAATCATTGAAATTGGATCCATCAAAGATCACCCTCCCACACAAGTTCATGAATGAGAATGAGCCTGAAGAGGTTTAGCCTGAAGCGTTTTTGTTGTTTGAGTTCCACATATGAAAAGGAAAAGAGACAAAGTTGATTAGATAAGAATCCCTAATTAAACACCCAAAATGAGAAATTAGGGCTAGGATCCAACAACATTATTTGCAATTTAGAAGAGGGATGTCGTAATCTAAACCACAAATAATTTGAAGGTAAGTGAATGGCGATTCACTAATTTCCACCATGAAAAACGAAAGAGAATTAAGTTTTAAATGTATTGAAAACTCCTAGATATTTTGAGATTCATTGAAATTTTCAATGGCATGTTTAAATGTCGATATGCCCCTCGATTTGTGACTAGGATGCTGAGGATCACAAAACAGGGTGTGAATAACCATGCAAATATACATGCTGTCCTCAATGTTACAGTCACCTAATCGACGTGTCGGTTAACCAAACACGCTCCATCGATCTATGACAAACATCGAGTCACCCTTTGCCACCTTTTCTTAGAGCCCAATTAGTGTGCCGGTTAACCACACACGCTCCACTAACGTCTTAGCAAAGGTACAAAGTGTAATTTCATGGAATTGCATCAAATTCACTTTTGCCTAAAGTAACTAAGATTGAGAATTTTTTTTCTAAAACATTTAGTTACTTTATAATTCATTATACTTTTAATGAGGAAAGGGTTTGCCCTATCCTACCCGTTCGGCTAACGACCCTCCAGCAATCAAGGAAGCGGTGGGTGAGAGTGGACACCCATTAAACGACCATTTTATAGGCCATAACCTTATATCCCCTTATACATCGGCTTCGTGAATGAGACCTACTAACGGTAAGACTAGAAGTTTATGTTATACATATATAATAATTATTCTTATAATATTATAATAGTATAGGGTGAACTTTAAACTTGTAAAATTCTAGGGTTTGGAATTTAATAATCTCAAAATTAAACTTTTAATCCAAAAAATTAAATTTCAAAACTTGAGGGCAAGTTTTGAAACATTTCAAAACACATAGGATCAAATAGAAAATAATTTAAATTAAACATTTAATTTAATGATTATCTAAGTTTGACCTCTCTTCAATTATATTCACAAGATAATTCATCAAATAATTCAATTAATCAAATTTTATCAAATAATGAATTTATTACTCAGTTAATTGATAATTATCTTTTGTTTTTGTAAGGATAATCACACAATAATAATAAAATTCGGATTTTATTAGTCAAAAACAGTTTTGGCAATTATCCTTCAGCAAAACAGCAAGAAATCCCGAGTTTCCCTCTGTCTGACTTCCCGACTCGCCGAGTCACTAACTGGACTAGCCGAGTTAAGCAAGTGACTCGCCGAGTCAGGTCGGGCAGAGGGCAGAAAAACGATTTTCAGTGAGATGAACATACAAGGCATCAATATAATAGAAACCAATCAAGGATCTGATACCACTGATGGGTTTTACACAAAAGAACATCCTATATGCTCATGCAAACCCTAAAGCTTGGATCTAGGTTTCTCTATTGTACATGCAATTCATCCAAGACTTATGAACCCTAGATCTAGCATACATATTTCGAAATTATTATATAAGAATAGATCTAGATGATTACCTCTTCAAGAATAGCTTGAATCTTCTTGTCTTCGAGCTTAGAGTCACAAATGTCACTCCTCTAATAGCTTACAAACACCACAAGCAAGAGGATGATTTTGGAGAGAGGGGAGGAGGCACAATTTTGGCAATGAACTCTTCTAGGGTTTCAAGTGGCCGAAAAATGATGCCCCAGGGGTCTATTTATACTTGTGCTGCTAGGGTTTCAGTCAAAACCCTAATAGACAGCTTAGGCCTTAAGCAGTACAAGGAACCTTCTGGAATAAGGCCTCCTTGGATGAATTCAAGATGGACTCCACCCTAAAATTCGTCCATGCCCTAATCCTTATGGATTCTCAGCCCAAAATCAACTATCACACAATTGACAGTTTCAGTCCCCTTTAATTAATCTCTTTTAGCCGCAAAATTAATTCCTAATTAATTCTTGACTAATATTAATTAAACTAATATGATTTCTCTTTTAATATATTATTCTTATAATATATTAATAAACCATAATATCCTTTCTCTTCATAAATCATCCTATCTAGTTGCTTTGGTGAAGGCAACCCAAAAGGACCATGCACAACCGGGTCAAGTACTTACCAAATATAGTTACGGGCTTAGACATTAATCCAACACACACACACACATACACACACACACACACACACACATATATATATATATATATATATATATATATATATATATATATATATATATGTTTTATGTAAATATCTATTTGTAAGGTTGTTAAATTATAATGTTCTTGGGTTTTAAACCATCAAAAACAGTGACGACTAAAATACCACCATTTTTACTAGAAAAATTATATTCTTTAGTAAAAATTTCCAAAATATATTGTTTTGTATTTCTCATATTTTTACCGGTTGATTACTTGTATCGCGAAATAGTTTATGTACGTCAATATTTACCATTTAAACTCATAGGGTACAACTTTTATAAAAAATAAAAACCATATGGTGACTTCTACATTTTTATACCTATAAAATTTTTAATTTGTAAAAGTGATACATGTAAGTATCCAAAGATCAAACATATTTGGATATATATATATATATATATATATATATATATATATATATATATATATATATATATATATATATATTCTTGTTATATTTATATGTATCAACCCATAAACACGACCTTATATGTTCTTATTATATATATATATATATATATATATATATATATATATATATATATATATTGATGCGTGCAATTAGCTACACCTAATTTTAATATTTATAACCTAACTACTTACTAACTAAATTACACCTAGGCAGTGTACCTAGTCAAAATTATAGAATAGTTGGGTAAGTCGGGTGTCGATCACAGGGAACGGTTTTGACTTATTAATTTATCTACTACTAAATTAACCTAATTACGAACAAATGAAGGGTTTTTATCTGATTTTGCAAGATCAGACGAACTTAACTCAAATTCAATCAATTACTAAAAACACTCTTGTTTAGTTCGAATCCACTTCTTATTTATGGTTAGGTAACAATTATGGATTATCAAGTTGGTTGTTATTGTATTAGTAATTTAAGTCTAAATTTACTAATATTCAACTAATTCATGTAAACTATGTATGGTCACACACAATCAAACACAGAATAAGTTGTAGATTATGAATTTACTATGTAAGATTAGGCAAACACAATTATGGTCATAATTTATGTTCTCTAGCACAGCTAAATTTATTTACTTTAATTACTATCTAAGATTTTGGTCGATCCTAGCTCTAGTAATTTAATGTTCACTAAATCACTAGGTTTCGAGTTCATGTAATTTAATAATCACTAAGCTACACAGAACATGAATTTAAGCAACTAAAGAAACAAATATTAACATGCTAGGTAGTACAAATCAAACACAAGCAAATTACCAGCTACGCAAATCCATTATTATTAAACTAAACCATAAGTTAGAAGCTTCATCTAGCTAAACAAGAGTAGCTAGATTCAGCTGCTCATAGCAACTAGCAAACTAAAACAAAACATAAAAGAAGTCATCATGAATGTACCAAACAAATAAACTATTGATGTACTTTTCTCTCCTTAGGTGATAAAAACCTTTTCCAGAACTTCTTCCCCTCTTAAAATCGTCTCTAGGTCTGCCTTCTATCCGCCAAAAGGTCCTCAATTCGTAATGGCCAAGAGTTTATATAGTTTTCCCGAAAATCGTTATCCACGTCGTGACAGGAAGCTTCACGTTGTGGTTTGAGAGTTATCCGTATCGGGCAAGGATTCTTGCTTCGTGTGTACTTATCTTCTGGAATATTCATGCCACGTCGTCGGCTTATGGTTCACGTCGTGACATCGGTTAAATCCGTGAATTTCTTCAACTTTTGTACTCCAAGTCTCCAATGTTCCAAATATTGTCAATTCTGGTCCCTTTCTTCGAAAATGCTCTACTTTGACTGCAAATAACAATTTATCCTTATAAGTACCATAATTCCATGCAAATAACCAAAATATCAATAAAAATGAAAATAAGTATTGCCTAAAAATATGTATAAATATGGCAATATCAAAATACCCAACACTTATGCTTTGCTTGCCCTCAAGCAAATCTGATAATTTTTAAATTAAACCTTTATCACCAACATCACATAGAACGATCCAACTCAAACTCACCCATTATGCCAAGACCTCAACGCGTGCATTTGTGTCTAAAATGTTTCCTAAGTAACCCCCCTTAATTCTAAATACTCACAAACCTCATAAACACTCGCCCACTTCTTTTGAACAATGCTCATTTTATGCATCCCTCCGAATCCATCCGCAAAAAATCTTTTTAACCTCAAGGTATTTTTGTAAAGCCGCCCAAGCATACATAAACTAGAGAATTACAACTTTAAGATACCACAATGGAGCTCTTGAATTCTTCTTTCTTTGACATTTGATCTTCAATTTGTACTTTGAATTCATCACCTTTTTGTGTGATTTTTGGTATCTTCAACTTTTGATTTTTCTTCAGAATTTTTGATCTTTGATCTTCATACTTTGATACTTCTATAGCTCCAAAAATTCTTCAACTTTTTAACTTTTTGGTAATTTCTCTCTTTTTTTATATAAATATCTCACTTTTTTCACTCAAAACCTACATGCTTAAGCAGGGGCGCTTAACTTCAACCTTTATTGGTTAAGGTATTAGTTTTCCTAGATACATTTCAAGTACAGGCTGCTAAACATATTATATCCCTCAAACTAAGCGGGGTTGTGTTTTTGTCCCATGATTTCACTAGAATAAAGGAGGCCACAAATGCAGTATAACGTATATTGGCTCAATTAAACATTTGAGCCCTCGTCGGATCATCCCACACAACACTAGCAACTTAAGTTTTTAGATTATCATTATTACTAGAATTTTTATTATTACTAGAATTTTTATTTAGATTATTATTTCAAATCTATATCCAAATTTTTTAATTTTACTAAATTCTAGCAATTTACTTTTAGCAATATAAGCAATTACTTTTTCGACCTCCTACCCCACACTTATTACATACAATGCCCTCATTGTATGCATAAACTAAATAAAAGCAATAAAATGGAGAAAAAGGAACAGACTCCCCTAGGATATTGGAAAGACCGAACTCCAATCGTGTGGATGAAATGTGCATCTCGAATATGGACTTCTTCTAAATCGGAACTTGGACCTTGAACTCGCGAAATATGTGAATGAGCCAACAAGCAACTAATCGAAACGTTGATGTTCAATAAAAGTGGTGCAAATCTTCAAGGTGTAAATAATAATGTGGGAAAGCATACGCCACATTGTACAGCAAGGGAAACGAGCTATAATTGTCTTCATAATGATCCCAAGAAGAACCATGGCAAGACATAAAGTAAAATGCATCAATGGATTTTAAGTCTTTGAAAAATTGGAAATCACGTCGTGGGTAGAATAGCCACGTCGTGGTTTCGCATAACAGCGTGTACTGCATATATCCAGAATACCGGTTCACGACGTGAAATGATAACCACGTCGTGAAAACTGAGCACCCAGAAAATAAAACTTCCCAAATCTTCATTCAACTTGGAATTTTAACTAATGTCTTAATTTGTTAAGACTCTTCTCATTCAGTATTCTAAAGACCCTTTCAGACTCCATCCTCTCTTTTTGACGCATCCCACACTTATTTCCAATTGTGGGTCTCGACTTGTGACTCTAGACTCTAACCCGACTCTTGGCTAGACGTAAACGCTTTTGACTCGACCTTCCTTACCGAGATTCCATTGCAAATCTGAGATAAACCAACCAAAGGACAAATAAAAGTAACATAATAGTTTAACAAGTCTTACAAACCATAACAAGTTTAAAAACCAAACAAAAACTAAAAAACCAAATAAAAACTAAAATAAAGAGATCAGTCATCATCTTCACGTCCTTGAGCTCCACTCGGTCCTTCTCCATCTCCCCTCGGTATCCAAAGATCCTCCCATGTAGGTATGTACATGCATTGCGGTGGCACGGAAGGTGGTCGAACCACACTCATGTGAGAAAACATGGTTTCAAGAAGTTGGGTGTTATATGTCATTCCACCGCGAAGATTATCCAAATAAGAACCAACCCGACTTTGAAACGGGTCGGTGGGTACTCCACCCTCATATTGTGGTGCTGCTTGACGTTCTCTCTCCACGTCTCCTCGGGCTCTAACATTCCTTCGTCGTCTCGCCGGAGGTTGTTGCTCGGGTTGCTCCATCTCTTGCTCTCCATCTTCCGGGGGTATAACATACCCTCCCCCGACATTTACCACTACTCTTATAACCCCCAACACTTGAATTGTCAAATCATTATCCGGGAATCGGGTAAGGTTCCAAAAAAAATTAAGTGATAAAATCCCATAAGACCGGGCAAGACGAGTGACCAAATGTCTACCCGTGATCGGACTCCCTTGCCGTGAACCAGCGGCCTTCTTTCCATAACCACAAAGTCAACTGGAAAAACAAATTTCCCAATTTTAACTAGGATGTCTTCCACAATACCCCTTGGATGAGTAACCTAACGATTAGCCATGTGAATGGTCATCTTTGTTGCCTTCATTTTCTGAATATTTAGCTTTTGATAAAATGAATATGGCATCAAATTTATGCTAGCCCCAGAATCGGCTAAAGCATAAGTCTTCAAGTTATTTCCAAACTCACATGGAAGAGTGAGGCGTCCTAGATCTCCCATCTTCTTAGGTATGTCTCCCAATACCACTCTTGAACTTTGGTCACTAAGAACAACTTTAGAGTTCTTCTTTAATTGTTGACGAGTGTCTATAAGATCTTGTAGGAACTTTGCGTATTCTGGAATTCTTGAAAGTGAATCGATAAAAGGGGTATTAATAGGAATACCCTTTATTTTCTGAATAAACTCCAGATGTTCCCTTTCCAGTGGACTGAGATGTGCTCGAGACGGGAATGGCAAAGGCGGTCGGTAAACCGAGACAGATTCTGAATTTTGTTGTTCAGATTGAGGCCACGTCGTGAACAGAGGAGGTTCACGACGTGAATTCGGTAGTTCAGCAACATTCTCATTTTCATTCTTCGACTTCTTTGGCTTTGGTCCGGATGGCTTTGGTTCCACTTCTAGTGCTTCTAGGAACTCAGAGATGGCCTCTTCTTCAGTATCAATCATCATTACATGGGATTGAGCATTCTTTTCGAGAAATTGTGAGGATAATTTGTTGCTCACCAAAGTAGTTAATTGACTAACTTGGACTTCTAAATTATGGATCGATGCTTGATGATTTCTTAAAGAGGCTTGCTGGTCAATCATCATTGTGTGCTGTTCTTTCATCATTTTCATGTGTTCCTTTAGCACTGCATCGGTGTCATCATGCCTTTTCTCGGAAGCTTCCCTAAATTTGGTCAAAATGTTTTCCAAGTCTACTTTCTTTTCGGCTGGTGGTTGCTCTTTTTGGTAGATGTCTCGGCCTGTCTGCTTATATTTTTCTTCCTTTTGCCTCTTGTATTCATCATATGGCAGCCACTCTTTCTTTGGTTTTCTCCAGTCCTCATCATACTTATCCCCACTCGAGTAGAAAACTTGAGCCTTTTTGTACCCGTTATCATCTAAGCTGCAATCCTTGGTCTAGTGTGGACCGGTGCACCTTTCACATCTAACTCTTACTGCATGAATTGATTGGTCCATTTGGGTCAATCTCCGGTCCATAGTATTGAGCATCACCATCATATCAGCCATCTCTTCAGAATGTGCACCCCCACTGCCTTTTGCTCCATCTTGTCTTGGGTTGTGGTACTCACGAGAGTGTCTTGCGAATTCTTCAACTAACTCCTTGACCTCCCTTGGATTCTTCTTTTTCAATGGCCCTTGAGAATCAAGGAGTTGTCTTGTCATAACATTGACCCCATCATAGAAAATAGACATCTCTTGTTGAACATTTAGATCATGTTGAGGACAATTCCTTAACAACCCCTTGTAGCGCTCCCAAGCTTCGTATAGTGACTCCCCCGATTGTTGCTCAAAGTTGGCTATTGCCTTCTTGAGTTTAGCTATCTTGGAAGGTGGGCAAAATTGATCTAGAAATTGCTCACACATTTGAACCCAAGTAGTGATTGTACCAGGAGGAAGTGCTTTCAACCAGTCTTTTGCAGCTCCTTTGAAAGTGACTGGTAGCATCCTTAGTAAGATGGTATCTCTATTGACATTCGGGACACTGAAGTAGTCAACAATGTCGTTGACCTCATCTAGATGCTTAAATGCATCCTCATGATCCTTCCCATAAAATGGTATATCCTTAAGTGCAGTGAGGATATGTCCTTTCATCTCGAATGTGGCAGCGGCAGGTGTCGGTGGTTGTACTAATCTCGGACCAACATCTTCTCGAATACGCTTCTTGTAAGCTCTCATTGACATTTCTTCAATGTTAGCCATTTCGTTGTTTGGATCGTCTTCGGGTTCGCTCGTATATAGTTCAAACTCGTTCTCGGACTCGTATTCAGACTCGTTTTGGATAGGTATTTGATCTAAACTTGCGACCTTGCTCTTGTCCTTTATAGATGAGCTTGATTCTCCCATTTTCTTCCCCAACTTATTTGAGAACACTGACTTGAGTTCTTGTAAGGGTGTCTTCTTTGGTGTTTGATCTTCTTTCACGTTCTTATCTTTCTTTTTGTGAAGGGCAGACTCTGGATCTTCAAGAGGTGGCACCAAAGGTGTGTTGGACCCTCTGGTCATGTACTCCTGCAAAATAAACAAAAATAAAAACATAAAACTGAACAAAAACTAAATAAAAATTGCCTACTGACTGGCCACCATGACGTGGTAAAGGTCAACACCTCGTGTTGTCGCAGAAAAACTAACAGAAAAGAAAAACGAAGAAAAATGAAAAACTACTGGATTCACGTCGTGAGCTTAAGGCTCACGTCATGAATCTGGTACTGAAACAAAAACCTAAGCTAAAAAAAAACTTTTTGCAGGTTTTACCCCACAAAAAGGATCGATCAATATAAAGCAAATAAATAAACAATCAAATAAGCCGTTCCCCGGCAACGACGCCAAAAACTTGATGCATGCAATTAGCTACACCTAATTTTAATATTTATAACCTAACTACCTTACTAACTAAATTGCACCTAGGCAGTGTACCTAGTCAAAATTATAGAATAGTTGGGTAAGTAGGGTGTCGATCACAGGGAACGGTTTTGACTTATTAATTTATCTACTACTAAATTAACCTAATTACTAACAAATGAAGGGTTTTTATCTGATTTTGCAAGATCAGACGAGCTTAACTCAAATTCAATCAATTACTAAAAACACTCTTGTTTAGTTCGAATCCACTTCTTCTTTATGGTTAGGTAACAATTATGGATTATCAAGTTGGTTGTTATTGTATTAGTAATTTAAGTCTAAATTTACTAATATTCAACTAATTCATGTAAACTATGTATGGTCACACACAATCAAACACAGAATAAGTTGTAGATTATGAATTTACTATGTAAGATTAGGCAAACACAATTATGGTCATAATTTATGTTCTCTAGCACAGCTAAATTTATTTACTTTAATTACTATCTAATATTTTGGTCGATCCTAGCTCTAGCAATTTAATGTTCACTAAATCACTAGGTTTCAAGTTCATGTAATTTAATAATCACTAAGCTACACAAAACATGAATTTAAGCAACTAAAGAAACAAATATTAACATGCTAGGTAGTACAAATCAAACACAAGCAAATTACCATGTAACATCCGGATTTCCAAGTATCATAAATTGAGTATTTATTTTGAGCCAAGGAGAGGGACTCAACGAGTTGACGCCTAGACTCGTCGAGTAGGATCGCGACTGCTTACTAGGATTAATGAACGGACTCGACGAGTCGGCGAGTGGACTCGACGCGTCCGCGCTGTGGACAAAAACCCTAAATCTTTGGGCCTGAGCCATATTTAAGGGACCTTATGGCCTTCATTGCGGCCACTTATTCCCCCTTGAGAAACCCTAGTGAGCCAGAAAGCTGAAAGAGAGAGAGAAGGCTAATTTCACCACCATAATGCATTCTTGCAAGGAAGGAAGGAGGATTCAAGCTAGGCTGGTTAGAGGAGGGCTCAGAACTTCTTCTACTTCTCCAAGGGCTTCTGTTGAGGTATGAATCCATGCCTATTTCGTGTATAAAGTATATTTATGGAATATAAGGTTTCTTTACCCTTTATTTTGTTGGAATATAGAGCTTGTGAAGTCCCATTGAGGAATAGACTTTAGATCTGGACCTTGAGAGGTCCAGAGAGTCCCAACAACCAAGCTTTATGCTGTTACATGAGGATGATGAGCTTAGGACTCCATTTTTAGGGCTATTTCTTCAAATAGAGCTATATGTGTGATGCATGAACGTAAAGTTCATACCTTTACGTGACTTTTGGGTGTTAGAAGGTCAGATCTATAGGTTAGAGAAACAGATCTGACCTCAGAAGGTCATTTGAGTATTCTCATGGAAGAAACTCGCCGAGTCCATGAGCGGACTCGACGAGTCGGATCGTGTTGCACCACGGTTCGTTATCAGGGGTGACCCGTCGAGAGGAAGGTTAACTCGACGAGTCGAGTGAGGCTTAGGAGGATTCAGAGGACACGCATGGACTCGCCGAGTCACCCGAGTGCACTCGACGAGTCTGGTCAAAGTTGGACCATTGACTGGAAGTGACTTTTAGGGTTTGGTCAACATTTGGACATTGGACCCTTGGAGGGGTAAAATGGTCTTTTCCCCTTCTGAGAGAATATAGGGAGGGACTAGTCTAGCCTTTGAGAGCCGTATTAATTAGAGATAATTATTTTGTGTGTGATTAAGCGGAGGCTAGATCAGCATTTCGAGTTCGAGTTATCCGTGTTACCGAGGTGAGTCTTCTCACTATACATTACCTAGAGTGGTATCTATGTGTAGACCGGAGGGTCTTATGAGTTATGTGTATGTTTGAGTTTATGCGCATTGTGATATATGTATGCTATGTGTGATATAGACCGGACCGGAGGGTCCAACGATTTAGACCGGACCGGAAGGTCGAACGAGCTAGACCAAACTGGAGGGTCCAATGAGCTACGGGACTGGAGGGTCCTGCTAAGACACATTCACCGGAAGGTCATACCGAGTTATAGCCTCGATTGGCTTATGTTCTATATGTTGGATTAGGTGTCTAAGCCCATAACTATAATTGGTATGTACTTGAATTGATAGCAGCACAGTCCTTTTGGGTTGCCCTCAAATCTAGCAACTGGACAAGGAAATTATGAAAGGAGAGATATTAATTTATAAGATTAATAAATTAATATAAATGATTTATTAATATGTTAAAAGATTAATATATTAATTAGAAATCATTATGTTTAATTAATAGTTAGCCAGAAATTAATCAGAATTAATTTTGGGGTTAAAAGTATTAATTATAAAGTGCAAGGACTAGTTTGCAATTATCAGATAGTTGAGTGGAAGGCTCCAGAACCTCCTTGGAAGGAGGTGGACGAAATCTATAGGGAAAACCCTAAGGATTTCATCCAAGGGGCTTTGGATAAGGCCTTTGGATTAGCTTAGGCCCCAAGCAAAGGAGTATTAGGGTTTTCCCTAAACCCTATATCCCTCAGCTATATAAGGAGCCTCCCAGCTCCTGAATTCGCCCACTCCTTCATTGGTGAAACCCTAGGGCCGAAAAATTGCATACTCCCTCTCTCTCTCTCCTTCTAATTTCCTTCTTGCTAGCTCTTGGGTGTGATTCCATTAGAGGCATTACATTTGTGGTGCTAAGCTTCCAAGAAGATCAAGATCAAGATCAAGAGGATTGTCAATTGTTTGCTATAACAATTGAAAGGTATGTAACTCTTAAACTCTAGTTTGTTAATTTCGAAATTAGCCTCTCTCCTCTAGGGTTCTTGTTTTGCAATTCAAAGTTATATGTTCAATAGTTAAAACAGAGATCCAAAGTAGGTTGTATGTGAACTTAGGAATTGTTTTATAGTTTATTTGTTTCACCTAAAACCCATCAGTGGTATCAGAGCCATTGTTTGTTTTAAATTGAATTGCTATAATAGTTGAATTGCAAATTAGGGTTTATAGCATTAAACCCTAAAGGCCAAAATTTTCGTTTTTAGGGTTTTTGGTTCAAAGGGTTTTTCGAAAAACCATAGCCTCCATGAACCCTAATCGAAATTAGGGTTAGGGTTTTGGAAAACCCTAGCCTCCTCCCTTGAATTTCGAAATTTTCTTGTTATTTTAGGGTTTTATCTTATTTTGGATAATTATTACTTGATTGGATAATTATTGTCTAATTGGATAACTGAGAAAAATAAGGAAATTATCCTTTACCCTAATTTTCGAAATCTAGAGGGATAAGGATTAGGATTAAATTAATTGTTTAATTTGATTAGATAATCCTTACAAGATTTAATAGATTAATTAAAAGTTAATTAATAGATAATTATTAAATCTAGTTATTTGGTTTATTTTAAATTTAAATTAATAGTTTAATTTTTCAAAATTTATATATAAACCTTAAAGTTTTAAAAAGTTTAAAACACACCTTATATATGTATTATAATTAAAAGTTTAATATTATATATGTATAATAATATGGTCAGTCAAATCGCTAGTATGCCTCATTCACGAAACTAGTCTATAAGGGGGGTATAAGGAAACTGCCTATAAAATGGTAGTTGAATGGGTGTCCACTCTCACCTACCGCTTCCTTGATTAGTGGAGGGTCGTTAGCAGAACGGATTTGATAGGACAACTACATCTCATTAAAAGTATAATGTTTTTAAAGAAAGTACTAGAACATTATTTTACAAAATCCCAACTCTAGTTACTTTAGGAAAAATGTGAAAAGTATGCTAATCCATGAAATTGCACATTATGCTTTATTGGTCGTTAGTGGAGCGTGTGTGGTTAACCAGCACACTAAAAGGCACTAATAAAGAGTAGTAATGGGTATCTCATAATTGTCATTTTGATGGAGCGTGTGTGGTTTACCAGCACATCAATAGTTAATGATAAAGACAATGAGGTTACCAAGCACATTTGCATGGTTATTCACATCTTGTTTGTGATCCTCGGCATCCCAGTCACAATAGAAGAGCATAATCCGAGATTAAAACATGCCATTGAATAGTTTCAATGTATCTCAAAAGAATTAGGAATTTCACTTCGTTTATTTCGTCTAATGGTGGAATTGGTGAATCGTCATTCACCTACCTTTATGAAATTTACACTTGGATCTCGGCATCCCGTTTCTAAGTTGTGAATCTTCATAGTTGGATCCTAGCCTTAATATCTCTTTTGGGTGTTTTATTAAGGATTCAATCGAATAACTTGATTTCTCCCGTTTTGTAGATGTCTGAATCTAACCATGGTCTTCCCAAATCCAAAGGAAAAGGTATTCCTGCTCAAAGTGAAAGTCTGTTCCACAATGAAGGTGAAAGATCAATCCCTACCATGTGGACTAGCTTGACTTCACTTCCTCCACCTCCTCCTATTGTTCTCCCTAACCCACAAGTTCAAAGGCTTGAAAAGTTCAAACTCACTCAAGCCCTTTTGGCAAGTAAACATGAAGAAGGAAAGTCAGTGTGTGCACACGTCTTAGAGATGAAGTCACACATTGATAGGTTAAGAATGTTGGGAGTCGTTGTCTGTGAGGAGCTAGCTGTTGACTGGGTTCTTCAGTCGCTTCCTGACTCATATAGTGAGTTCGTAAGAGAGCACTATATGTTAGACCACGACGTGACCCTCTCCGATCTCACCTATTTGCTTATTGCTGCTGAATCAGCGATGATTTGGCGCACTAGAAAAGCAAAGTTGATTGGTGGATCTGCCTTCCAGACCTCTATGGTAGGCAATGGCAACGAAAGGCATGCCATGGTCGAAAAGTTTGATCATAAGAAAAAGGCAAAGTCTGAAGTAGTTCCGTGTACTGTTCCAAAAGACTAAATTTGTTTTTATTGCCAAGAGAAGGGGTATTGGAGACGAAGCTGCCCAGTCTACCTGAGAGATCTAAAAGATGGGAGAGTCAAGAAGTATGGCTCTACTTCAGGTAAAATCCACTATCTAACTCCATTAAGTTCCTATTCATTGATTCTTAATACATAATGTGATAAGATTACATTTGAATGTTTTGCAGGATCAGAGAAAAGAGAGGAAGCTTGATGGAAAAGCAAGATGAGTCTAATCACGAAGAAATGGATCACGATCGCATGGATTCGAAGATCAGATTTTGAGCTTAGAAAGTTATAATAGATTTGTTAGGAATATTTGATTACATAGTTTTTCAGTTGATTTTGCATTGTAAGGACATGTTTTCCGCTGCTTTTATGAATAAAATAAATTTTGGTTTGAATAATTTTATATATCCTTGCAATGAAATCATTATGAAAAATTGATGTTTGTGTATTACTACAATGAATGGATTTGATTCTTAATTATGTTATTTGTGAAAATGTCGAGAATTTGCCAAATAAGGGAAGATTCTCATCGCCCAAGTTTCAATTGGACAGAAACTTGGAATCATACAACTAGATTGCGTGATGAATGAGAAACTTCATATTTGGAAATTAGACTAATTCTTTGGCAAAGTGTCAAGAGAAGGACTAGGAGATCGAGTACACTAGGTTGTGCGTTGATCAAGTCCACCACAAGAGTGATAAAGATATTCATCATGATTTACTAAAGTTTAGTAAATATGGTTATACTTATAAGATTAAGTATAATTCTGAGTTGATCGAAAGAGTTTCAATCAATAGCAGAACGAATAAGAAGAATCAAGTAGGCAGAAAGATAAAAGTTTCTCTATTCTAAGAAGAAGGGAGAGTACCTTTTATTGTGTTTTATGATAGGTATTAATGATTAAGAACTATTTCTCAGTTGGTCCTCTAAGTGAGTCTTAGTGCATTTGCATGTCTAAGAAGAGGAATCGAGAATTATGGAAATAGTTAAATCAATAAGTCAATCATACTTCGTTCCAATATCAAGTCTTAAGAGTCATACTCCAAGATTGTGACTTGAGTGACACGTCTTTAGTAGGTTTATAACACTCAACAAATGTGGAATTGGAAAAAGTCTTCTTATTCCTGCACATTTGAGATTGGTAAGTTGTGATGTCTTGGATAAGACAAAGATCAACTAGAACCAATTATGTGAAGTGATAGTCTTGATAAAAACTACACTAACTCTTGAATATTTGTTTTGTCAAGGAATGTTTCTTGACAAGAGAATCTTATATGTCAAGGAGTCAGTGGGAGTCTTAATGGTCTTGAAAGGTTTCAAGAACAAATCAAGAGTTAAACCTAGTTGATCATCACTAGCACACGACTTGAGGTTTAAAGCCTATCATGGATGACATACTCCTTTTCTGTGCCATTCCAATTGAGTTAATTATGCATGTGAGTTCTATGAGTTCTCATGTGAATGCATAAAGACAAAGCACCTTGATCAATGGAAAGTACATTGATAAGTAAGGATGAGTTGCTAAACCACTTGGAAGACATGGTGGGCACTCGTGTTACCATGAGGCAAGAAATCGAGATTGAGCACGTTCGGTCCATATGAGTTTGGATTTATCGCAAACTTTGTTTTTGGCAAATTCACATGGATAGGAACACATACACCATAAAATCTAAGTGGCATAAGGTTTCCCTCCTTCATGAAAATGATTGTGAGGAAATGCTTTCACTAAGAGAGATTTTAAGAAGACAACAATTGTGAAAATTGTATTCTCAAATTCGATTATGATTACGGCATCCCTCTTCATAGTTCGAATTGTGAGATTTGGCAATTAGTCTGAACATTTGGGACTTAGTAACATAAGTTCTGAATTTGTCTAGACACACATATGAGCTTTCTAAGGCAAAGGTGTATGAGTTTAAGAAGCTTAGATAAAGGCTTATCAAAGCATTAGGTATTAGAAATATGAACTTAAGGAATTCAATAAGCATTGTTTTCTGGAAGTTAAAATTGTTTTCTGAATACATGTCAAAGCTAGTGGGAGCATAAGTGTTATGCTGGTAAGAAAATAATCATCATGTTAGTGGGAGCATGATTATTATGGTAAGTATTGCAAGTTAGCAATATTAGTTATAGAAAACAAAGATTCACTTTGCAAAGTTGCAATGGTTGAAAAGTTGTTTTGCTATAATTAAGGGAGAGAATATTATACTTCGTTTCAAAATTCTAAAGCTTAGATCGAGAAACGTTAATAAATTTAGTCAAGGATACATAGTGCATTCTCAAAATTCGATTATGATTACGACATCCCTCTTCATAGTTCGAATTGTGGGAACAGGGCACATAAAATATTATGGCAGAAGGATGATAAAGTATCACGTCTTTATGTGAGACATTATGCATCGTGTCCAATACGCTTCGGGTATAGGATCGATTGCATATGCTGTAATATTTGACCATTCTAAAATTTTCCAAATGCCTAGGGCATTAAGAGGGAAAAAGGGACTAGAATCGGTCTTGACTAAAATAATTAAACAACCATCAAAGGACGATCTGAGGTTCACTGAGGATTTGTCGCTTGTGAGTAGTTGGAAGTATAGTACTGAATGGACTATATTGACATTATTATGAATAGATAAGATTCTATTAAGAATGAGTTGTCATATGGCAAATATGGAAATGTTTCCATTAATGGGAGTTGGATATTAAGAAATATGTCTAGATTAGAAACTTTTATGCTAGAAGGATGTTCAAAGGAATGTACTTTGAATGTGAGACTTCACGTCTATGGAATTGTCTTGTAACAATTTCCAATAGAATACCTTGTAATTTCATTAGTCGAGTCTTGGTAACTTTTGTGCTATGACATTACGAAAGAATCATTGCATAAAATGTTAGAATCTGACATATTCTAAAAGTGGTAAGAATTTGGTATTCTTATACTAATAATAAGGATTGGGGATTGTGAAATGAAAAGTTTTTCAATTGATCTATTTCACAAAGTATGGACCATAGGAAACCAAAGTGTGCATGCTTGGAGCATGGGACAATTATGGTTATAATTCGAGTAATAAGTTGATTTTCTGAAACAGTAAGCAATGAATAATGAGTAATAAATATGGTGTTTAAATAAAAGTGTTTTTATTTACGCTCAAAAACTTTGGGGCCATATAGGATTAATATTATTATTGCGTTTCACTTTGCATGTTTTGACTTCCTGAATAATAAGATTATTCAAACTCCACAGTCGCTCGTACTTTTGGAAGTAAGTAGTGAATCAAGACTGTCGTGAATTGGATTGCAGACTGTCTAAGGATAGACATGGCAATAGAATTGCTGCAATGTTCATGAGTACTCAGAAATTGAGATTTGAGTATTGGATAAACCCTCGCTCAGAGTATCACTTAATGGAATTCATCACGAGTAATACTGAGACGATAATATCTTATAATCTTGAAACGAAGATATATGAGTTGTAATTTACAAAGTCGGTTATACATTGGTGATACGAAAACGCATCAGTAACTTGGTGTTATAAAACGTATTGTCATGTATAATTTGATGAGTAAAAGATACAAGCATATAAGTCAACGTTTATTCGTTCCTTTTTCCCTAACCGGAAAAACGATATCTGTGGGCCCCTCGATAATTTGGTGTTGACTTATGTGCTGGGCCCAGCCAGGACTAAATTGATGTGTTCAATTAGAAGTCCTACATCATCACAAATCAGAAATCTGGAAACATAGATTCTGGAAAAAGAGATTGATTACATTCCATGTGTTATGTCTGGGGATATCTTGCAGAACGAAGGATTATATGATCACTTATCTAAGGACACGTAACTGACTGGGTCAGAGTTCAGCAGCAGCTTTTGGAAGCTACAATTTGCTGGTCAAATTTAGAAGTCACACTAGCAATTATAGTTACAAACTTATCAAAGTGGGAGACTGTTGGATTAGGTGTCTAAGCCCATAACTATAATTGGTATATACTTGAATTGATAGCAACACAGTCCTTTTGGGTTACCCTCAAATCTAGCAACTGGACAAGGAAATTATGAAAGGAGAGATATTAATTTATAAGATTAATAAATTAATATAAATGATTTATTAATATGTTAAAAGATTAATATATTAATTAGAAATCATTATGTTTAATTAATAGTTAGCCAGAAATTAATCAGAATTAACTTTGGGGTTAAAAGTATTAATTATAAAGTGCAGGGACTAGTTTGCAATTATCAGATAGTTGAGTGGAAGGCTCCAGAACCTCCTTGGAAGGAGGTGGACGAAATCTATAGGGGAAACCCTAAGGATTTCGTCCAAGGGGCTTTGGATAAGGCCTTTGGATTAGCTTAGGCCCCAAGCAAAGGAGTATTAGGGTTTTCCCTAAACCCTAGATCCCTCAGCTATATAAGGAGCCTCCCAGCTCCTGAATTCGCCCACTCCTTCATTGGTGAAACCCTAGGGCCGAAAAATTGCATACTCCCTCTCTCTCTCTCCTTCTAATTTCCTTCTTGCTAGCTCTTGGGTGTGATTCCATTAGAGGCATTACATTTGTGGTGCTAAGCTTCCAAGAAGATCAAGATCAAGATCAAGAGGATTGTCAATTGTTTGCTATAACAATTGAAAGGTATGTAACTCTTAAACTCTAGTTTGTTAATTTCGAAATTAGCCTCTCTCCTCTAGGGTTCTTGTTTTGCAATTCAAAGTTATATGTTCAATAGTTAAAACATAGATCCAAAGTAGGTTGCATGTGAACTTAGGAATTGTTTTCTTGTTTATTTGTTTCACCTAAAACCCATTACTATATGTGGTATTTTGGGGAACTCACTAAGCATTTATGTTTACCGTGTTGTGTGATATGTGTTTCAGGTACCAGCGAGGATCGCGGGAAGGCGCCGGCATGATTTGTACACACTGGCAGAGGATTTTGTTTTGAGATTTTGGGATATGTTTTATTATGATAACATTTGATACATGAGATTCTAAGAATATTTCTTGAGTTTTATTATGTTGAAAAATGAAAAATTGTTTTAAAATTTACGTTGTTACAAGTTGGTATCAGAGCCTTGGTTTGAGGGATTCGGATGCACCTTCGGGCGTATCTGAACTCAAACTGAGGATTTGAGAAAAAAATTCATAAAAGAAACAATCTTTCTAAAAAGAGAAAAAGATTTTGAGAAACGCAGAACGGAGCAGTGTGTACGATCAGCCAGCGCCCGAACGGTGATTTCCCAAAATACCTTTACATTATGTGTTATGAGATATTATGCTATATGCTATGCATGCTAGAGTAGGCCAGGTATTCATATTTAGGACTAGAGTGGGCCTGATTTGTGATGCCTTAGCCTAGGGATTTCTGCTACTATGAGATACTTCGAGAGTAAGTAGGTAGCATCGAGGAGCTTATGAGTGGTCTACTGGAGGGTAGCCTGAGTTTGGTGAGATATAGAGTACTTGTGACCTGGGATCCTAGGAGGAGGACTTGGGGTGAATACCGATGTGTTGTGGAAGGTAGTATAGGGCCCGTACTACTGGAAACTCCGGATCGGTGAGCAGTCCAAGTAAGAATCCTTAGGGTACTAAATAACAAGTAGGGTTAAGTATTGAGTGCGAGTATACTCGAGCGAGTCTCTGATTTATTTTGTGTTGTATTTCAGAGACATCATGGTTGGGACGCGCCACAACCCAGGAGGCAGTGGTACCAGTGGTGCCAGTGATGAGGAGATCCGCAGGTTGATTCATGAGGAGGTGGTCGCAGCCATACGAGCTGAGATTCCTGAGATGTTTGAGTCTATCAAGACCACTTTGATTGAGACGTTTGACGAGCGGTATGCTTCTCTTAGCGAGGCTGCCGTTGCTGCAGCCACCGCAACCGTTGCCGCTGCCAGGCCACAGGGGGGTGACTCGTTGCTGTACCGAGAGTTCAGGAACACGAAGCCACCAGAGTTTGATGGGACTCAGGATCTGATAGCCGCGATGAGGTGGATCTCTGACATTGAGGGATGCTTCTACACTTGTTCTTGTCTGGAGCATCTGAGGGTACGGCTCACACTGAACCAGCTTCGCTTGGGAGCGAAGTACTGGTGGAAGTTTGTGACAGCAGATTTTACTCCTGCAGAGCTTACCGCGATGACCTGGGAGAGGTTCACCACTATGTTCAGAGAAGAGTATGTTCCCCCGGTGGAGAGGGAACGTTTGGCCCAGGAGTTCTTGTCCCTCAAGCAGGGGACGGAGTCTGTGACTGTGATTACACGAATGTTTCATGAGAGGGCGTTGTTTTGCCCTGAGCACGTGTCTACCGAGCAGGCACGTATGAGTCGATATCTGAGCATACTGAGGAGGGACATTTGTGAGTTCGTGACAAACTCGACGTACCGGACATTTTCCGAGCTTAAGGAAAATGCTCGGAAGAGGGAGATCGAGCTTGAGACTCAGGCCAGGGAGGAGGCCGAGTCTCAGAGGAGGGATAGGCGGCCGGTTCAGTCTCAACCGGCAGCCAAGCGGGCAAAGCCCGCTGATTCGAGATCTGGGGGCCAGAAGGGCCGCACTTGCGGGAAGTGCGGCAAGACTCATGATGGGACGTGCAGAGCGGGTGTGTGCTACAAGTGTGGGAAGGAGGGGCATATCGCGAGGGATTGCCCCAAGGGATTTTCGGTTTGCTTTCACTGCAACCAGACAGACCATCGGAAGGCCGATTGTCCACAGCTACTACAAGGATTTGCACCTGCTGCTAGGGCTACCGAGGCCCGGCCAGCAAAGGTCGAGGCACCGAAGGCCCGCAGGAGAGCCTTCCAGTTGACAGCGGAGGAGGTCCGCGCAGCGCCAGATGTCGTGGCTGGTATGTATTCTTTATTTACTTATGTTGAGTTTGGGATTTTGTGCTTATATTGTGGTATGCATAGGTACTTTTCTTGTGAGTTATGTACCTGCTTTGGTGTTATTTGACTCGGGTGCGAGTCGATCTTTCGTGTCATTAGCATTTAGTCAGCACATCAGTGCCCGACGAGAGGCGTTGAGTCGACCTCTACGAGTTTCTATAGCTGATGAGCGAGCGGTTTATGCTACTGATGTGATTTGAGGATGTGTAGTCGAAATTTTCGGTGTTGAGTTCCCGATAGACCTGGTACCGATTGCGATGGGTGATGTATGTGTCATTGTGGGCATGGACTGGTTGAGCCGATTTGGAGCTGTTATAGACTACGAGCCACAGTTGGTGACCATACGAGACCCTAGTGGGGGAGTGCATACGGTGTATGGTGAGGGTACCCGGTCTAGGTCAGCGTTTTGTTCGGCTGCCAGGGCGAGGCAGAGTCTACAGCAGGGCTGTAGAGGGTTCGTAGCCTATGTGATGGATACGCGAGCTTCCGCAGAGAGCCCGAGTTCTGTCGGTGAGGTACCGATAGTGCGAGAGTTTCCGGATGTTTTCCCCGAAGAGTTGTCGGGTGTGCCTCCCGAGAGGCAGGTGGAGTTTCGCATCGATTTGATTCCGGGGGCAGCACCTATTGCCAAGGCACCCTATCGCCTTGCGCCACCGGAGATGCAAGAGTTATCCTCGCAGCTGCAGGAGCTGTTAGGGAAGGGATTCATCCGACCGAGTAGCTCGCCGTGGGGAGCGCCGATCCTTTTTGTCAAGAAAAAGGATGGTTCACACCGGATGTGCATTGATTATCGGGAGTTGAACAAATTAACGGTCAAGAACCGTTATCTATTACCAAGGATCGATGATCTGTTCGATCAGTTGCAGGGTGCGTCTTGGTTTTCCAAGATAGACCTGAGGTGTGAATATCACTAGATGAGAGTGCGCGCACAGGATATCCAGAAGACAGCGTTTAGGACTCGTTATGGGCATTACGAGTTCGTGGTGATGTCGTTTGGGCTCACCAATACACCAGCGGCGTTCATGGACCTCATGAACCGAGTATGCAGGCCGATGTTAGATCGATCGGTGATCGTGTTCATCGACGACATTCTAGTGTATTCGAAGACCAGAGAGCAGCATGAGGAGCACCTGAGGGAGATCCTCAGAGTATTGAGATCGGAGAGGCTTTATGCCAAATTCTCCAAGTGTGATTTCTGGTTACGAGAGGTCCAGTTCTTGGGACATCTCGTTAATCAGAATGGGATAATGGTCGATCCGGCCAAGATTGAGGCTGTGATGAGTTGGGAGGTGCCGAGATCCCCCACCGAGACCAGGAGCTTTCTGGGGTTGGCCGGCTACTATCGGAGATTTATCTGGGATTTCTCCAAGATTGTCGTTCCCCTCACCATATTGACCCGGAAGGGCGTTGCTTTTTCTTGGGGTCCAGAGCAGCAGACCTCGTTTGAGACCCTTCACCAGAGACTATGCGAAGCCCCGGTGTTAGCCCTTCCGGAGGGAATGGAGGATTTTGTGGTGTATTGTGATGCGTCTATATCGGGGTTGGGTTCGGTGCTTATGCAGAGAGGGCACGTGATAGCATACGCATCGAGGCAGCTGAAGCCTCATGAGACGAGGTATCCCACCTACGATTTGGAGTTGGGGGCGGTGGTGTTCGCCCTCAAGATATGGCGCCATTATTTGTATGGGGTTCGGTGTACCATATACACGGATCACAAGAGTTTGAAGTATCTGATGGATCAGCCCAACCTGAATATGCGCCAGAGGAGATAGTTGGATGTGGTAAAGGATTACGACTGTGAGATCCTGTACCACTCGGGCAAGGCTAACGTGGTAGCCGATGCTCTGAGCCGCAGGGCGGAGAGTGCCCCGATTCGAGATATATGTTTAAGTATGACGGTGATGACTCCGGTGTTAGATACTATTCGAGAGGCCCAGGCAGAGGCTGTGAGACTGGAGAACCACAAGAGAGAGTGGGTGATTGGACAGGTGTCCGAGTTTGTGACGGAAGCCGAGGGCTTATGACCTTTCGTGGTCGGATTTGGGTGCTGTATACGGGCGGGGCACAACTCTGATGGAGGAGGCACATAGATCGAGATTCTCGATCCATCCCGGGGCCACTAAGATGTATTTGGACCTGAAGAGAGACTACCGGTGGCCCTGTATGAAGATGGATGTTGCATGGGTAGTAGAGAGGTGCTTGACCTGTCGTCGGGTTAAGGCCGAGCACCAGCGTCCGTATGGCAAGTTGCAGCCATTAGAAGTTCCACAGTGGAAGTGGGAACAGATTTCTATGGATTTTGTCACCAAATTGCCGAGAACCGCGAGGAGTGTTGACGCAATTTGGGTGATTGTGGATCGGCTGACGAAGAGCGCTCATTTCTTTGCTATCAGTGAGAGCTCTTCCGCTGAGAGACTGGCAGAGATGTATATGAGAGAGGTGGTGTCACGACATGGAGTGTCGATCTCGATTGTGTCAGACCGAGATGTACGTTTCACTTCCAGGTTTTGGAAGAAGTTCCATGAGGAGTTGGGTACGAGATTGCACTTCATGTCTGCTTACCACCCGCAGACAGATGGCCAGAGTGAGCGGACGATTCAGACACTCGAGGACATGCTTCGAGCATGTGTTATGGACTTCGGTGGAAGTTGGAACACATACCTACCTTTGGCTGAGTTTTCTTACAAAAACAGCCACCATTTGAGTATTGGTATGCCCCCCTTTGAGCTTTTATATGGGAGGAGGTGTCGGACCTCCATCTGTTGGGGAGAGGTAGGGCAGCGAGTGATGGGTAGCACTGAGATAGTGCTTAAGATGACTGAGCAGATACAACAGGTCAGACAGAGGTTACTGACAGCCCAGAGCCGTCAGAAGAGTTATGCGGACCGGCGGCGATCCGAGCTCGAGTTCCAGGTTGGAGATTTTGTACTCTTGAAGGTATCTCCTTGGAAAGGAGTGATTCGATTCAGGAAGAGGGGCAAGCTGGGGCCCCGATACATTGGTCCATTTAGGGTGACCGCGAGGGTGGGTAAGGTAGCTTACCGTCTGGAGCTACCCGAGGAGTTGAGTCAGATCCATGATACCTTCCACGTATCCCAGTTGAGGAAGTGTATAGCCGATGAGACGGCAGTGGTGCCACTAGAGGATATTCAGGTGGACGCGAGTCTGAATTACATTGAGAGTCCGATCGCGATCTTGGATCGGAAGGTCAAGGTTCTGAGGAACAAGGAGGTGCCCATGGTTCAGGTCCAGTGGCAACATCGGAGTGGGTCCGAGCTGACTTGGGAGCCGGAGACGGAGATGTAGGAGTAGCATCCAGAGTTGTTTGTAGAGCGAGACTTCAAGGGCGAAGTCTGATTCTAGTGGGGGAGAATTGTAACATCCGGATTTCCAGGTATCATAAATTGAGTATTTATTTTGAGCCAAGGAGAGGGACTCGACGAGTTGACGCCTAGACTCGTCGAGTAGGATCGCGACTGCTGACTAGGATTAATGAACGGACTCGACGAGTCCGCGCTGTGGACAAAAACCCTAAATCTTTGGGCCTGAGCCCTATTTAAGGGACCTTATGGCCTTCATTGCGGCCACTTATTCCCCCTTGAGAAACCCTAGTGAGCCAGAAAGCTGAAAGAGAGAGAGAAGGCTAATTTCACCACCATAATGCATTCTTGCAAGGAAGGAAGGAGGATTCAAGCTAGGCTGCTTAGAGGAGGGCTCGGAACTTCTTCTACTTCTCCAAGGGCTTCTGTTGAGGTATGAATCCATGCCTATTTCGTGTATAAAGTAGATTTATGGAATCTAGGGTTTCTTTACCCTTTATTTTGTTGGAATATAGAGCTTGTGAAGTCCCATTGAGGAATAGACTTTAGATCTGGACCTTGAGAGGTCCAGAGAGTCCCAACAATCAAGCTTTATGCTGTTACATGAGGATGATGAGCTTAGGACTCCATTTTTAGGGCTATTTCTTCAAATAGAGCTATATGTGTGATACATGAACGTAAAGTTCATACCTTTACGTGACTTTTGGGTGTTAGAAGGTCAGATCTATAGGTTAGAGAAACAGATCTGACCTCAGAAGGTCATTTGAGTATTCTCATGGAAGAAACTCGCCGAGTCCATGAGCGGACTCGGCGAGTCGGATCGTGTTGCACCACGGCTCGTTATCAGGGGTGACCCGTCGAGAGGAAGGTTAACTCGACGTGTCGAGTGAGGCCTTAGGAGGATTCAGAGGACACGCATGGACTCGCCGAGTCACCCGAGTGCACTCGACAAGTCTGGTCAAAGTTGGACCGTCGACTGGAAGTTACTTTTAGGGTTTGGTCAACGTTTGGACATTGGACCCTTGGAGGGGTAAAATGGTCTTTTTCCCTTCTGAGAGAATATAGGGAGGGACTAGTCTAGCCTTTGAGAGCCGTATTAATTAGAGATAATTATTTTGTGTGTGATTAGGCGGAGGCTAGATCAGCATTTCGAGTTCGAGTTATCCGTGTTACCGAGGTGTGTCTTCTCACTATACATTACCTAGAGTGGTATTTATGTGCAGACCGGAGGGTCTTATGAGTTATGTGTATGTTTGAGTTTATGTGCATTGTGATATATGTATGCTATGTGTGATATAGACCGGACCGGACGGTCCAACGATTTAGACCGGACCGGAGGGTCCAACGATTTAGACTGGACCGGAGGGTCCAACGAGCTAGATCGGACTGGAGGGTCCAATGAGCTACGGGACTGGAGGGTCCCGCTGAGACACATTGACCGGAAGGTCATACCGAGTTATAGCCTCGAGTGTCTTATGTGCTGTATGTGGTATTTTGGGGAACTCACTAAGCATTTATGCTTACCGTGTTGTGTGATATGTGTTTCAGGTACCAGCGAGGATCGCGGGATGGCGCCGGCATGATTTGTACACACTGGCAGAGGATTATGTTTTGAGATTCTGGGATATGTTTTATTATGATGACATTTGATACATGAGATTCTGAGAATATTGCTTGAGTTTTATTTTGTTGAAAAATGAAAAATTGTTTTAAAATTTACGTTGTTACATACCAACTATGCAAATCCATTATCATTATACTAAACCATAAGTTAGAAGCTTCATCTAGCTAAACAAGAGTAGCTAGATTCAGCTGCTCATAGCAACTAGCAAACTAAAACAAAACATAAAAGAAGTCATCATGAATGTACCAAACAAATAAACTATTGATGTACTTTTCTCTCCTTAGGTGATAAAACCTTTTCCAAAACTTCTTCCCCTCTTAAAATCGTCTCTAGGTCTGCCTTCTATCCGCCAAAAGGTCCTCAATTCGTAATGGCCAAGAGTTTATATAGTTTTCCCAAAAATCGTTATCCACTTCGTGACAGGAAACTTCACGTCGTGGTTTGAGAGTTATCCGTATCGGGCAAGGATTCTTGCTTCGCGTGTACTTATCTTCTGGAATATTCATGCAACGTCGTGGGCTTATGGTTCAAATCGTGACATCGGTTAAATCCTTGAATTTCTTCAACTTTTGTACTCCAAGTCTCCAATGTTCCAAATATTGTCAATTCTGGTCCCTTTCTTCGAAAATGCTCTACTTTGACTGCAAATAACAATTTATCCTTATAAGTACCATAATTCCATGCAAATAACCAAAATATCAATAAAAATGCAAATAAATATCGCCTAAAAATATGTATAAATATGGCAATATCATGTATCAACCCATAAACACGACCTTTGTGAAATAAGATGATAATATCCACATAAATCACGATTTTTAGCAAGTGATAACTACTTGTTATATAAGAAATTGTTCCATATTCAAACAATTAAACATAGTGCATACAAATGTGCAAAGGACAAACATATTTTTGGACTTATAACACCTTGAAAATCACGATTTTTAAGTGTAAATATATGATGATTTCAACATTTCATGCACATATTATTCCATAAAACAAGTTGATGCTTGCAAATATCCATTGGGTAAACGTGTTTTTGATTTGTATTCCCCCCCCCCCCTAAAAGCTTGTAAAACTCGAAAATAATGGGGGTATGAAGCTCACCTTGATGATTTTCGTGGGTTGTAGGAAGGAAAAGATGAGTGGTTTCGAGCCTAGCCTTGTGCGCAACTTGAAGAACTTCTCGAAAATGCAAGTGTTCTAAGGATCTAATACACGAAAATATGTATAAACATGGAGTTTTTTTAGCTTAAAGATGCATAAAAACACTTGGGATTTACAAGAATGCTTACCAATTTCTATGAACCACTTGAAGAAATGTCACCCCTTGAAGATGCCACACGTTTTCTGGAAGACGCAAGATGAGAGAAACTTGAGAGAAAATGAGTGGGGAATGTTTGGTTTGTGTGTGTTACCTTCGGCCGAAACCCTTAAATGGAGAGGGAAATGGCCTTGGTTGTTACTTTTTGGTCACTTGGAGGTTGCTTATGGAAGTATGATGTATAAAGGCTTGCATGGTGTCGAAATTTGGAGGATAAAGTCTTGCCATGCATTGTTGTTTGATGGAAAAAGGGAAGTAAAGTAGTAAGGTGTCACTACAAGTCAATCTTTGGGTCTTGCTCTTAAAAACGATTTCACTAACGTAGGAGAGGGGTTTTCGGTTTTAGTGTGGCCGAAAACAACCTCCATCCTCAAAGGGTTTTCGGTTTTTGGGTGGGTATGAGTTTTCGGGTTTGACATGGCCCAACAAAAGGGTTTTCGGCCTAGGGTTATTTGGGCCGAGAAGTTCTAAGCAAAGGCCCAAAAATTGATTTTTGTTTAGCTATTAGATCAAACTTGAGCTTATAAGAGGTTATTACAATTCAATTCTTAGTGTATGCATTTATGTACTCATATAACATTGTCATTTTTGAATTACCATAATCTATTTCAACAAGGTTACATAGAGAAATTATTTGCATAGGGTACCACCTCAACCCAAAATTTGCTAGTTGTGACATCATCCGCCCGTTAGAGAGAATTTCGTCCCGAAATTTATTCTAGAGCGGCCCTCAAGAAGTAGGGAATAGATGTGGATACTTCTGCTTCATCTGGTCTTCGCGTTCCCAGGTGAACTCAGGTCCTCGTTTGGCACTCCATCAGACCTTCACAATGGGGATGCGACTTTGTTTCGTTCGTTTCACCTCCCTGTCTATTATTTCTACGGGCTCCTCGACGAAGTGGAGGTTCTCGTTTATTTCAATCTCGTTAAGCGGGATAATGAGACTCTCGTAGGATAGGCATTTCTTCAGATTAGACACATGGAAAATAGGGTGTACATTGCTGAGTTCAGGTGGTAGTTGGAGTTTATAAGCCACCGGACCAATCCTAGCAAGGATTTTGAATGGTCCGATGTATCTTGGGTTCAATTTCCCACATTTCCCAAAGCGTATCTGTTGGATATAGTGTCTAAGTCCATAACTTTATTTGGTATGTACTTGACCCGACCCGGCATGGTCCATTTGGGTTGCATGGCATTGCAATACTTGGATAGACTAAATGAGAGAATAAGGCACTTATGATTATTAATATATTATAAGTTCTAATATATTAATAATAGTATTATTTAATTAGTATTGATCAAGTATTAATCTAGGATTAATTTGGTGATCAAAGTGAGACTAATTAAATATATAGGGTTGATTATGACAATCATCAATTCTTTTATGGTGGATTAATGATCCATGGTTTATGGGTTATGGATGTAACCAAATGGAGCTCCATGGATAGTCCATGGGAGTTACAAATCCATGGGTCATGGGAAATCAAGAGTCATGACAATTAAGGGCATTCATGTGTAAACCCTAATTGTGACAACACTATAAAAGGAACCCTATGGCTAGCAAAATGGAGAGCTAGTGGACCTAGTGTTACTAGAGAGGGCATAACCGATTTTGAGTGCTAGAAATATTCTCTCAAGTTATTCCAAGTCTTGTGGTGTTGTGTGAATCATTTGAGGCACAACATTTGGGGTGCTAGGCTCACAAAGTCTTGAAGGAATCCAAGCAACAACAAGGTATGTATTTCTACTAGTTTTATGTTTTATGTAATCCCCATGCCATGCTAGTTAGGAAATAACCTTGAAAAAGAAATTTGCATGTATATAGTGAAAACATAGATTCAAGGTTATTAGGGTTGCATGTACACTTAGGAAGTGTTAGAATGCTCAAAACCCATCAGTGGTATCAGAGCCTAGGATTGTTTTCTGTATACTTGATGCAAAACTGCTTAAAAATCGAAAATTCTGCACTCTGACGACTGGACTCGCCGAGTCCATGGGGAGGACTCGCCGAGTCCATGAACAAATTCATCCTACTCGGCGAGTAGAATAATGCACTCGACGAGTAGGAGCGTGCTGGGCAGTTTTTTTGAGTTTTGTTGCTGGAAATGGATTAAGATCATTATCCCAATCTGTTTTGGACTTGTAAAATCTGTTTTTCAAAATGATAATGATTATGTTAACCCATTTTACATGACTTTTATCAATTTCTAAGTATTGTATATGTTTATATGATTTTCTTGAAATTGCTTGACATGAATTTGTGTTCATATGAGTTTAGAAGATCATAGGAATTATGTGTAACCTCCATGTGTGTTTAATTCATGATCTTAATGGCTATGATGGTGTCCATAACTTGTCCTCAAGTTATGGATAACCAAAAGTCACTTCTTTTAATTATGATTAAAGAACTAAAGAGGTTTCATAAAATGAAGAGTCTTCATTTTTATGAACCATTAAAACTCATAAGTTACAAATTGAAGAGATTGAAGAGACTTGGAATAGTTTCAAATCTTGCCCTCGAGTTTTGGAATTTGAAAAGTCTTACACTTTAATACTTTAATTCCAAATTAAACCTTAGATTTTTAAAAAGTTTAAAAATCAACACTTATACTATTATTATAATTTTATTATATAGATATGTATAAGAATATGTCATTCTTACCGTTAGTAGGCCTCATTCACGAAGCCGGTCTATAAGGGGGGTATAAGGTTGTTGCCTATAAAATGGTGACTTAATGGGTGTACACTCTCACCCACCGCTTCCTTGATCGGTGGAGGGTCGTTAGCCGAACGGGTAGGATACGACTTTAAATACTCGTTAAAAGTATAATGAATTATAAAGTAACTATACATTATAAATTCCCAATCTTAGTTACTTTAGGAAAATGTGAAATTGGTGCTAGCCCATAAAATTACACTTTGTACCTTACCAAGTCGTTAGTGGAGCGTATGTGGTTAACCGGCACACTAACATGGACTAGTAAGAGTGGCAAAGGGTAACTTGACTTTATTATAGATCGGTGGAGCGTGTGTGGTTAACCGGCACATCGATTAGGTAATATTGTTGAGGGTACCATGTCAATTTGTATGGTTATTCACACCTTGTTTGTGATCCTCGGCATCCCAGTCACAAACTTGAGAGGGCACAATCGAGATTCAAACATGCCATTGAAAAGTTCAATGTATCTCAAAAGATCTAGGAGTTTCAAAACCAATAAAACCTAATAATAAAATATTTCGTTCTTATGGTGGAAATTGGTAAATCGTCATTTACCTACCTTCAAATATTTTATAGTATGGATTACGGCATCCCTTTTCCAACTATAAATAGTTTGTTGGATCCTAGCCTTAATATTTCATTTGGGTGAATTATTAAGGATTCCTAATCTAATGAAACTTGTCTTTCTTTCCTTTCAGATGTCTTCCAACAATGTTTCTGGCTCAAACCCAACAGGCTCCTTTTCCCTTATGATAATGTGTGGTAAGGTCATCTTTGATGGATCCAATTTCAATGAGTGGATCAGAAACATCAGAATGATTACCCGCTATGAGGACAAAGAATATGTCCTCGATAGGGAGCTTAAGGTTGTGAATGAAGCCACTGCTACTCCTGAAGAGTTTGCGGAGTTTGTTGCACATGAAAAGGATGCTACTAAAGTAGCATGCATCATGATGGCCACCATGACTCCTGAACTTCAAAAATCCTATGAAGATTTCTACCCCTATGAGATGCACCTGGATCTGATGGAAAGGTACCATCAGAGCGCGCGTCAGGAGAGGTATGAAATCATCTCCTCCATGATAACCGCAAGGATGAAGGATGGTGAACCCATCACCGGTCACTTGCAGAAGATGCAAAGGTTCGTTGACCGGTTGCTGAAGCTAAATGTTGACTTTCCTGAGGAAATGGTGATTGACATCATTCTCCATTCCTTACCTCCAAGTTATGATCAGTTTCGTATGACTTATCATATGAACAAGGAGGAAGTCACACTTAGCAAACTTCAAGGACTCTTAAGGACAGCTGAAAATGGCCTTAAGGGTAAAGCGGTTGCTACTTCTACTCCTTCAACAGCCCCTGTTCTGGCTATTGGGCAGGGAAAAGGTAAGAAGAGGAAAAGCCCTTCGAAGGGTACCAAGGGTAAGACTCTTGATGGTTCCTCTTCAAGTGGGACAAAGAAAGGTCCCATTACTCCTTCTTCAAACCCAAAGGAAGCACAGTGCTTCTATTGCCAGGATAAGGGACACTTCAAGCGAAGCTGCCCTAAATATCTGCAAGATCTAAAGGATGGGAAGGTTAAACCCACCCATGCAGGTATTTACACAATATTGTCTAACAACTCATCTAATGCTAATTCTTGGGTGCTTGATACAGGGTGTGGTATTCACATTTGTACTGATTTGCAGGCACTAAGAAGAAGTGAGCAAGTGGAGCACGGGAAGATAAACTTAGTCATGGGCAACAGGAAAGCATCACCTGTTACCAAGATAGGAGTTTATTCTTTATTGCTTAATAATGGGTTAATGTTAGATTTGAATAATTGTTGTTACTCGCCCGAAATGGCGAGAAATATTATTTCCTTTCATGGCTTGTACAAACAAGGTTTTACATTTTCATTTGATAATAAAAATGGTGCTATTAATGTTTATTACAATGATGTATTTTACTTTAAAGCAAATCTTGTGATGGTGTATATGAAGCCGTGAATGTTGTAGACAATCTAGGAAATAATGTGTTGTATATTGATTCTTCAGATAGCGTGGATAAAGCATCCTTGTGGCATTGTCGTCTTGGACATGTTAACAAGAAGCGCATAGGCCAACTCCAAAAGGCTGGAGTCTTGGAATCATTTGACCTCAAGTCAGATGATAGTTGTGAGTCTTGTTTACTTGGAAAAATGACAAAGTCACCCTTCACAGGTATTTGTGATAGGGGTGAAGGTTTGTTGGACCTTGTACACACGGATGTGTGTGGGCCCTTCAGAGTTGCTACAAGGGATGCTAATCGCTATTATGTGACTTTCACTGATGATTACAGTAGATATGGATATATTTACTTAATCAAGCATAAGTCAGAAACCTTTGAAAAGTTCAAAGAGTTTAAGCAGGAAGTGGAGAATCAATTGGGCAGGAACATCAAGATGCTCCGATCCGATCGGGGAGGAGAGTATCTTAGCATTGAGTTCCTTGACTATCTTAAGGAATGTGGGATTGTCTCACAATTGACACCTCCCAGAACACCACAGTTGAATGGTGTAGCTGAGAGGCGCAATCGAACCTTGTTGGATATGGTTCGTTCCATGATGGGTCGAGCTTCGTTACCAATCTCTTTCTGGGGGTATGCCTTAGAGACTGCCGCCCATATCCTTAATCTAGTCCCTACTAAAAAGGTTGCCAAAACACCTCACGAGATGTGGACTGGGAAAGTTCCCAATTTGGACCACATCAAGATTTGGGGTTGTGAAGCTTTCGTGAGGCGTGAGACTCATGATAAGCTTGAACCTCGAAGTGAGAGGTGTATTTTCATCGGCTACCCACAGAGATCCTTTGGTTACCTCTTCTACAGACCCAGTGATAATGTGGTCTTTGTAGCAAGAAGAGGAGTCTTTCGTGAGAGAGAATTCATAAGCCAAGGGGACAGTGGGAGGCAAATTGACCTTGAAGAGCTTCAAGAGTCAAGTGGTGAAGGAACCTCAAATGCTATCGACCAACCTGAGGAGGAAACTCCTGTTGATCTGATAGATGAGTCTGTACCTCCAAGACGTTCCACTAGGGTGAGGAACACACCTAATTTTTATTATGGGTATCACATCACCACTGAAGGTGATACATTTATTAGTGATAGTACACTAATAGATTTGGATGAACCTAATAATTACAGGGAAGCCATGGCAGGCCCTGAGTCTGCTAAATGGAAGGAGGCTATGGACAGCGAGATTCAGTCCATGTATGACAATCAAGTTTGGAACTTGGTTGACAATGTACCAGGTCGTAAGACAGTTGGGTGCAAATGGATCTTCAAGAAGAAGACCGACATGGATGGGAAGGTACACACTTATAAAGCGCTACGATTGTTAGTCGGATTTTGAAGTCATATTCGCAAATATAGTTATTAGACTTATCCAAGTGGGAGACTGTTGGATATAGTGTCTAAGTCCATAACTTTATTTGGTATGTACTTGACCCGACCCGGCATGGTCCATTTGGGTTGCATGGCATTGCAATACTTGGATAGACTAAATGAGAGAATAAGGCACTTATGATTATTAATATATTATAAGTTCTAATATATTAATAATAGTATTATTTAATTAGTATTGATCAAGTATTAATCTAGGATTAATTTGGTGATCAAAGTGAGACTAATTAAATATATAGGGTTGATTATGACAAT
The DNA here is from genome assembly GCF_052849685.1 of Lactuca virosa. NCBI lineage: Eukaryota > Viridiplantae > Streptophyta > Magnoliopsida > Asterales > Asteraceae > Lactuca > Lactuca virosa. The sequence continues at coordinate 13,938,689 of NC_136426.1, forward strand.
CATCAATTCTTTTATGGTGGATTAATGATCCATGGTTTATGGGTTATGGATGTAACCAAATGGAGCTCCATGGATAGTCCATGGGAGTTACAAATCCATGGGTCATGGGAAATCAAGAGTCATGACAATTAAGGGCATTCATGTGTAAACCCTAATTGTGACAACACTATAAAAGGAACCCTATGTCTAGCAAAATGGAGAGCTAGTGGACCTAGTGTTACTAGAGAGGGCATAACCGATTTTGAGTGCTAGAAATATTCTCTCAAGTTATTCCAAGTCTTGTGGTGTTGTGTGAAGCATTTGAGGCACAACATTTGGGGTGCTAGGCTCACAAAGTCTTGAAGGAATCCAAGCAACAACAAGGTATGTATTTCTACTAGTTTTATGTTTTATGTAATCCCCATGCCATGCTAGTTAGGAAATAACCTTGAAAAAGAAATTTGCATGTATATAGTGAAAACATTGATTCAAGGTTATTAGGGTTGCATGTACACTTAGGAAGTGTTAGAATGCTCAAAACCCATCAGTATCATCCCTTTCCAAGGAGAGACGTTGAGCAGTACATGATCATCGACTTGAAATTCCAAGGGCTTCCGTCACTTATCCACGTAGCTCTTTTGTCGGTCTCTGGACGCCTTTAGTCGTTCCCTAATCTGAATGATCTTCTCAGTTGTTTCTCTAATGATTTCAGGACCCGTGAGAGTGCTGTTGGGTACCAGTCCCTTCGCCAGTTGTGTGTCTTCCACCTCAGCCCAACAGAGAGGTGATCTGCATTTGCGCCCATATAGAGCCTCAAAGGGAGCGACCTTGATTCTTGTGTGATAGCTATTGTTGTATGAAAATTCGATCAGTGGCAAGTGGGTATCCCATGCATTGCCAAAGTCTATCATACAGGCTCTCAGCATATCATCCAGTGTTTGGATGGTCCTCTCACTCTGTCCATCTGTTTGGGGATGGTAAGCAGTACTCATATCAAGCTGAGTCCCCAATGACCTCTGAAGTGATTGCCAAAACCGAGAGGTAAATCTATTATCCTTGTTACATATAATAGATGTTGGCACGCCGTGCAATCTCATGATCTCCTTTATATACGTCCTGGTTAACTTCTCCATTTATTAGTTTCCTTTATTGGCAGGAAATGGACGGATTTGGTCAATCGGTCCACGATTACCCAAATAGTGTCAAGTCCGCCCGCTGTCTTGGGCAGCCTGGTTACGAAATCCATAGTTATCCGTTCCCACTTCCACTCGGGAATTTCTGGTTGTTGTAGTATACCCGAGGGCTTATGATACTCTCCTTTAACTTTGGCGGAAGTCAGACACTTGCTCACGTAGGTAGCAATTCTAGCTTTCATATTTGGCCACCAATAATGTTGCTTGAGATCCAGGTACATTTTATCCGAACCTTGGTGAACGGGGTACTTTGTTTTGTCGGCCTCATTCATAACCACGTCTCTGAAGCCACCGTATCTCGGTGTCCAGATTCGATCCATAAGGTATAGGCTCTGTCATATTTGATCGTAAGGTTCTTGTCCATCACACGTAAGGCTTCATTCATGATATTCTCCGATTTCAAGGCTTCTAGTTGAGCCTCTTTGATTTGTGAAGATAAATGGGAATGGATGGTCATTGTTAGCGTTCTTATCCGGTGACCCGAGTATTCTTTTTGGCTTAGGGCATTTGCCACCAAATTGGCTTTGCCCAGATGGTATCAGATCTAGCACTCGTAATCGTTCAGTAGCTCAACCCATCACCGCTACCTCATATTGAGTTCCTTCTGGTTTAGGATGTGTTGGAGGCTTTTGTGATCCGTGAAAATGGTGCACTTCGTATCGTAGAGGTAGTGTCTCTAGATTTTTATTGCCAACACGACTGCTTCCAGTTCCAGATCATGTGTGGTGTAGTTCACCTTGTGGTTCTTTAGTTGTCTTGATGCGTAGGCTATGACTTTTCCTTGCTGCATGAGTACACAGCCTAATCCTTGATTGGACGCGTCACAATAGACCACAGAGTCTTCTGTCCCTTCTGGGAGAGACAAGACCAGGGCGTTGCCTAGAGCTTGTTTCAAGGTTTGAAAGGAAGCCTCTTGTTTCCTCTCCCAGACAAAAGTTACACCTTTTTGTGTTAGGGCAGTGAGTGGTTTAGCTATTTTGGAGAAATTCTGTATGAACCTCCTGTAGTAACCAGCGAGGCCTAAGAATTGTCTAATCTCCATTGGGGTTCTTGGGGTTGCCCAACCTTCAATTGCTTTGACCTTGGAGGGGTCCACATATATTCCCTCTTCACAGACCACATGACCCAGAAAATCCACTCTGCGGATCCAGAACTCGCATTTGGAAAAATTCGCATATAGTTTCTTTGCCCTTAGTGTTTCCAAAACCTGCCGCAAATGTTGACTGTGTTCTTCTTTACTTCGTGAATAGACTAGTATATCATCGATAAATACTATCACAAAGCTGTCAAGATAGGGTCGGCAGACTCGGTTCATCAGGTCCATAAATGTTGCGGGCGCATTTGTTAAACCGAAGGGCATTACTACAAATTCATAATGACCGTAGCGAGTTCGGAAGGCTGTCTTGGGGATATCTTCTTCTCGGACCCGTAGTTGGTGGTACCCGGATCTTAAATCTATCTTTGAAAAGTAACTTGCTCCTTGTAACTGGTCAAATAGATCATCGATCTGGGAAGTGGGTATCGGTTTTTGACGGTAAGCTTGTTTAATTCTCGATAATCGATACACATGCGAAACGACCCATCCTTCTTCTTGACGAATAGCACCGGAGCTCCCCACGGTGAGAAGCTTGGCCTTATGAATCCCTTATCCAATAATTCACTCAACTAACTGCAGAGTTCTTGCATTTTGGCAGGAGCTAATCTGTATGGCGACTTTGCAACTGGTGTGGCTCCGGGTATCAAGTCGTTCTAAATTCGACTTGTCGTTCATGGGGTGTTCCCGGGAGGTCTTCGGGAAACACGTCAGGAAAATCGCACACCTCCGGGATGTCTTTAATGCTCTTTTCTTCCTTCTTTTTAGCGACCACATGAGCTAAGAAGGCATGGTTCTTCTTGTGCAAACACTTTTGTGCTTTAATGCACGAGATGAGACGAAGGTTCGTACCGAGTTTGTCGCCATATATAACCAGGGTTTCATTGTTGGGTAGGTGAAGGCGAACGACCTTCTCGTAGCACATAATATCGGCACAGTGGGGGCTTAACCAGTCCATGCCGATGATCACATCAAAACTCCTTATAGTAACCGACATTAAGTCGATTGGAAAGGAGTGGTCATTTAAAGTTAGCGTGCACCCTATGAATACGTCGTTTGTTGTTTCTGTTTTCCCGTTAGCCATTTCCATAGTAAATGTTTCGTTTAATGCTTGAGGATTTTGGTTGAGTAGGTGTTTAAACTTATGACTCAAAAAGCTTATTTATGCCCCACTATCAAATAAAATTCATGCATAGATGTTGTTGAGGAGGAACGTACCAGTGACCACTGCGGGATCCTTCATTGCCTCCTCATGTCCTATTGCTAGGACTCTTCCCATTCCCCCTGTGTTTCTGTTGTTGGCCTTTGGATAATTTCTTTTGTAGTGACCCGTTTCTCCACACACATAACATGCTTGACTCACACCATCATTGGTAGGTTGGTTGGTCTGTTGTGTTGGTGTTCTGCAGTATCGGGCAGTGTGCCCCTTCCTATTACAGTTGGTACAGTTCATCTCCCGACATGAACCGTTGTGATGAAAGTTACATTTATCACACTTTTGGATATTACCCGCATATAGCTTGGTAGGTACTGGTGTGGCAGGAGTGGTTGCGGCATGAAATGCCACGATTTGTTGCTTCTTTGCAGACTCCTGAGTTTGTTGCCCTTTCCTCTTGTTTCCAGAGTTTCTCTTGTTATCATTCCCCTTTTTCTGTTCAGTAACGGGAGTCATTATGCCCTTCTGTACCCCATGATCAACGAGCCTTTGGGCAAGGCGCTTGGCACTGTCGAATGTTGTCGGATTTGAAGCGAGTACATTCCATTGAATCTGAGGTGATAACCCCTAGATGTATCGTTCAACTTTCTTGCTTTCGGGAGTGATCATTCCCAGACACAGGATTATCCGGTCGCTGAATCTGGCAGTGTAAGCTTCAATGTCAGAGTCCTTCATAGTGAAATTCCATAACTCCTGTTCGAGTTTATGTACCTCGCCCCTGGGGCAATACTCTTCAAGCATCATGGTTTTGAGATCCTCCCAAGTCATTGAATTTGCCACTATGGGTGTTAGAGCCTTGACATGGCCATTTCACCACAAAAGGTAACAACCCGGCAGCATAACGACATAGCAGATAACAACATGCATAAATAAAAACACACGTTTGTTTCATTAATGATAAACCAGTAGTACATAAATTTTCGAAAATTGACCTTTATAAGGTCTACATTACATCAAGGTAACAACCCGACAGCATAATGACCCTCCAAATAGTTTAATCACTTAGACGTAGGGTCGGTCCTGCATAAAATAGAAAAGGGTAGCACCAACGCATAACCATGAACCTAGTCTATGACAAGTGGTGAGTAGGATGAATCCTACTCTCGACGAGTAGTCCACTGTGGTCCCTGGGATGAAGTAGAGGCGCCCTGCAGCTCAGCCAATCGACCTCAGCGGCGAGCACTCTTTCCTCAAGCGTCGCATGTCTCTACTGATATTCCCTTACCTCCACCCGTGCGGTAGTAAGGTCCTCGATGAGTCGCTCCATGGGATAGTAATCCCTCTCGAGGTCTCGAGTGCGCACGTCTATAACCTCTATAATAACTCTCATCTCTAAAACTCGGTTCGCTGTCTTCTGATCCTGATCACCAATGTCTGAGATCCGACGGATCATAACGGGAAGGGCTCGGTCAGTAGGTCCTCCATGCCTGAGATCATAAAATCCTCGCTCTGTACCGAAAGGTGGGCGCTGCCGATGATGTCGGCTACATCTCTCAAGGTCATCTGCTCAGCGGGGCGTAGGGCCATTATAGCCCCAACGATGCGCAGGTATTAGGGATGAGTTATAAAACCGAAAACCCGGACCGGAACCGGAATCGGACCGGAACCGGAACCGATATAACACTGAACATGCTTAAACGGTCCGGGTATTGGGTTCCAAAATTAGTCTTATCCGGGTTCCGGGTATTTCGGGTATGGGTCCAACGGGTCTGTGTATTCCGGGTAAAAAAACCGAAACCGAGTTAATGGACCGGAATCGGTTTTCGGAACCGGATATGTAAAAAACCCGGAACCGGCCGACGTTCTCCTGCATTTACAAAATTTTAAAAAAAAAATGAGAACACCTATTTTATGGTTTCACAGTGAAATTATCATGGCCGGCTGAAATTTTTTTGAATACTCAAAAGTCGGTTGAAAAACGATAAAACCAAATTAAATTTTATTACTCAAATTTCTTTTGATTCTCTAGTCGTTTACATTAGGAGGCAACTATTATGGAATAGAGCTCATTAAAGAAGCTATCAATTAATGCAGAAGACAAGATCAATTGGACCTTTAACATGCATAAGCATATATTAATCATTTTCTTACTTAAATTAAAGGATCTATTCTTAAAAACTATGACCATCATTCATAGTTATTTATTTATAGAACTAATATGAACTCAGGTGGTGGATGATATTTCATATTTCCTGCACCTAAATCTGTTGTACGAAAAGGATATTATGAAAACAAATATATATATACCCAATTAATTAAGAAGTTTGTGAATTGGTATTTGTTTTCACCATTAAATTTATTTTGTGAGTAACGTCCCAATTGATCAGAAAGTAAATGGGACCAATGAGACTTTTAGATAATCACATGAAGAAAACAAAGGAATTGGAACCAACATGGGACAAACAACAGGTCTGGGAAAACAGGGGACAAGCTTTAGAATTAAACGAAACTTCAATTTACTTGCAACCAATGATTATTGCTGGAAAAAAATTGAACTAAATTAACCTAAACATTATCCCTATTTATACTAATCTTAACCGAATCCTAAACAAACACATAAACTACATAAAAAGGCAAGTTTCCTATTTTACCCCTGGAACTCAATTATGTCCCATATTTTACCCTTGTAGAAAAGATTTGTCTCCTGTTTTATGAGCCTTGATGTTCTATTGAAAAAACAAGATTGAGATTAATTGTAATTTATAACCATTAAAGGGGAAGGAGAATAAAGAATATAAACAAGAAACAACCTCAGTCCTTGTTAATAAATCTTGAAACTTTTTTGTAGCTCCCATTAGATTGTTCTTCAAATCATCACAAACAGTAGTAGAATGGAAAATTGTATCTTTTGAATAATCATCCTCATCAATTTCCATATTTTGAAGAGTTTGCAAATCAGATACAACTACATTTAGAGTTGTTATATCGTTCTTTATTAAGGCTATTAGTTCTTGTATCTCCTTCAACGGATCATCAAAAATTGATGACTTCTTTTTGTTTAAAAATTCCGGGTTCCGGTTCCATTTACGGGTTTCCGGTTATTTCCGGGTCTAATATACGAATCCGGTTCCAATTTTCAATTTCCGGTTCCATACCCACTATACCCGGTTTGATACCCAGAACCGAACCGGAACCGGTTACTGTGTACCGGTCCGGTTCTCGGTTCTTATAATCCTTCAATTCCGGGTTCCGGGTTTTCCGGTTCCGGGTAAACCGGTCCGGTTTTGGACCCACTTTCATCCCTAGCAGGTACTCTAGCGATGTAGGGAGGATTGATGACTTCAGACTCCGCGTCCGACTCATCCTCCTCCTCTTCCTCTTCCTCTACTTCCTCCTCAAACTCATCCTCCGGTTCTTCCTCCAGGATCTCCTCGAGATCCTCCTCAGGATCCTCCTCAATCCAGCCCCCGTTCCCCTGGTTGGGGAAGTAGGGGTCTCCTGGTAGGTGGAAACCTGCCATGGCGTCTGTACGAGAATATAAGCACAAGAAAATATATGGAAGATTTATAAAATGCCAAAATACCCCTATAGTATTTTATTTCTTTTTGTTTTGTTCTTAGATCCTTTTGGTTTAAAGTTGGTAAGTTTTAGATTTGTTGTCCACCTCAACCACTCTTAAACACATGTTGGTGATATCTCAAATAAATATAGTTGATCATGCTATATTTACCCTAGATATGATTACATAACTGTCTAAGTTTAGCCGCGATGTCCAGCTCCTCTAAAGACTTTTTATTTTTTTCTTGTTAGGACACTACCCTTAATATGCACACATGTAGGTATACTTTTTATAAAATACTTATATTTTTAAAGTATACTTTTTAGTCAGAGTGTTTTAGTCTCATTGTATTTATAGTTGTATATCTTGTATGGCTAGATATACCAGTTCACTATAAGCAATGCTCTGATACCAATTTATCACACCCCCGAACCAGGACTGCGGAAACGCCCGGGGGCGGATGACGTCATTGTATAGTATCATAACAGTTGAATGCCCCAACTCGTTGTGTAGAAATGATTCAGACCGCGTGCATTTAAGGGGTCTACTCGACGAGTTAGAGGACCCCAAATCGACGAGTAGGAGCTGGACAATGAAACCCTAATTTCCAGGGTTTTGCACCCTATTTAAAGGGTCATTAGCCTCCCTCGGCCTCCCTTACCGTCCCTCTTGAGCTCAGAAAACCGTAATCTCGCATACTCTCCATTTTTGTGTGTAAAGAAGCTTGGAAAGTGGTTTTGAGAAGAAGGCTTTAAGTCTAAGGAGCTTGGAGCAAAGAGAAGCTTGTGGATCTTATTCTAGTTCATCTTGGCATTATTTTGAAGGTAACAAGTCGTTACCTTGACTTATCTTTGGCTAGATCTCTTCATACAAATGCTTAGGGCCATTTTCTAGTGGGTTGAGGGTTATTTCGGGTATTGGGCATGATCTGAAGTTGCAACTTCAGATCTGGACTCCTCTAAGTCCCTATAGCCATAAAGTTACCAGATTTAGCAAGCTTGGGCCCTTCTCTTTGGGTTAAACCTTTCCTTTAAGTTGGTTTTAGCATCTAGTACCATGCATGTACGTAAAGTTTGCAACTTTACGTGGAAATCATGCCCTAGGAGGTTAGATATGCATTTTGGAGCTTTGGGTAGCTTAAAAACGTCTGAATGAGAAATGGAATGAAGGGACTCGACGAGTTGCATGGTCAAATTGACGAGTCGGATGAAGATTGGCCGTGGTGGGTTTCTGCATGGACTCGGCGAGTCAGTAAGGTGACTCGACGAGTCAGTTAGGGTTTTCCCGACATTTGGACACACGTGGGCTCGACGAGTTTTTTGGAAAATCGGCGAGTCAACTAGGGTTCTCACGATTTCTCGAGTTCTGGAAGGACTCGACGAGTCAGTAAACTACACTCGACGAGTTGGGTCAACATGGACTGTCGACCTTGACTGTTGACTTTGACTTTGTTCAAGGGTTGACCAATTTGATTTCTGGGGGTATTTTAGTAATTTGGGAATTTATGGGAGTGGATCATTGGTAGATGTAGGTGTTGGAGTTGGAGCTGTATTTGGAGGAGTTTGACATTATCATTCTGAGCTACTTGTGAGGTGAGTTGTCCTCACTATACTAACAGGGTTGAAGGCACCAATCTCGGCCCTTTCCGGATTTGTATCCTGGTTATTTGCATGATATGCTTATTGATTTACATCCTGATAGTTACGATGGTGATATGCTTAGTGACCGGTTACGCCTGGTATATAAGATATTGCTATGTTAGTGACCGGTTAGGTCGGTATCCTAGTTATAGGATGTTGTTATGATTAGTGATCTGTTAGATCAGTTTGACTGTTATATACATGCTAGCGTATGATATTTATGTGCACATGATCGTTTGATTGGGGGTTGGGTTGAGGCGGACATGCTTTGTGTTGAAGGCCAACATCCCATGGCGGACCGGATAGACTGTAGACCCGGTTAGGGCATACTAGTCAGACCGAAGGCCCGACGAGCGGTCGGATAGGCTGAAGGCCCTGAGAGGCGGTCCAGACGTGCCGAAGGCTCGAAGAGCGGTCCAGATAGACCAAAGGCCTACGAGGTGGTCCAATCAGGCTGATGGCTCGTTATGCATGATGTTTGTTTATATGATATGATTATGATTGTACGGCGTTGGTATTTTGGGGAAACTCACTAAGCTTCAGGCTTACAGTTGTTGATTTTTTTACAACTACTTCTGATGATCGCGGGAAGGCGAAGGCATGATCGTGCACCTCCTTATGTTTTGATGATTTGATTCTGGGATACTCTGACATTAAACCATTTTGAAAACATGTTTGTAATAATTATCGGTTTTTGAATGATATAAAAAGTTTTAAACTGATCTGAATTTTATGGATGTTACATGTAAGAAAGGGGCGACGAGGAGCTGATGGTGAGATTTTGATATATATTTGATTTGAGCATGATTAAGGATGATTACACAAACCTTGATTTCTGATCGTGGTGTTGGTGGTTGATTTGTGGTGGCTGGAAAGGATAGATCGTGGTGAGGAGTTGGGTTTTATGAAGAAGACGAGGGTATTGAAGAAGATGATGGTGGATTGTATCTTTGGGTATTAAAACGAGAGAGAGAGAGAGAGAGGGAGGGTTCCCCCTTCCTATTTTTTTAATTATTAAAATAAATAAAATAGAGCGGTCCAGATAGACCAAAGGCCTACGAGGCGGTCCAATCAGGCTGATGGCTCGTTATGCATGCTGTTTGTTTATATGATATGATTATGATTGTACGGCGTTGGTATTTTGGGGAAACTCACTAAGCTTCAGGCTTACAGTTGTTGATTTTTTTACAACTACTTCTGATGATCGCGGGAAGGCGAATGCATGATCGTGCACCTCCTTATGTTTTGATGATTTGATTCTGGGATACTCTGACATTAAACCATTTTGAAAACATGTTTGTAATAATTATCGGTTTTTGAATGATTTAAAAAGTTTTAAACTGATCTGAATTTTATGGATGTTACATGTAAGAAAGGGGCGACGAGGAGCTGATGGTGAGATTTTGATATATATTTGATTTGAGCATGATTAAGGATGATTACACAAACCTTGATTTCTGATCGTGGTGTTGGTGGTTGATTTGTGGTGGCTGGAAGGATAGATCGTGGTGAGGAGTTGGGTTTTATGAAGAAGACGAGGGTATTGAAGAAGATGATGGTGGATTGTATCTTTGGGTATTAAAACGAGAGAGAGAGAGATAGAGGGGGGGGAGGGTGCCCCTTCCTATTTTTTTAATTATTACAATAAATAAAATAGTACTATTAGATTTAAAAAGAAAGAAAGAAAATGGAAAATAAATACCCCAAGGGTATTACAGTCATTTCACTATTCAGAGGGACCACAAATTCAAAAAAGTCATGGTTTGGACTAACACCCCCAAAAATGCATACCATAGGGACCATTTTTGCAATTCTCTTTCTCTCTCTCTCTCTCTCTCTCTCTCTCTATATATATATATATATATATATATATATATATATATATATATATATATATATATATATATATGTGGAAAATTTCAATAGAGAACCATTATTAACCAAGGAACCAATCCAAAGCGTCGGAATTTAAAGCGATCAACGGCAAAAGGAAGGGTTGTAAACTTTTATAATGGACGTACATGTACCAGATTATAACAAGATCCACTTCCTTTTTTTCATTTAAAATCTTTTTTAGGCCAAGTTTTTTATCGAAAAAAATCGAATATACCGTTGTTCACGATTTTTCGTCCTCTTTCCATAGAGATCCATGATGATATATAAAAAACTAATTTTTTTTTTCAAAAAACCCCACTTAATTTTCATGGTTTTTTCAATATTTAAGTTTATTTTTATCAAAAAAAAAAAAACTAATTATACAAAAAATATTAATTTTTTATACTCTATTAATAAACATCAACACCAATTAAAAAAAAAAAAAAAAACTCGAACAGTGTAGATTCACACTGTGAATCTAAAATGTAAATATTTCAATTTTTAACATTCACAATATGAAAAATCTCGAACAGTTCAGATTCACATTGTGAATCTGAATTAGTATTATGCACACTGTGAATCTGAGAAGGTTCACAAAAAAAAAAAAAAAAATCTCGATCAGTGTAGATTCACACTGTGAATCTAAACTGTAAATATTTCAAATTTTAACATTCACAATGTGAAAAAGCTCCGATCAGTTCAGATTCACACTGTGAGTCTGACTTATTATTATGCACACTGTGAATCTGAGGAGGTTCACAATCTGAATCTGCACAGGTTTACAATATGAATCTGAACAGGTTCACAATGTGAATCTGAACTGAAATATCGTTTATTTTTTTTATATTATTTTAACATGAATATGAATCTATGTTTAAAAAGTACAAAAAAATATGAATTTTGATATATTTATTAATTTTTTTCTATAAAAAATAGACCTTAACTTTTTTCATCAAAGAAAATGAAGTGAGTTTTTTTTCGAAAAAAAAAGTTCGTTTTTTATATATATTATCATGGATCTCTATGGAAAGAGGACGAAAAATCGTGAACAACGGTATATTTGTTTTTTTTTTTGATAAAAAACATGACTTAAAAAAAATTTTAAACTAAAAAAAGTGGTGGGTTTTTTGTAAAGGGTGGTTTTTTTTGTATAATCCGGTGTGTGTGCGTCCAATGTCAAAGTATACATCTATTTCCTTGGCCGTTGATCGTTATGATTTTCGACGCTCACGATTGGTTCTTTGGTTCCTTGGTTAATTATGGTTCTCTATTGAACCTCACCCTATATATATATATATATATATATATATATATATATATATATATATATATATATATATATATATATATATAACTTTGATTGTGAATGAATCATGAATTCATATTTTTGCTGTTGGCACATATTTTCGCATTTTATTATCTGCAAAAACCTAGATTTTCGTTGTGACCTGTGTAAATCTTTAAATTAAATCACGGGATACGTAGATTTATGCACTCGGTGCCTTGCAAAATTATGAATCTTTGGATAATTTTTTTTCTTCAGAAAATGGTTGGGGTTGGTGCGTTAAACAAAATTTGTATTGTCACATGTATCGTCTTTTAATTTATATATCACTTTATATTTTAATTTTTTATATTATTTAATATAAATAACTTTAATATACAATCCTTATTATGATTAATATATATTTTATTATATATTATAGAGACGGTCATAGAATTAATTATACCTAAAAGGAAATTTGTAAATTACACCCACCACACTCCGGTAATATATTGTTATGTTTCGTTTTTATACTTTTTTGTTTTTACACTTTGGTAACATTAGTTTTTATATATTTGCATATTTGCCCCCTAAACGTTTGTAGTTACACACGCAAAACCTCACTTGCGTCCCGTATAGAGTATAGACAACACAATTTCTAGTTATTTATAATATGAATTACATATTGATATTTATATAAATAATATAATTATATTTTAATATTAAGAGTATATTACATGATTCGTCCCTCGTGTACGTGTCAAAAGGCACGTTTAATTCATATTTTTAAAAATTAGTTTGCACCTTCCCTTATATTAGATGCACATTTTGGCCCTTGTAAAATAAAATGACTACATTGACATTCTTTATTTATTTTTCATTTTATTTTAATGTTTGTAATATTTTTAATTATTAAAAAACATTTTAATTAATTGTTGGTCCCACCTTCACCCCACACCACCCACCTACTTTATCTTAACATTTCCCTTCTGAATCTGTAATTAATTATCTCACCACCAGCGGACTGTCGTCGATGACCTTGACCACCATAGGACTGCCGTTGACGACCTGAAAACACGATTGGACTGCCGTTGACACAGGAAATATGAAAATGTAAAAAAGTTAAATTCGAAACGAAAATATGATAACATGTGGGTTCCTACATAATGTCAAAAGAGTATGGTAAAAAGAGCAACCAAGAGAGAGATCAAAATTTGATTCTTAGAAAAAAACACAGAAAATGAAGATTCACATATCAAGAATTGAACTTTACATGGGTGGTTTTGGTCTTTGTATTACATCACGAACAAAAACAAATACAAGATCACGTGGTTTATGGGGTTTTAAAGCCTCAACCGAAAACATGAAATGAAAAAAGCAAAAGTTATTAGAGCATCTCGAATGTGAGGTTTTTTATAGCTTATTAGTATTTGGTTGAGTGGTCAAAACAACTTAACACCAATGGAGTATATGATTTTTTACTTATTTTTATTAACCACTCAATATACTCAATATATATCGAGTGGTCAATATAGTTTAATATTTTGAATACTGTAACCATTTCTTTTTAATAATATTACATTTTATCCCTTTGATTTAATTTTAAGTATTTATTATTTATCTAAAGTTTATAGGTAAATGCGCTGGTTTTGACACATGGCATATATACATGATTTCAAGAATGGAATGGTTGTTGTCTTTAAGTGAGATGACATATAATTGGGACAAGGCATGGATGAAATTTATGTATAACGGTATAGCGGTTCATTTTCAAAGGTTCATCACAGGCCAGCAGGTTCAAGCATCATTGCAACAATGGTTGGGCACACTTCAAGGTGGGGTTCGTGTAACGCCCCGATTCTCATGTATCAATTTTATGTAAGAATTTATTTGATTTCAAGGCCTACTCGACGAGTTGGTTGCCCTACTCGTCGAGTAGCAGCGGGTTGTGTAACACTAGTCAAAATAGGTCAATAGACAATCACATGTGATTATGCCAATCATGTAATGTGATTTTGTTAAACTAGTAATGTGATAAGAGTGTTATGTAGTTCATGATAAATTCTAATACAAATATTAACTTTCTTTATGATACAACTCCAAGTATACGTCCATACGATTCCAAAAATATAGAGAATGTCTGAATCTGACTTCGCATAAAGAAGTTATGATAAACCGAACACTATAAATCTCTATAGTAAGAGGAATTTAAAATATACTTAGAATTAGCTATTAAAATCTAAAAGAGAGTTGTAGTACTTGTAAATACCTACGCGTGCATATAAAGAACGTCAAAAACGGAGTTCGTATGTGAAAGTTACGACCTTCTGAAGATTCAGCTATCAGAAACTCTAATCTGACTGAGCTCACGACGTGAGCACAGAACTCACAACGTGAGCACAGAACTCACAACGTGAGAAGTCATTTATCCATATCTCGGAATCTAGAAGGTGTGTGACGAGGCTGCGAGGGGATAAGATCCAAACTCACGACGTGAGCAATGATATCTCACGACGTGAGGAGTCACATGGCCACCTTCCGAAGCTAGGGACGCAAATGGCAAGTCTACGGGATGAGCATGCAGGACTCACGACGTGAGCCTTATAAAACTCACGACGTGAGGTTCTAAAATCCTTACTATAAATAGCAGGTCCGACTTCAGCCATTCTTACACCTAAACTTCTTCCCTTTCTCTCCTTTGCTGAGGCCCTCTTGCATCCCGAGCCCCGACGACCTTGTACGCTGACCGGTTCTGCTTAGATTACATAAAATCACGCTACTAGGGTGAGTTTCACGGCCCCACTTTCTAATATTTCGGGGGAAAACGCATGCTAAATATTATATATATACGTTACTATTATGTCTATATGATAGTAGTAAGTTATAATAGTCGGGGTATAGTTGTTCTAAATATAATATTTTGAATATATACAATTATTATCAACTCGTCAGCATGTTATTTTACTAATGTAGATCTTGAATTATACTTAGGATTCTATATATATGTTGTGTGCGATATAGTTCCGAAGTTATATTCGAAATTTCTATATGTTAAGTTATAAAATATGTTGCTATTATTGGTTTTATGTCAAGATAAAACCTGGTTTTACTTCAAGATATAGCTGTTATACTGTCTAAATGTTATGAAGTTAGGAGTACTGTTTAAAATCATATTCTAGTAACTTAGGGTTTTAGACATGAAAATGCTTTTGTTGTTAGAGCTATAGGAAGCCATCAAAGTCTACATGAGTAATTGTATTCATCAACTAAGATTGGGGATCTTAGCGGAAATCCTCTGAACTGTAACCGTTAATCCCGTGTGATCGAGGAAGTCATGTATAATTAGTATACGGGTTGACCACCCGACTTGTGACTGTTAGCTACAGTCAACCATAAGCAAGTGACGAACTATCCTTTTACTTGTTATTGTTCCGGCGTCGATGAAGCGTACGGTGTTCCTCATGGAAATCATGAGTAGGTTTTCCTCATGTAGATCATGAGTGGGTTTTCCTCATGGAAATCATGAGTGGGTTTTCCTCATGGAAATCATGAGTGGGTTTTATCAGAGGTATTATGTCATAGCAGCGGTTACAGGCTCATGGTAGCAAATTGTTAGTAACATTATACTTTGTCGTATACAAGTATTAATGTTAAGTATAAGTTTTCCCCTACTTATACCCTAGGTACTACTTGTATGTTAAGTAGATAATTATACCTAACACACATACTCGTATAGAATTGAAATAGATTTATACGTAGCGGTTTTACTCGTATAAAATTGAAATAAGATTTATACGTAGCAGTTTTCATTTGTATGGAATTACAAACATTTATATTTATAATATATGAGACTTATAGGTATATACTTATTTGGTAAGTAAACCATTATACCTAGGATATAAATATTAAACGTTGGAGAGTCAAAATAATACTTTCAAAACTATACTTTTGATCGTGGAAAATGTATTATTTTATGGAGTCAAAACCTGTGGACTCACCAACTTTATGTTGACGTATTTTAAAATGCATGTGTTTTCAGGAACTTGAAAAGCTGGTATGTATTCGAACAGAAGAAGTTTTACTATTACCTTTCTGTTCATTAAGAAGTATGCCATAGTCGGATATTATGTAATAGGTTCTAGAAAAACAGTTATGTAACTTTCAGTTATCAATAAAGGTATGTATTTTCTTTAGTACTGTTCAATGAATGTTATATAACTGTGATACAAATAATGACGTTACATCACCCGGTGTTTCCGCCGATGGCTGGGGGTGTGACAGAATTGGTATCAGAGCTATTAACTATAGTGAACTAGTACTTTCTTAGGAAAACACGTCTATAGTTTAGGGCTTACTCTATTAGGTTTAGGTATATCCCTTAGCCTATAAATAAAAAGTATTATTAATCATTCTACTGAAGGACTACTTACGGGAGCGGTGACAAGGATAGACATGTCGATTTGGGTTGCTGGATTTCAGAACGGCTATATGCTAAAATGATCCAGCCCTTTCGACTGTTCTGACTGGCCGGATCCTTATCAGATAGACCTGAAGTAACAAACAATAGTTAAAGCGTGAATACAATAAATAAGAATATAGAGTCATATATAAAGACTCAGACCCGCGATGAGAATACACCTTAATACCCGAAATGTTTTTGATCTCAAGGATTTAGATCAAATATTCCAACTAAAGTTTATATGTGCATATATCCTATCACAACTAGGTGTAGGTGCGCAACTACATTTTATTATGATCAGATCATATGAACTATTTAATTTGGGAGTAATATTTGATAGACTAAAACTTTTTGGTGATCCAAAACATATAGGAATTCGGCATGGCACATTCACGAGAATGGATAATCATCGAGGACACGGATGAAGAAGAGGAAGTTTCATTCCCCATGATGGTAGGCGATCCTTACTACCCTATAAATCCAACCACCTTTCATCCAATACCTTCCGACGATGGATCACCTTTACCCTCCAACGAATGGGAAGAGAGTGAACCAATGGAAGAAAGCGAATCCATGGAGAAAACAGAATCGGTGGCATCATCTTTACCACCACTGAACACTCTTTACCGTAAAGTTCCAGGAGGAGTAAAAATGAAACGCACGGCGCGTAAATCCATACCGATATGGCAAAAGATTAAGAAGAATCAGAAGGCGACATCTTCAGGAAGTCATAGAGTTCAAGATGAACCTGCACGGATCGCACAAACCGTTGATAGGTGGGTGGCTGAAGAAAAAGCTGCTAAGATGTATGAGACTGGTCAATCATCTCGACCACATCTCCCACATTCTTCTGAAGCTAGCACTTTATCTCAATTGTTTGATAAAAATGTGAAAATTGAAGATAAGATGGAAATTGTCGAAGGGAGGGCTACTCATCTCTCTGGAAGAGTACGAAGGCTAGAAGGACAAAGGACACGAGATCAGGAATCGGTGATGGATGTCCATCATCGTATAAATTTTGCTTATAATGACATGATTACTCACGATGGCAGGATTGCAGAGTTAGAGCTCTACAATCAAACCTCAAGAAATGAAGAACGCACGGGAATTCTTGAGCAGAGAACTCAAGCACTTGAAGAGCAAGTGGTTAATGTCACTAATGTGCTAGGTCATCACTTAGGTTTCTGGTAGATAAGCTACAACTAGTGGTTATGTAAATAGAGAAAATCAGACTAGTTAAGGCGAAAAGAGGAAAGTTTATAGCAAGGATGTAGAAAATCTTGCAAATGTTGCAATGTTTATAGAAACTTTTCTCTTATAAACCTAAATAAACTGATGTAACCACTGGTAATAATATGAAGCATACGTTACAGTAATCATTGTGTTGTCCATTATGTTTTACACTTTGAATAATAACTGGAGTATTTAGTACTCGTGTATTAAATGATTAACAAAACTCATAAAATTCTTATTATTTATAATAGGAACTAAAACAAAATGCCTAGAAGGAGTAATCGGCTAAACCCTAACCGACCATCAGCACCACAACAACAACAACCGCAACCACCACCAGAAATAAACCCCTCAATAAGTACGGTACAACTTGAAGAAATCATAGCTCAAAGAATTACTGCGGCTCTATCTAATGTCACAAGAGATGGAGTTAGAAATGAAGGCCATGTAGGGACCGCTAGAACATGTACCTACAAAGATTTTATGAATTGCAGGCCAAAAAGCTTTCATGGAAATGAAGGGGTAGTTAATTTGACGAGGTAGATAGAAAAGACAGAGTCCGTCTTTCAAATAAGCTTCTGTCCAGATGATTGTAAAGTACGATTTGCAGCATGTACTTTCGCTGATGCAGCACTTACATGGTGGAACAGCCATGTGAATACAATGGGAATTGATACTGCAAATTCCATGAAATGGGAGGAGCTAAAAATGATGCTAGTGGAGGAGTATTGTCCTAGGGAGGAGATACATAAGCTAGAACAAGAATTGTGGACCCTAACCATGAAGGGTTCAGAGATAAAAGCTTATACTGCTAGATTTAATGATCTTGCAGTAATGTGTCCAGCACTGGTAACCCCTGAATATAAGAAGATTGAGCGATATATCTGGGGTTTAGCAGCGCAAATCAAAGGCATGGTGATCGCATCAAAGCCTACAACCTATGACAGCACCAAGAGAATAGCTCATTAGCTAACCCTGACAGAGATCCAAGGAACAGAAGTGGTCTCAAAGGCTGAGTCTCCCAAATCTGGAACAAACAAGCGCAAGTTTAATAGGAAGAATCCCAAACAATCATCTGAGAAAAGACAAGAAGTGGCAACCAATTATGCAGCCACAACAACAGTACCTACACAACCAAAGTCTGCATGGTGCAATCAGTGCAACCGTCATCATCCAGGTGACTGTTTTGTCTGCACGAAGTGCAAGAAGAAGGGACATACTGCTAGTCACTGCAGGAGCACAACACCTGCAACCATGAACCAGGGAACAAATACTGGAGCAGGCCATGGTGAAGGAAGAAAGTGTTATGAGTGTGGAAAGGTTGGACATATCAAGAAAGAATGTCCAAAGTTAAGGAGTCAAGGAGGCATAGGGCGTGGCAGGGCGTTTGTGATCGGAAGCAGAGAGGCTATCCAGGACCCTTCGGTTGTGTCTGGTACGTTTCTCATAGATAATTTATATGCTACTATACTCTTCGACTCTGGAGCAGATAGAAGTTTTATAACTCCAACGTTTAGAAAATTGTTAAGTCGTAAGTCTAGCAAATTAAAAGAAATCTATGAAGTAGAAATCGCTAATGGTCAAATTGAGAAAACACATGAAATCCTAGAAAACTGTTTGTTAACTCTTAATAACTACCTTTTTCACGTCAACCTCATGCCAATGTCTATCGGTAGTTTTGATGTCATAATTGGCATGGATTCGTTATCTTTACACCACGCCGAAATTCTATGTCATGAGAAAGCTATACGACTACCCTTACCAAACGGCGAAGCCCTGATTATCTATGGTGATAAATCTGGGAAGAACCTCAAAGTCATCTCTTGTACTAAGACCCAGAAATATCTACATAAGAAACATAGCGTATTCTTAGCCCACATTGTAGATAGGAAGAGAAAGACAAAAGAAATCAAGGACATACCTCAAGTATGTGATTTCCCTGACGTGTTTCCTGAAGATCTACCTGGAATACCTCCCGTCCGACAAGTCGAGTTTCGAATCGACTTAATTCCAGGATCAGCCCCAATAGCGAAATCTCCTTATCGGTTGGCTCCATCTGAAATGCAAGAATTGTCTAGCCAACTACAAGAACTTCTTGAGAAAGGCTTTATCCAACCAAGTTTTTCACCTTGGGGAGCACCAATCTTGTTTGTCAAGAAGAAGGACGGATCCTTTCGAATGTGTATTGATTATCGGGAGCTGAACAAGCTAACGATTAAGAATCGTTATCCGCTTCCAAGAATTGATGATCTATTCGATCAACTGCAAGGATCTAGCTACTACTCAAAGATAGATCTTAGATCAGGATACCATCAACTCAGAGTACAAGAAGACGACATTCCAAAAACAGCATTTAGAACTCGTTATGGTCATTATAAGTTCTTAGTTATGTCTTTTGGATTGACCAATGCCCCAGCAGTGTTTATGGATCTCATGAATCGCGTTTGCAAACCATACTTGGATAAATATGTGATTGTATTTATCGATGATATATTGATATATTCACGAACCAAGGAAGAACATGGTCAACACCTGCAAATAATCTTGGAGCTACTAAGAAAAGAAAAGTTGTACGCTAAATTCTCCAAATGCGAGTTTTGGATTAGAGAAGTACAATTTTTAGGTCATGTAGTTAGCAATGAAGGAATTCATGTTGACCCATCCAAAGTCGAGGCAATTAGGAATTGGGAAGCACCAAAGACACCAACAGAAGTGCGTCAATTCCTAGGACTTGCTGGCTATTACCGCAGATTCATAGAGAATTTCTCTAAAATAGCCAAGCCGCTTACAACACTAACCCAGAAGGATACGAAGTTCAACTGGGAAGACAAACAAGAAGATGCTTTTCAGAAACTGAAGCAAATGTTGTGTAGTGCACCAATCATATCCCTTCCAGATGGGACAGAAGATTTTGTCGTGTACTGCGACGCATCAAATCAAGGATTGGGATGTGTGTTGATGCAAAGAGGAAAAGTTATCGCCTATGCATCACGACAACTTAAGGTGCATGAGAATAATTACACTACCCATGATCTTGAATTGGGAGCTGTAGTTTTTGCACTAAAAATTTGGAGACATTACTTATACGGTACTAAGTGTACTATTTTTACCGACCACAAGAGTCTCCAACACATCTTCAACCAAAAAGATCTTAATATGAGACAATGAAGATGGGTCGAATTGTTGAATGATTACGAATGTGAGATTCGTTATCATCCCGGAAAGGCAAACGTGGTAGCAGATGCC
Organism: Lactuca virosa; assembly: GCF_052849685.1. NCBI lineage: Eukaryota > Viridiplantae > Streptophyta > Magnoliopsida > Asterales > Asteraceae > Lactuca > Lactuca virosa. The sequence goes on from NC_136426.1 coordinate 13,959,386, forward strand.
TTGAGCCAGAAAGAATATATTAAAACCCGACGGGTACGAGCATTAACTATAACTATCCATTCTAACTTTACCGCACAAATTAGAGAAGCTCAACTTGAGGCTCTAAAAGAAGAAAACATCAAGAACGAAGTTTTGCGAGGAATGGAAAAGCAACTTATACAAAAAGATGACGGAACGCGACACTTTATGAACCGAGTTTGGACGCCTAAGTTCGGTGGAGTCAGGGACTTGGTCTTAGAAGAAGCCCACAAGTCCAGATATTCCGTGCATCCAGGCTCTGACAAAATGTACTTGGATTTAAAAGTACATTATTGGTGGCCAAACATGAAGGCAGAAATTGCTACTTATGTGAGCAAATGTTTGACTTGTTCTAGAGTAAAGGCAGAACATCAAAAGCCTTCAGGTTTACTTCAACAACCGAAAATACCTAAATGGAAATGGAAGCAGATATCAATGGACTTCATCACTAAGTTACCGAAAACTCCTAGTGGGTTCGACACTATTTGGGTAATAGTCGATAGATTAACTAAGTCCGCCCATTTCTTACCAATTAAGGAGAACGACAAGATGGAGAAGCTAACTAGAATTTATCTTAAGGAAATTGTCAGATTGCATGGAGTTCCAAATTCTATTATTTCTGACCGAGATAGCAGATTCACTTCACGATTTTGGCAATCTCTACAAAAATCTTTAGGAACACGTCTAGATATGAGTACAGCTTACCATCCACAGACTGATGGACAGAGTGAGAGAACCATTCAGACTTTAGAAGATATGCTCCGAGCCTGTGTAATAGACTTTGGAAATGCGTGGGATACTCATTTACCGTTAATTGAGTTTTCCTACAACAGTAGTCATCACACCAGCATCAAGACTGCACCGTTTGAGGCTCTTTATGGACGAAAATGTCGTTCCCCGGTATGTTGGGCAGAAGTTGGAGATACGCAGATGGCCAGAGAACGTACGGGTGATACCTTACGTACTGGACCAGAAATAATCCACGAGACAACTGAAAAGATCGTGCAAATTAAGGATCGATTAAAGGCTGCACGTGATCGTCAAAAGAGCTATGCTGACGTGAGACGTAAGCCTTTAGAATTACAAGTTGGAGATAAAGTAATGTTGAAAGTCTCTCCTTGGAAAGGCGTAATTCGATTCGGGAAACGAGGCAAACTAAACCCACGGTATATAGGACCTTTTGAAATTCTGGCAAGAATTGGTTCTGTCGTATACCAACTCAAGTTGCCTCAAGAACTAAGTAATGTGCACGATGTTTTTCACATATCAAACCTCAAAAGATGTCTATCTGATGACACTCTTGTTATACCTCTCGAAGAGATACAAGTCAATACGAAACTCAACTTTGTAGAAGAACCTGTTGAGATCATGGATCGAGAAGTCAAACGATTAAAGTAAAGTCGTATTCCCATAGTGAAAGTTCGATGGAACTCTTTACGAGGACCTGAATTTACTTGGGAACGTGAAGATCAGATGAAAGAAAAATACCCTCAACTATTTGGCAAAACCCCATCCATAAGATAAATTTCGGGACGAAATTATTCTAACGGGGGGAGAATGTAACACTAGTCAAAATAGGTCAATAGACAATCACATGTGATTATGCCAATCATGTAATGTGATTTTGTTAAACTAGTAATGTGATAAGAGTGTTATGTAGTTCATGATAAATTCTAATACAAATATTAGCTTTCTTTATGATACAACTCCAAGTATACGTCCATACGATTCCAAAAATATAAAGAATGTCTGAATCTGACTTCGCATAAAGAAGTTATGATAAACCGAACACTATAAATCTCTATAGTAAGAGGAATTTAAAATATACTTAGAATTAGCTATTAAAATCTAAAAGAGAGTTGTAGTACTTGTAAATACCTACGCGTGCATATAAAGAACGTCAAAAACGGAGTTCGTATGTGTTGGATTAATGTCTAAGTCCATAACTATAATTGGTAAGACTTGACCCGACTCGGCATGGTCCATTTGGGTTGCATGGCATCATGCATTTGGATAGACTATAATGAGAGAAATAACACTTAAGGTTTACTAATATATTATAAGTTATAATATATCAATAAGATTATTTAATTAGTATTGATCAAGAATTAGTTTGGAATTAATTAAGTGATCAAAAGAAGACTAATTAAATACATGGGTTGATTGTGTAAATCACCCATACTTGTATATTGGGCTAATGCTCCATGGATTGTCAAGTTGGGCTAAAACCCATAAGATACTCCATGGATGCTCCATGGAGTATTTGAACCCATGGATCCAAGGAAATGGAAAGCCATGACAATTAGGGTTTACTCTAATTGTCACTAACTATATAAGCATCTTATTGTTGACAAAATCGGCCACTATGAGTGATAGAAAGGGCTAGCCAATTTTATGAAGTGTTCCATTTTTCTCTCAAGTTATTCCAAGTGTATTTGGTGTTGTGTGAACCATTTGAGGTGTCACACTTGGGGCACTAGGCACTCAAGCTTCATGAAGTCATTCTACATCAAAGAGGTATGTAATTCTAACTTGATATATTAATATGAATCAAAGTTTTGTATGCTAGTTAGGATGAATACCTTGGATATTCATATTTGTATGTATAATAGAGAAAACATAGATCCAAGGTATTTAGGGTTGCATGTACACTTAGGAGTGTTAATATGCTCAAAACCCAACAGTGGTATCAGAGCCTAGGCTTGTTTTCTTGTTATACTTGCAAAAATGGCTGAAAAATCGAATTTTGTTGCTGTCTGGACAGCAGACTCGCCGAGTCCATAAAGGGACTCGACGAGTCCAAGGCAAAATGCATCCAACTCGCCGAGTTGGTTCATGCACTCGACGAGTTGGACCCCCTGACAGCATATATTCGACTGTTTTGGCTAGAAATGGACTAGGAACATTACCATAAGCTGTTTTTGAACTTATAAACTTGTTTTTGATGTGGTAATGTTCATGCTAATCCAATTTCAAAGATAATTGTCAATAGATTCATGTTTTGTATTAGTTTAAATGTTATGCTAATTACATGAAAAAGTTTGATTCCAATTATCTTGTTCATATGAGTTGCTTAGATTAATAGAAAAGGTTGATTGATTATGTGTCTTTGATCCATTTTAATCTAAGAGTGGATTCTAAAATGTGTTTGTGTAACTTGTCCTCAAGTTACATGAAAAGTCACATTAAAGTTTCTTAAAACTCATAAAAGTTGGCAATGGTTACAAAATGAAGAGTCTTGTTCTCATTAAATGATTTTATGACTCTATAACTTGTCCTCAAGTTATGGAGGTTCAAGAGTCACTTCATTAAATCATTAAAATGTGTAACCTTAATTAGTTCCATAAGTTACAAAAGAAGAAGAGTTACATTCTTTAATAGTTTAAAGTCTTCCATAACTTGTCCTCAAGTTATGGAACTTTAAGAGTTTTAATTAAAACTACTTTAAACACATAAGTTATGGAATTAAATGGTTTTGAATATTTTCAAAACTTGCCCTCAAGTTTTGGAATTTGTAAAGTTTCTCTCATGAATACTTTAATTCCAAGTTAAGCCCTTAGAATTTTAAAAGTTAAAATTCAACCCTTATACTTTATAATATTATAAGTTAATAATATATATGTGTATAAGAGAAAGTCAGTCTTACCATTAGTAGGCCTCATTCACGAAGCCGGTCTATAAGGGGGGTATAAGGTTGTTGCCTATAAAATGGCAGCTTAATGGGTGTCCACTCTCACCCACCGCTTCATTGACTGGTGGAGGGTCGTTAGCCGAACAGGTAGGACAAGGACTATAATTCTCCCTTCATTAAAAGTATTAATGATAAATACTAAGTAACTAAACCTTTTATTAATTCCCAATCTTAGTTACTTAGGAAAATGTGAATAAGGTGCTAATCCATGAAATTACACTTTGCACTTTGTATAAACCGTTAGTGGAGCTCGTGTGGTTAACCGGCACACTAACCTGGATTTAACAAGGTAGGCAAAGGGTAACTTAATATTTATCATAGTATCGGTGGAGCTCGTGTGGTTAACCGGCACATCGATTGAGGGGTAAATGTTAAGGGTACCAAGTATATTTGCATGGTTATTTCACACCTTGTTTTTTGATCCTCGGCATCCCAGTCACAAAACCTGAAGGGCACACTCGAGATTGAAACATGCATTTGAAAAGTTCAATGAATCTCAAAAGAATCTAGGAGTTTCAAATCCAATTAAAAACTTAATTATATTTCGTTTTTCATGGTGGAAATTGGTAAATCGTCATTTACCTACCTTCAACTATTTTATAACTCGGATTACGGCATCCCTCTTCCAGTTATAAATAGGTTGTTGGATCCTAGACTTAATATTTCATATTGGGTGTTATATTAAGGACTTTGAATCAACTATCTTGAAATCTCCCAAAAGATGTCTAGTTCAGACATCTATGATCTTCCCAAATCTCTTGGAACTTCACTTCCTCCTCCTCCTCCAATTATTCTCCCTAACCCACAAGTTCTTGGAAAAGTTTAAGGTCACTCAAGCCCTATTGGCAAGCAAGGTCTATGTGTGATCGCATCTTGGAGATGAAGTCACATATTGACAAGCCGGGAGAGTTGGGTGTCAAAGTATTGAGAAAGTTGATGTTCAATCACTCTCTAAGTCACATAGTAAGTTCCTTATGGACTACCATGTAAAGGACTATGACATGACCCATAATGATCTTATCTATTTGCTTTGGAGTGCTTAATCAGCAATGATTTGGAGCACTGGCAGAGCAAATCTGATTAGTAGATCAACTTCCCAAAACCTTCAATGGACATTGATAATGGTAACATTGGATACCCAGAAAAAGCATTCTCTTCCCAATGGAAAGGGATTGGCCATAGTCAACCCGGTTGACCAAATGGTAAAGAGAAAGGCTAAGTCTGAGATAGTCCCATTACCAAAGAGTCCATATGTTTATCTTGCCAAAAGAAGGGGCATTGATTGCGAAGCTGCCTATTTACCTGAAAGATCATAAGGTTGATCAAGTCAAGAAGTTTGACTCTACTTTAGGTAAAGTCCACTATCTAACTCTGTTAAGTTTCTATTCTGAGATTCTTGTTACATGATGTGACTGGGTCACATGTTGATGTTTTAAGAATCAAAGAAATGTGAAGAAACTTAAAGGAAGTACATGCTGATTCTGATCACGAAGATGGATTTCGATCGCATGGTTTGGTGATCAGAATTTTTGAAGCTGTTACTTAGAAGTTATGATATATTGCTTAGGAATAGATAACAACAAGTTTTTCATATGCATTTGCACTGTAAGGATAAGTTTTTTCCGCAAAGTTTTGAAATAAAATAAAAGGTTTTAATTTTATATTTATTTTAAATATACTTACAAGTGGCATTTGGGAAAAAATGGTTGTTTATATGATTCCATTGATAGCAATATTTGAAGAAAAGGAAAAAAATGGACTTGATTCTTTCGTTTGTGGTAGTGTCATAATTTACCAAATAAGGAAAGATTCTCATTCCCAAGGCTTCAGTTGGATAGAAACTTGGAATCATGCAAGTTGAATAGTATGATGAATGAGAACTTTCAAGCATTGGAAAATTAAGACTTGTTCACATGGATTTGTGAATCAAGTGAAGGACTAAAGGGATCGAGTACACATTCTTGTGCACTGGTCATGTCCACCACAAAGCTCGTTAAGACTATTCGTCATGATTTACTAAACTTTAGTAAATATGGTTATACTTACAAGTTTAAGTATAATTCTGAAACATTGGAAAAGTCTCAATGTATGGCAGAACAAATGAGAAGAATCAACTTAGGCAGAAAGATAAAAGTTTCTCAAATCTGAAAAGATGGGAGAGTACTTTAGTATCATGTTTTGTGATCATCTTATTGATTTAAGAACCACATCACAATTGGTCTTCTAAGGACATCTTAGTGCATTCTTATGACTAAGAAGAGGAGTCATGAATTGTTGAAATGGTTAAATCAAGAAGATGAGTCATACTTCGTTTCAAAACAAGTCTTAGAGTCATACTCAAAGACTATAAGTTGAGTGACATATCTTAAAGAAAGGTTTATAACACTTGTCAAATGTAAGAGTAAAAGTGTCCTACTCTTGTACATTTGAAGTTGGTAAGTTGTGATGTTTTGGATTAAACAAAGACCAACTAAGGCCAATTGTGTGAAGTGTTTGTCTTGATAAAGAATCAGCACTATCCCTTGAATATTTGACAAGAGAGTCTTATACGTCAAGAGGACAGTGGGAGTCTTAAAGGTCTTGAAAGTCTCAAGAACTAATCAAGAGTAAAACCTGAAGTTCTTCACTAGCACACGGCTTGAGGTTTATAACCTATCGTGTTGACATACTTCTATTTCTGTGCCATTCCAGTTAAAGTTGTCTTTGCATAGGAGTTCTGGAAGTTCTCAATTGGTTGCATAACAACTTGGAAGCAATGGCAGGCCCTGTACTGCTAGGTGGCAAGGAGTTAAGATTGAGTTCAGTCCATATGTGTTTGGATTTGTCATTATCCTTGTCTTGTGACTATGGTTTTGACGATTCACATGGATAAGAACACATACACCATAAAATCTAAGGGTCATAAGGTTTCTCTCCGATTCATGAAAATGATGGTGAGGAAACACTTCCACCAAGTAGATTTGAAGCAGATGGCAAAAGGTCTAAACAATTGAGACTATGATTACGGAATCTCTTTTCATAGTTCTGAAATTGTTTAGACACACATGCATGCTATCTAAGGAAAGGTGTATGATTTTGATAAAGTTTTATCAAAGCATCTCGTATCAGAAATCTGAACTTTGGTAAGAAAGTCAATAAAGTATTGATTTCTAGAAGTCCAGCTGATTTCTGAGTACATGTCAAAACTAATGGGAGCATAAGTGTTATGCTAATAATCATCATGTTAGTGGGAGCATGATAATTATTGTTAGTGTTGCAAGTTAGCAATGTTAATTATAGAAAACAAAAGTTTCAATTCGTGAGGCTGCAGGGGTTGAAAGAGTTGTTTTGCTATAATTAAGGGAGAGGATATACTTCATTTCAGTTCTAAAGGCATAGATTGAGACCTTAATCATCTTTAGTCAAGGATATATATGAATTTTTTGTTGAAATGACTCAACATAAGGAAATTCTATATATGGGTCTATTATTTGCGTTCTAAAATTTGATTATGATTACGGCATCCCTTTTCATAATCTGAATTATGAGAACTTGGCAAATAAAAATATTGTAGCAAAAGACTAGTCTAGAATCATGTCTTCATGTGAGACATCATGAATCGTGTCCCATTTGCTTTGGGTACAGGATCGATTGCATGTGCTATAATATTTGTCCTTTCTAAAATTTTCCATATGACTGGGGCATTAAGAAGGGAAAAGGTCTAGAATTGGATATGACTAAAAGGGTTAAGCAATTGTCGAGGACAATCTAAGGTTTACCAAAGATTGGTTGCTCAGGGACAGTTGGAAGTACAGCGCTAATTTTGGAAGGACCATAATGACATATTCTGGAAAAGAGGCATCTCTTGTTCAGAAGTGATAGTCAAAATGAGAATATGGAGTTGTCTCCATAGGTGGAAGTTCTCTGTGTAAGATTAGAAAACTTAATGCAAGAATCATGTTCAAAGCAATGTACTTTGAATATGAGACTTAGTTTCCATGGAGTTGAACTCCATTGGAATACCTTATAATGATTGTTGACAATTCTTTGTAACTTTGTACACTTTCATTACAAGAGGTCAGTGCATGTTTAAAATCTAAACAAATTTCGATAAATGATAGGAATTTGGAATTCTTACATTTTTTGATAAGGATTTGGGAGTGTGAAAAGAGAATCATTGAAAGTATGTTCAATCGATCTAGTTCACAAAGTAAGGATCATAGGCAAACATAGAGTGCATACTTGGTGTATGGCAAAGCTATTGTTTAAGAAAAACATAGTGTACATGCTTGGAGCATGGGACAACTAGTGTTTTTAATTCAAGTATAAAGTTGATAAAACCGAAACAATGAATAATGAGTAATCGGTATGGTGATAAATAAAAGTGTTTATTTATATTCATAGGGTTTGATACCATATTTGATTCATTTATTCTTGTGTTTCTCTTTGCATGTTTTGACTTCCAGAATAACTAAGTCGCTCTTCCTGAATGATTAAGTTATTCAAACCATCCACAGTCGGTCATATGTTGGAAGTAGATATGAATCAAGACTGTCATGAGTTGGCTTGTAGAGGTCCAAGTTGGTGGACAAAGTGGTGCTACAACACTCATGAGTGCTCATAAGTTCTGAGTATTGGATTCAACCCACGCTCATTTGAATCACTTCATGGATTTTAGCACGAGTGATCATGAGACGATAATAACTTATATTCTTCAAACCTAGAGATATGAGTTGTTACTATGAGTTGGTTATACATTGATTGCACGAAAACGCATTGGTAACTCAATGTTATAAAACGTGTCTTTGTGTATGATTCAACAAGTAGTAGAACAAGCCATATGAGTCGAATTTTATCCATTCCTTTTACCTTTGGGATAAAAGCGATATGTGTGGGCCCCTCGATGATTTAGTGATGACACATGTGAGTGCTTGGCCAAGCCAGGACTGATTTGATTTGTTTAATCAGTCAGTCATCAAAAATCGGAAATCGAGAAACAACAAATGGACTGAGAGAATGATTGATAATCCATGTATCAGTCCATATGATATCTAGAATGGAGGAATATATGATCGCTTATCTAATGGACAAGTCATTGACAAAGGTCAGAGATCATCGGCAAGGTCAGAGTTCGACGGAAGCTTTTGAGAGCTACGATTGCCAGTCGGTTCTTGAAGTCATACGCAATAATAGTTTTAGACTTATCCAAGTGGGAGACTGTTGGATTAATGTCTAAGTCCATAACTATAATTGGTAAGACTTGACCTGACTCGGCATGGTCCATTTGGGTTGCATGGCATCATGCATTTGGATAGACTATAATGAGAGAAATAACACTTAAGGTTTACTAATATATTATAAGTTATAATATATTAATAAGATTATTTAATTAGTATTGATCAAGAATTAGTTTGGAATTAATTAAGTGATCAAAAGAAGACTAATTAAATACATGGGTTGATTGTGTAAATCACGCATACTTGTATAGTGGGCTAATGCTCCATGGATTGTCAAGTTGGGCTAAAACCCATAAGATACTCCATGGATGCTCCATGGAGTATTTGAACCCATGGATCCAAGGAAATGGAAAGCCATGACAATTAGGGTTTACTCTAATTGTCACTAACTATATAAGCATCTTATTGTTGACAAAATCGGCCACTATGAGTGATAGAAAGGGCTAGCCGATTTTATGAAGTGTTCAATTTTTCTCTCAAGTTATTCCAAGTGTATTTGGTGTTGTGTGAACCATTTGAGGTGTCACACTTGGGGCACTAGGCACTCAAGCTTCATGAAGTCATTCTACATCAAAGAGGTATGTAATTCTAACTTGATATATTAATATGAATCAAAGTTTTGTATGCTAGTTAGGATGAATACCTTGGATACTCATATTTGTATGTATAACAGAGAAAACATAGATCCAAGGTATTTAGGGTTGCATGTACACTTAGGAGTGTTAGAATGCTCAAAACCCAACAGTATGTGAAAGTTACGACCTTCCGAAGATTCAGCTGTCAGAAACCCTAATCTGACTGAGCTCACGACGTGAGCACAGAACTCACGACGTGAGAAGTCATTTATCCATATCTCGGAATCTAGAAGGTGTGTGACGAGGCTGCGAGGGGATAAGATCCAAACTCACGACGTGAGCAAGGATATCTCACGACGTGAGGAGTCACATGGCCACCTTCCGAAGCTAGGGACGCAAATGGCAAGTCTACGGGATGAGCATGCAGGACTCACGACGTGAGCCTTATAAAACTCACGACGTGAGGTTCTAAAATCCTTACTATAAATAGCAGGTCCGACTTCAGCCATTCTTACACCTAAACGTCTTCCCTTTCTCTCCTTTGCTGAGGCCCTCTTGCATCCCGAGCCCCGACGACCTTGTACGCTGACCGGTTCTGCTTAGATTACATAAAATCACGCTACTAGGGTGAGTTTCACGGCCCCACTTTCTAATATTTCGGGGGAAAACGCATGCTAAATATTATATATATACGTTACTATTATGTCTATATGATAGTAGTAAGTTATAATAGTCGGGGTATAGTTGTTCTAAATATAATATTTTGAATATATACAATTATTATCAACTCGTCAGCATGTTATTTTACTAATGTAGATCTTGAATTATACTTAGGATTCTATATATATATGTTGTGTGCGATATAGTTCCGAAGTTATATTCGGAAGTTCTATATGTTAAGTTATAAAATATGTTGCTATTATTGGTTTTATGTCAAGATAAAACCTGGTTTTACTTCAAGATATAGCTATTATACTGTTTAAATGTTATGAAGTTAGGAGTACTGTTTAAAATCATAGTCTAGTAACTTAGGGTTTTAGACATGAAAATGCTTTTGTTGTTAGAGCTATAGGAAGCCATCAAAGTCTACATGAGTAATTGTATTCATCAACTAAGATTGGGGATCTTAGCGGAAATCCTCTGAACTGTAACCGTTAATCCCGTGTGAGCGAGGAAGTCATGTATAATTAGTATACGGGTTGACCACCCCACTTGTGACTGTTAGCTATAGTCAACCATAAGCAAGTGACGAACTATCCTTTTACTTGTTATTGTTCCGGCGTCGATGAAGCGTACGGTGTTCCTCATGGAAATCATGAGTAGGTTTTCCTCATGTAGATCATGAGTGGGTTTTCCTCATGGAAATCATGAGTGGGTTTTCCTCATGGAAATCATGAGTGGGTTTTATCAGAGGTATTATGTCATAGCAGCGGTTACAGGCTCATGGTAGCAAATTGTTAGTAACATTATACTTTGTCGTATACAAGTATTAATGTTAAGTATAAGTTTTCCCCTACTTATACCCTAGGTACTACTTGTATGTTAAGTAGATAATTATACCTAACACACATACTCGTATAGAATTGAAATAGATTTATACGTAGCGGTTTTACTCGTATAAAATTGAAATAAGATTTATACGTAGCAGTTTTCATTTGTATGGAATTACAAACATTTATATTTATAATATATGCGACTTATAGGTATATACTTATTTGGTAAGTAAACCATTATACCTAGGATATAAATATTAAACGTTGGAGAGTCAAAATAATACTTTCAAAACTATACTTTTGATCGTGGAAAATGTATTATTTTATGGAGTCAAAACCTGTGGACTCACCAACTTTATGTTGACGTATTTTAAAATGCATGTGTTTTTAGGAACTTGAAAAGCTGGTATGTATTCGAACAGAAGAAGTTTTACTATTACCTTTCTGTTCATTAAGAAGTATGCCATAGTCGGATATTATGTAATAGGTTCTAGAAAAACAGTTATGTAACTTTCAGTTATCAATAAAGGTATGTATTTTCTTTAGTACTGTTCAATGAATGTTATATAACTGTGATACAAATAATGACGTTACATCACCCGGTGTTTCTGCCGATGGTTGGGGGTGTGACAGGTTGGTCCACGTATTTTAGTGACCTACACGCCGAGTCCAAGAAGAGACTCGACGAGTTGGAGTTGGCGGATGAAACCCTAACTCCCAGGGTATTGCACCCTATTTAAAGGATCATTGGCCTTCCCCAGCCTCCCCTTTACAGTTACTAGACACCCTTAAACCCTAATTTGTGTGAGTGTACTCCATTTGTGTTCTTAAGCTTGGGAAGAGGATTTTTGGTGGGAAGAAGCTTGGAGATCAAGTGACAAGGAGCAAGGAACGTGTGGAACCAGAAATCTACCTCAGTTGGCATCCTTTTTGGAAGGTATTAAGTCATTATCCTCACCCCTTTTCATTCTAGATCTACTTTGGGTGGATTTTAGGGCTTTTCTAGCTTATTAGGAAGCCTTTCTTGTGTTTGAGCTAAGATCTGAGGTTACAACTTCAGATTTGAACTCTCTTGGGTCTCTAAGTCCATAAAGCTTCCAACTTTTGCAAGAATGAGACTCTCCTAAGGTGTAAAGGTCCATTGAAAGCTTAGATTGGTCATTTAGAGTCTCTAGGACCTTGCATGCACGTAAAGTTTGCAACTTTACGTGATAAACATGCCTTAGAAGCTTGGATCTGCAATATGGAGCCGTTGCATGGATTAAAAAGTACCTGTATGGATGAAGGTCTGAAGGGACTCGGCGAGTTGCATAGTCAACTCGGCGAGCCACATGAAGATGGTCCTGTACTCGACGAGTTGGATGAACAACTCGGCGAGTCCGTTGAAGATTGTCGTAGACCCGGCGAGTTGGTAGAATGACTCGGCGAGTCAGTTAGGGTTTTCCCAACCTTCGGACACGTATGAGTACGGCGAGTTGTAAAGGGAAAAATCGGCAGGTTGGCCAAGGAGTTACGACCACTGACACTAGGAACTCGACGAGCCACTCGAGTGACTCGGCGAGTTGGCGAGTCATGGCAGGAACTCGGCGAGTAGCTAAGGGTACTCGACGAGTTGAGGTCAACATGGACTATTGACCTTGAAAGTTGACTTGGACTTTGAACGAGAGTTGACTATTGGACTTCTGGGAGTATCTTGGGAATTTATGAACTTTGTGATGTGTCGGATATAGGTGGTGGAGTTTGTGGTGGTGATCCGGGAGTTGAGCTTTCTAGTTTCAGACGATAGTTGCGAGGTGAGTTATCCTCACTATACTAAGGGGTCTAAGGCACCAAGGCCGGCCCATTGAATATGTTATCCAAGTAGTGTTATTATGTTGAGTGTGGATTAGTGATTGCATGCTAGTGATTGTGCCAGTTAGGTAGGTCTGTAGGGCTACCTGAGTTGTTATATGATTATTTGCATGCACAGTGGTTATGTTTATATGTGGACATGTTATGTGGGATGGGTTGAGGTAATACTGCTCCGTGCGGTAACCAACAAATCCGGGAGCATTCCAGATGCGAGCTAAGGGAGACTCGTACTGTGGGCTCGAGAGCATTCCAGTTACGAGCTGAGGGAGACTCGTACTGTGGGCTCGACGACAAGCCAGATGTGAGCTGTGGGCCCGTAAGGCAATCCAGACTCACACTGTGGGCCCAGGGGGTAATCCATTCTGTAAAGCTGTGGACCCAGTCCATGTTGTTGTTTATATATGTGTTATGTGCAGTGTATCAGTATATTGGGGGAACTCACTAAGCTTTCGGGCTTACAGTTTCAGTTTATTGTTTCAGGTACATCAGGGGATCGCGGCAAGGCGAAGGCATGATCGTACAGCTCCTCCTGTTTTGTTTATGGCTCTGGGAAAAACTCTGATTTGATACATTTTAAACACGTTTGTAATGATTTAATGGATTTGAAATGATTTTTAAAGTTTAAATTTGGGAAAAAAATTTATGGGTGTTACAAGTTGGTATCAGATCCTTGGTTTGAGTGAATTTGAGGAACATGCATGTGAATCCAGTCTCAAATCAAGGAAACGTTTTCAAATGATTTCTAAAATGGTTTTCAAAATAAGTAAAGGAGGATGCAAGGTGTACGATCAGTCGGAGCCAGTAAGTAGACCCCAAAATGCCATACAGTTATTTGATTATGTGATATGTTAGAACAACATGCTAAAGATAGGCTAGGGATCTTCAGAAATTGCATGATAGAATTGCCTGATTATATGATGCCTGCTAGCCTAGGGTTTTCCTTATATGAAATTGACATCGTTACTGTAGTTGCTTAGTGTATGCGTCACGGTTATACATAATTAAGATCTTATAGCCTGAGAATGTTTGATTTGGCCTTATGTTCTAATCTTGTTTGATTGGGAGCTTAGGGTAGGATTGGATATTCGAAAGTCTATAGGGTCCAGCATTATGTATGGCTAGCATACACTAGTGTTGCAGGGTTGGTGAAAGTTTCATGGATGGGTGGGTTGTGAGAGGCCGGGAGGCCAGTTATAAGGTATTTAGCATTCCTCTAGGAGTGGGGATCGAGCGCTCGCTATGTTTATGTATTATTAGGGTGTTGTGGTGATACTTGAGTCAAATATGGGTAGGTGTGGAAGGTAGTATGGGCCCGTACTACTGAAAGCACAGGACCCATACGCGTATCAAGGAAGTCACAACCCCTAGGGTTAGTCGGGAGTTGGCTCCCAATTATTTATGTGGATTATCTGATATCTTGTGGTATGTTTCAGAATGGTGATGACGAGACACTTTGTGGCTGGATCCGGTTCAGGATCAGGATCAGGAGATGGAGGCCAGGAGGGGCCAACAACACCTGCATGATGAGGTTGCTGCTGCGTTCTGGGCACAGCTGTCGGAGATGTTTGTGTCGATTAAGACCGCCATGGTTGAGTACTTTGATGAGCGCTATGCAACTTTTGCAGAGACAGCTGCCGCAACAGCTGTATTCGCGGCATGGGGAGGAGTTAGTAGGGGCTTTCAGTACAGGGACTTCGATAACACGAAGCCCCCTACTTTTGATGGGACGCGGGACCCCATCAAGGATATGATGTGGATCTCAGATGTGGAGGGGTGTTTCTTTACCTGCTCGTGTCCTACTGACCAGAAGGTAAGGTGTGCTCTGAACCTGCTAAGGTCCGGGGCCAAGGACTGGTGGATATTTGCGACTGGGTCGTACACTGATGATCAGAGAGCTGCTGTTAGTTGGGAGCAGTTCAGGGATATGTTTCGCGCCCGTTACATTCCGCGGGTCGAGCAGGAACGTTTGCCACATGAGTTTTTGAGTTTGAGACAGGATGGGGAGTCGGTGACGGGGATCACCCGTATGTTCACTGAGAGGGCAATGTTTTGCCTGAAGTTCGCTTCCGAGCAGGCCCAGATGACCCGTTATTCGAGCATGCTCAAGACGGATATCCGTCAGTTTGTGTCTACCCAGCAATGTGATACTCTTCTGGAGTTGCAGGAGGCCGCTAGACGGCGTGAGTTGGAGATTGAGCTGCAGTTGAGAGAGCAACGGTAGGCCCCGACACAGTCTCAGCCGGCGCCGAAGCGGTCTAAGACCGCTGATACTAGGACCGGGGGTCAGCAAAGATGCACTTGTGGGAAGTGTGTAAAGGGTCATTCTGGTGTGTGTCGAGCTGGTAGTGGGTGCCACAGGTGTGGCAAAGAGGGGCATTACGCGAAGGACTATCGCCAGGCAGTCCCAATTCAGGGTATGAGGTTATGTTATCATTGCGATCAGGTTGGCCACGTGAAGGCCAACTGTCCGTTACTTGCCGCTAAGCCGACGCAGGCTCCCGCGCCAGCTACACTGAGGATTACCGATGGGAGGCAAGGTAGATCAGAGCCCCTGAAGGCTCAGGGGCGTGCCTTTCAGCTTACGGCCGAGGAGGCCAAGGCAGCACCGGATGTGGTTGCTGGTATGTTTCTATCCTTCATCTCATTTACTATATCTGTTGTATGCTTATTTGTTGTACCTGTAATTAGGTACGTTTCTAGTGAAATCCTTACCTGCATTGGTTTTATTTGACTCGGGGGCGAGTCGGTCTTTTGTATCTCAGACATTTAGTAGGGAGTTCAGAGTGCCAGTAGGCGAGCTAGAGTGTCCGTTGCGAGTCTCTATCGCCAACGAACACGGGGTTTCTGCTTCTTTGATCTACCGAGGGTGTGAGATGGAGATCTTCAGGATACCTTTTCCGATAGACTTGATTCTGATCCCCATGGGGGATGTATGTGTGATTGTAGGGATGGACTGGCTCAGTCGTTTCGGTGCCATGATTGATTGCGAGGGTCAGCGAGTAGTGGTACGAACCCCAAGTGGGGGAGAGTTGATCGTATATGGTGAGGGCACCAGAGTGGGATCGGGGTTTTGTTCAGCCGCCAGGGCTCGACAGCATATTCAGCATGGGTGTGCGGGTTGCCTAGCGTACGTATTGGATACGCGAGCCAGGGATCAGATTTTGGTTTCCGAGGTTCCTGTGGTCAGGGAGTTTGCAGACGTGTTTCCGGAGGAGTTGCCAGGGATACCTCCGGAGAGGCATGTCGAGTTTCGGATCGACCTGGTGCCTGGTGCGGCCCCTATCGCCAAGGTGTCGTACCGATTGGCGCCACCCGAGATGTAGGAGCTGTCATCACATCTGCGAGAACTGTTGGGCAAGCAGTTCATCTGACCTAACAGTTCTCCGTGGGGAGCATCGATTCTTTTCGTCCGGAAGAAGGACGGTTCGCATCGAATGTGCATCGACTATCGGGAATTGAACAAGTTAACGGTGAAGAACCGTTATCCACTCCCGAGGATAGATGATCTCTTCGATCAGTTAGAGGGTGCATCTTGGTTTTCCAAGATCGATTTGAGATCCGGGTATCATCAGGTTAGAGTGAGGGAGGAGGACGTGGAGAAGACCGCGTTTCGGACTCGTTATGGACATTACGAGTTCGTGGTGATGCCGTTTGGGCTCACCAACGCGCCAACAGTATTTATGGATCTGATGAATCGGGTCTGCAGACCGATGCTCGATCGTTCGGTCATTGTGTTCATAGATGATATCTTGGTGTATTCCAAGACTCGAGAGCAGCATGAGGAGCATCTACGGGAGTTATTAGGAGTCTTGAGGCGAGAACGACTCTATGCCAAGTTCTCGAAGTGCGAGTTTTGGTTACGAGAAGTCCAGTTCCTTGGGCATCTCGTTAACCAGGAGGGGATTTTGGTCGATCCGGCCAAAATCAAGGCGGTCATGCAGTGGGAGGTTCCGAAATCTCCCTCGGACATCAAGAGCTTTTTGGGATTGGCGGGCTACTACCGGAGATTCATTCAGGATTGCTCCAAGATTGCAGTACCCCTCACTCGTCTGATGAGGAAGGGGTGGATTTCCGGTGGGGCCCTGAGCAATAGAGGGCATTTGAGACCCTCCGACAGCGGTTATGCGAGGCCCCAGTCTTGACACTCCCGGAAGGAGTTGAGGATTTTGTGGTGTTCTGTGATGCATCCATCATAGGTTTGGGGTCAGTCCTCATGCAGAGAGGACGAGTGATAGCCTATGCGTCGCGGCAGCTGAAGCCGCATGAGACGAGATACCCTACGCACGATTTGGAGCTGGGAGTTGTGGTGTTCGCTCTCAAGATATGGAAAGATTACTTATATGGGGTCCGTTGCACCATAAACACGGATCACAAGAGCTTGAGGCATATCATGGATCAGCCGAACGTGAACATGAGGCAGCGCAGGTGGCTGGATGTAGTCAAGGACTACGATTGTGAGATCCTTTACCACCCCGGTAAAGCGAATGTGGTGGCGGACGCTTTGAGCCGCAAGTCAGCTGGGTGTTCCACCCCAGCGAGATGTATGAGGATAGCCGTGGATTCTCCGCTTGTGAGTTTGATCAGAGATGCCCAGGTTGAGGGCATGCAACTAGAGAATTAGAAGTTGGAAAGGATCAAGAGTGAGAGTACCCGGTTTGTGCAGGATAGCTGGGGATTATTGACCCGATGCGATCGAGTTTGGGTTCCGATGTCTGGTGGGGTCAGGCAGACGGTAATGGAAGAGGCTCACAAGTCTCATTTTTCTATTCACCTGGGGGCCACCAAGATGTACACAGACCTGATTTTGAGTTACTGGTGGCCATGTATGAAGCGAGAAATCGCTTGGTATGTCGAGAGGTGCTTGACCTGCAGGATGGTCAAGGCCGAACATCAGAGTCCGCATGGTAAGCTGCAGCCTCTAGAGATTCCCATGTGGAAATGGGAACAGATCACGATGGACTTCATTACCAAGTTGCTGAGGACGACAAAGGGATTTGATGCTATATGGGTCATCGTAGATCGATTGTAACATCCGGATTTTTCAGGTATGTTATTTTGAATTAATTATTTTGAGGATCATTGATCTACTCGACGAGTTGGCGCTATAACTCGTCGAGTAGAAGTGGGGTGGCCACGTGAGTTTAATGAACTACTCGACGAGTCCAAGAGTAGACTCGCCGAGTAGGTGCTGTAAGTGGAAACCCTAGATCCCCGGGTTTGGGACCTATTTAAAGGCGCTTATAGCCTCATTTGCGGCCACATCTCTCTGAGAAGAAACCCTAAACGCCCCTTGAGCTTGTGAGAGAGTCTTGAGATTTTGAGTGCATTTTGGTGTGATTTTGCAAAGGGAAAAGAAGGGTTCCAGCAAGAAGGACCAGAGGAGGGTGCCATTCTGAGATCTTGGAGCCAGGAGCTTCACTTTGAGGTAACAAATCGACCCTCTCTTTCTGTATGGTGTAGATTTCATGAATCTAGGGTTTCTTGACCCTTGTCTTCAAAGGATTTTGGAGTATTTGAAGTCCCTTTGTGGAATAAGCATTAGATCTGGACCTTAAGAGGTCCAGAGAGTCCCAAGCATCCAGCTTTATGCATTTCCAATGGAGTTTTGAACCTAGGTTGCCATTTTAGGAGCTATTTCACCATAAGAAGCCCTAGGAGTGTTGCATGAGCGTAAAGGTTGGACCTTTACGTAATTATTGGGCACTAGAAGGTCAGATCTATAGGTTAGAGAAGTAGATCTGACCTCATAAGGTCATTTGAGTAATCTTATGGACAAAACTCGCCGAGTCCATGAGCGGACTCGACGAGTCGGATCGTGTTGTTGGGTTTTGGTATAATACAACATCCTATGGTGCACATACAAACCTAAATACCTTGGATCTATGTTTTCACTAATTATACATGCAAATGGTTTCCAAGGTATTGAACCTATAGCTAGCATGCAATTGTCATACAAACTACATAAAATACTAGATAGTGTAACATACCTTTTGTGTGGCTGGAGGTCTTGATGTATTTGGCCTTAAGAACTTAGCCCCAATAGTGTGGAAGCCTCAAATGAAGTCACAACACATCAAGGACAAAGGTAGGACTTGAGAGAGAATCTCCATGCACTCTAAAACCTTCATGAACTCCAAGAACATGAACACACTCTAGAGGGTGGCGATTTTTAGGTCATAACATATGTATTTATATGTGTTAAATTCTAAGAGTCATGGGTATAACCCACACCCATATACATGGGTCTTATGATCCATGGTTCATGTGGCCCAACTCTTTATGTGTCCACACACAAACTTGGTCCAATATAGATCATAAGCCCAACACATATAAATATAACTAATTATCATAATTAGTCCCCATAGATTTAATTAGTCTCTTTTGATCACTAAATTAATTCCAAATTAATTCTTGATCAATACTAATTAAAACATATGATTTCGTATTAATATATTAGAACTTATAATATATTAATAAATCATATATAACCTCTTCTCTCAAAAGTCCATCCTAACAAATTGTCCTGATGATATGCAACCCAAATGGACCATGCTACTCTCGGGTCGAATACACACCAATAATAGTTATGGGCTTAGACACCTAATCCAACAGTCTCCCACTTGGATAAGTCTAAAACTATTATTGTGTATGACTCCAAAACCCGACTAGCAATCGTAGCTCTTAAAGCCGTTATCGAACTCTGAACAAATCAATGACACGTCCATTAGATAAGGGATCATATATTCCTCCCTTCTAGATATCATATGGACTGAGACATGGATTATAATCATTCTCTCTGTCCATTAGTTGTTTCCCGATTTCCGATTTTGATGACTGACTAATTGAACAAATCAAATCAGTCCAGGCCAGGCCGAGCACTTACGTTTGTCATCACTAAATCATCGAGGGGCCCACAGATATCGCTTTTATCCCTCCAAGGGTAAAAGGAATGGATAAACTTCGACTCATATGCTTGTTCTACTACCTGTTGAATCATACACAAAGGCACGTTTTATAACATCGAGTTACCAAATGCGTTTACGTGCAATCAATGTATAACCAACTCATAGGCAACAAGTCATATCTCTAGGTTTGAAGAATATAAGATATTATCGTCTCATGATCACTCGTGATAAAATCTATGAAGTGATTCAAATGAGCGCGGGTTGAATCCAATACTCGAATCCCTATTCCAGGAGTACTCATGAATGTTGTAGTAACTCTTACTATGTCCACTACCTTGGACATCTACAAACCCGATTCATGACAGTCTTGCCTTAATACTTACTTCCAACGTATTATCGACTGTGGATGGTTTGAATAACTTAGTCATTCGGGAAGAATAACCTAGCTATTCTGGAAGTCAAAACATGCAAAGTGAAACACAAGAATAATACTAATCACTCTATGGTCCCAAGCACCTTTGAGAGTAAATAGAACACCTTTTATTTAAACACCATATTGATTACTCATTATTCATTGTATAATGTTTCAAATAATCAACTTTATACTTGAATTAAAACAATAGTCATGCCATGCTCCAAGCATGCACACTATGTTTATCCAAACATTAGTTATGCCATACACCAAGTATGTATACTAAGTTTGTCTATGATCTTTTACTTTGTGAAATAGATCGATTGAACATAATTCCAATGATTCTCATTTCACAATCCCAAATCCTCATTGTAAATGTAAGAATTCCAAATTCCTGTCATTTACCAAAATCTGTTAGATTCTAAACTTATATGCATTGATCCTCTCGTAATGATTATGCACAAAGTCACAAAGACTTGTCAACAGACATTACAGAGTATTCCACTGGAGATCAATTCCATGGAAACAAAGTCTCAAATTCAAAGTACATTACATTGAACATCCTTCTTTCATTAAGCTTTCTAATCTTACACAGATTTGAAGAACAACTTCCACCTATGGAAACCTTTCCAGATTCCCATTTTGGCTATCACTTCTGAACAAGAGTTGCCTCTTTTTAGAATATGTTAATATGGTCCTACCAAAATTAACAATATACTTCCAACTGTCCATGAGCAACCAATCTTTGGTAAACCTTAGATTGTCCTCGACAATTGCTTAATCATTTTAGTCATATCCAATTCTAGACTTTTCCCTTCTTAATGCCCTGAGTATTTGGAAAATTTAGAAAGGATGAATATTATAGTACATGCAATCGATCCTATATCCGAAGCATATGGGACACGATTCATGATGTCTCACATAAAGACATGATACTAGACCAGTCTTTTTGCTATAATATTTCTATTTCTATTTGCCATGTTCTCATAATTCAGATTATGAAAAGGGATGCCGTAATCATAATCGAATTTTAGAACGCAAATAATGTAATCATGACTAAATTCGATCAAAATCTCACAATCTAAGCTATTTAAAATTTGAAATGAAGTATACTTTCCTCTCCCTTAATTATAGCAAAACAACCTTTTCAACCCCTGCAACTTCACGAATTGAAACTTTTGTTTTCTATAATTAACATTGCTAACTTGCAAAACTTATCATAATTATCATGCTCCCACTAACATGATGATTATTAGCATAACACTCATGCTCCCACTAGCTTTGACATGTATCCAGAAATCACTTAGACTTCTAGAAATCAATACTTTATTGACTTTCTTACCAAAGTTCAGACTTCTGATACAAGATGCTTTGATAAAACTTTATCAAAATCATATACGTTTCCTTAGATAGCACACATGTGTGTCTAAACAATTTCAGAACTATGAAAACGAATGTCGTAATCATAGTCTCAATTGTTTAGACCTTTGCCATTTCTCACAAGTCCAAGTTAGCGTGTCGGTTAACCATACACGCTCCACTAACGACTTTGAGAATGCAAATATCACAATTGGTATCTACCTAAAATCTACTTAGTGAAAGTGTTTCCTTACCATCATTTTCATGAATCGAAGAGAAACCTTATGACACTTAGATTTTTATGGTGTATGTGTTCCTATCCATGTGAATTTGTCAAACCATAATCACAAGACAAGGTTAGTGACAAATCCAAACTCATATGGACCAAACTTGTGCAATCTTAACTTCTTGCTACTTGGCAGCACAAGGGCCTACCATGTCTTCCAAGTTGTTATGCAACCAATGCAAAACCAAATTTAACTGGAATGGGCACAGAAATAGGAATATGTCAACACGATGGGTTATAAACCTCAAGTCGTGTGCTAGTGATAAACTACAGGTTTTATTCTTGATTAGATCTTGAAACTTTTTTAGGATCTCTTAGACTCCCACTGTCCTCTTGACATATAAGACTCTCTTGCCAAGAACCATTCCTTGACAAACAAATATTCAAGGGATAGTGCGGATTCTTATCAAGACAAACACTTCACACATTTGGCCTTAGTTGGTCTTTGTTTTATCCAAAACATCACAACTTACCAATTTCAAATGTACAAGAGTAGGACACCATTTACTCTTACATTTGACTAGTATTAATAAACCTTCTTTAAGATGTGTCACTCAAGTTACAATCTTGGAATATGACTCTAAGACGAAGTATGACTCATCTTCTTGATTTAACCATTTCAACAATTCATAATTCCTCTCCTTAGCCATAGGAATGCACTAAGATGTCCTTAGAGGACCAGTTGTGACATGGTTTCTTAATCATTAAGATGATCACAAAACATGATACTAAAGTACTCTCCCATCTTTTTAGATTGAGAAACTTTTATCTTTCTGCCTAATTTGATTCTTCTCATTCGTTCTGCCATACATTGAAACTTTTGCAATGTTTCAGAATTATACTTAAACTTGTAAGTATAACCATATTTACTAAACCTTAGTAAATCATGACGAATAGTCTTATCGATATTTGTGGTGGACTTGACCAATGCACAAGAATGTGTACTCGATCCCTTAGTCCTTCACTTGACTCACATATACATGTAAACAAGGAATTAGTCTTAATTTTCCAAAGATGAAAATTCTCATTCATCATACAACTTGCATGATTCCAAGTTTCTACCCAACTGAAACTTGGGTGATGAGAATCTTTCCTTATTTGGTAAATTTTGACACTACCACAGTCGAAAACAACAATTTTTCACAAATGCCATTGTAAGGATACTTAAAATAAATAAAATCAAAAATTTTCTTTTATTTTAAAAACTTTGCAGAAAAACTTATCCTTACAATGCAAATGCATGTGAAAAACTATGTTGTTATGTATTTCTAAGCAATCTATCACAACTCTTTAAGTAACAGCTCAAAATTCTGATCACCGAACCATGCGACCGAAATCCATCTTCGCTATCAGAATCATCATATTCTGCCTTTAAGCTGCCTCTTCACTTTAAGTCTTAAAACATCAAAATGTGATCTAGTCACATCATGTAATAAGAATCTCCAAATAGGAACTTAATAGAGTTAGATAGTGGACTTTACCTGAAGTAGAGTCAAAACTTTTGACTTTACCATCCTTACAGACTATCAGGTAAATTTGGCCAGCTTCGCAACCAATGCCCCTTCCTTTGGCAATAGAAACCTATGGACTCTTTGTGAATGGTACACGGGACTATCTCAGATTTAGCCTTTCTCTTTACCATTTGGTCAACCGAGTTGACTATAGCCGACTCCATTCCATTGGGAAGAGAAAGCTTTTCTGGATTTCCAATGTTACCATTATCAATGTCCTTGGTAGTTTGGGAAGTCGATCTTCCAATCTCCTTTACCAGTGCTCCAAATCATTGCTGATTCAGCAGCACCAAGCAAATATGTAAGATCATTAAGGGTCATGTCATGGTCTGTCATATAGCAGCTCTAAAGGAACTCACTATGTGACTTAGAAAGTTATTGAAGAACCGAGTCAACAATCAACTTCCTCAAGACCTTGACACCCAACTCTCCCGACTTGTTAATATGTGACTTCATCTCCAAGACGTGAGCACACATAGACTTTGCTTGCCAATAGGGCTTGAGTGACCTTGAACTTGTGGGTTAGGGAGAATAATTGGAGGAGGTGGAGGAAACAGATTTGGGAAGATCATAGTTGTTTGAACCAGACATCTAAAATGGGAGATATTCAAGTTAGTTGATTTAAGTCCTTAATATAACACCCAATATGAAATATTAAGGCTAGGACCCAACACAATATTTTACAACTTAGAAGAGGGATGCCGTAATCCAAGCTATAAAATATTTGAAGGTAGGCAAATGACGATTCACCAATTTCCACCATGAAAAACGAAATAATTTATTAGGTTTTATTTGGTTTTGAAACTCCTAGATCTTTTGAGATTCATTGAACTTTTCAATGGCATGTTTCAATATCGATTGTTCCCTCTCAAATTTTGTGACTGGGATGCCGAGGATCACAAAACAAGGTGTGAATAACCATGCAAATTCACTTGGTACCCTTAATATTATCACCTAATCGATGTGCTGGTTAACCACACACGCTCCACCGATCTATGATAAACATTAAGTTACCCTTCGCCACTCTTACTAGTCCATGTTAGTGTGTCGGTTAACCACACACGCTCCACTAACGACTTGGTAAGGTACAAAGTGTAAATTTTATGGGTTAGCACCAAATTCACATTTTCCTAAGTAACTAAGATTGGGAATTTATAAGTGTTTAGTTACTTAGTATTTATCATTAATACTTTGAATGAAGGGAGAATTATAGTCCTATCAAATCCGTTCGGCTAATGACCCTCCACCAGTCAAGGAAGCGGTGAGTGAGAGTGGACACCCATTAAACTGCCATTTTATAGGCAGTAACCTTATACCCCCCTTATAGACCGGCTTCGTGAATGAGGCCTACTAACGGTAAGACTGACTTTTACTCTTATACATATATATAAATATTAAACCTATAATATTATAATAGTACAAGGGTTGAATTTTAAACTATTAAAATTCTAAGGGTTTAACTTGGAACTAAAGTATTCATAGGGGGAAACTTTACAAATTCCAAAACTTGAGGGCAAGTTTTGAACAATTCAAAAACCTTTTCAATTCCATAACTTATGAATTTAAAGTAGTTTTAATGAAAACTCTTCAAGTTCCATAACTTGAGGACAAGTTATGGAAGACTTTAAAATAACATTTAAGGAAAAAAGACTCTTCATTTTCATAATCTATGAGTTTAAAGTAGTTTAATGGATAAACTCTTCAAGTTCCATAACTTGAGGACAAGTTATGGAAGACTTTAAAATCATTTAAGAAAATAAGACTCTTCATTTTTCTAACTTATGGAAATCTTATGAGTTTTAAAAATGATAAATGTGACTTTTCATATAACTTGAGGACAAGTTACAAAAACACATTTCATGAGCAACTTTAAGATTAATATGGATTGAAAACAAATTATCACATAACTTTTCTATTAATCTAAACTAACTCATAAGAACAAGATAATCCAAGTCAAACAATTTTCATGAAATTAGCCTAACCATTAAACTAATACAAAACATGAATCTATTCACAATTATCTTTGAAATTGGTTTAGCATGAACATTACCACATCAAAAACAGTTTTACAAGACCAAAAACAGCTTAGGGTAATGTTTCTAGTCCAATTCCAGCCTTAAAAGTCGAAAATATGTTGTCAGGGGTTCCTACTCGTCGAGTGCATGAACCAACTCGACGAGTTGGATGAATTTGTTCATGGACTCGGCGAGTCCATCAGTGGACTCGGCGAGTCCAGTGCCCAGATTGCCAAAATTTCCGATTTTTCAGCCTTTTCAGCAAGTATAACATGAAAACAAGCCTTGGCTCTGATACCACTGTTGGGTTTTGGTATAATACAACATCTTATGGTGCACATACAACCCTAAATACCTTGGATCTATGTTTTCACTAATTATACATGCAAATGGTTTCCAAGGTATTGAACCTATAGCTAGCATGCAATTGTCATACAAACTACATAAAATACTAGATAGTGTAACATACCTTTTGTGTGGCTGGAGGTCTTGATCTATTTGGCCTTAAGAACTTATCCCCAATAGTGTGGAAGCCTCAAATGAAGTCACAACACATCAAGGACAAAGGTAGGACTTGAGAGAGAATCTCCATGCACTCTAAAACCTTCATGAACTCCAAGAACATGAACACACTCTAGAGGGTGGCGATTTTTAGGTCATAACATATGTATTTATATGTGTTAAATTCTAAGAGTCATGGGTATAACCCAAACCCATATACATGGGTCTTATGATCCATGGTTCATGTGGCCCAACTCTTTATGTGTCCATACACAAACTTGGTCCAACATAGATCATAAGCCCAACACATATAAATATAACTAATTATCATAATTAGTCCCCATAGATTTAATTAGTCTCTTTTGATCACTAAATTAATTCCAAATTAATTCTTGATCAATACTAATTAAAACATATAATTTCGTATTAATATATTAGAACTTATAATATATTAATAAATCATATATAACCTCTTCTCTCAAAAGTCCATCCTAACAAATTGTCCTGATGATATGCAACCCAAATAGACCATGCTACTCTCGGGTCGAATACATACCAATAATAGTTATGGGCTTAGACACCTAATCCAACACGTGTTGCACCACAATTCGTGATCAGTGGTAACCATTGAGGGAAAGATTGACTCGACGAGTCGAGTGAGGCCTTAGAGGATTCAGAGGACACGTATGGACTCGCCGAGTCACCCGAGTGCACTCGGCGAGTCTGGTCAAAGTTGGACCGTTGACTGGGGTTGACTTTTAGGGTTTGGTCAACATTTGGGCATTGGACCATTGGAGGGGTAAAATGGTCTTTTCCCCTCCCGAGAGAATATAAGGAGGGATTATTCTAGCCTTTGAGAGCCATATTAATTAGAGATAATTACTTTATGTGATTAGGCGGAGGCTATAGCAGATATTCGAGTTCGAGACTTTCCGAGATTACCCGAGGTGAGTCTTCTCACTATACATTACCATGAGTGGTATCTATGTGCAGACCGGAGGGTCTTATGTGTTATGTGTATGTTTGAGTTTATGTGCATTCTGTTATATGTATGCTATGTGTTATATAGATCGGACAGGAGGGTCCAACGATTTAGACCGGACCGAAGGGTCCAACGAGCTAGACCGGACTGGAGGGTCCAACGAGCTATGGGACTGGAGGGTCCCGCTGAGACACATTGACCAGAAGGTCATACCGAGTTATAGCCTCGAGTGGCTTATGTGTTGTACGTGGTGTATTGGGGAACTCACTAAGCATTTATGCTTACCGTGTTATGTGATATGTGTTTCAGGTACCAGCGAGGATCGCGGGAAGGCGCCGGCATGATTTGTACACAATGGCAGAGGATTTTGTTTTGATATTATGGGATATGTTTCATTATGATGACATTGGATCATGAGATTCTGGGAATATTATATATGTTTTTATTATGTTGAAAAACGAAAAATTGTTTTAAATTTTACGTTGTTAGAAGTTGGTATCAGAGCCTTGGTTTAAGAGATTCGGATACACCTCCGGGCGTATCTGAACTCAAACTGAGGATTTGAGAGAAATTTTCATAAAAGAAACAATTTTTCTAAAAGAGTAAAAGATTTTTGAGAAAAGCAGAACGGAGCAGTGTGTACCATCAGCCAGCGCCCGAACGGTGATTTCCTAAAATACCCTTATATTATGTGTTATGAGATATTATGTGATATGTTATGCATGCTAGAGTAGGCTAGGTATTCATGGTTAGGACTAGAGTGGGCCTGATTTGTGATGCCTTAGCCTAGGAGTTACTGCTACTATGAGATACTTCGAGAGTGAGTAGGTAGCAGCGAGGAGCTTATGAGTGGTCTACCAGAGAGTAGCCTGAGTTTAGTGAGATATAGAGTACTTGTGATCTGGGATCCTAGGAGGAGGACTTGGGGTGAATACCGATGCGTTGTGGAAGGTAGTATAAGGTCCCGTACTACTGGAAACACCGGATTGGTGAGCAGTCCAAGTAAGAATCCTTAGGGGACTAAAGAACAAGTAGGGTTGAGTATCGAGTGCGAGTATACTCGAGCGAGTCTCTGAATTCTTTTGTGTTGTATTTCAGATACATCATGGTTGGGACGCGCCACCACCCAGGAGGCAGTGGTACCAGTGGTACCGGTGATGAGGAGATCCGTAGGTTGATTCACAAGGAGGTGGCCGCAGCCATACAGGCAGAGATTCCTGAGATGTTTGGGTCTATCAAGACCACTTTGATTGAGACGTTTGATGAATGGTATGCTTCTCTTACCGAGGCTGCTGTTGCTGCAGCCACCGCAGCCGTCGCCGCTGCCAGGCCACAGGGGGGTGACTCGTTGCTGTACCGAGAGTTTAGCAACACGAAGCCACGAGAGTTTGATGGGACTCAGGATCCGATAGCAGCGATGAGTTGGATCTCTGACATTGAGGGATGCTTCTACACCTGTTCTTGTCCGGAGCATCTGAGGGTATGGTTCGCGCTGAACCAGCTTCGCTTGGGAGCGAAGGACTGGTGGAATTTTGTTACGGCAGACTTCACTCCTGCAGAGATTACAGCGGTGACCTGGGAGAGGTTCACCACCATGTTCCGAGATGAGTATGTTCCCCCGGTGGAGAGGGAACGGTTGGCACAGGAGTTCTTGTCCCTCAAGCAGGGAACTGAGTCGGTGACAGTGATTACGAGGATGTTTCATGAGAGGGCGTTGTTTTGCCCTGAGCACGTGTCGACCGAGCAGGCACGTATGAGCCGATATCTGAGCATACTGAGGAGAGACATTCGCGAGTTCGTGGCGAACTCGACGTACCAGACATTTTTCGAGCTCCAGGCAAATGCTCGGAAGAGGGAGATCGAGCTGGAGACTCAGTACAGGGAGGAGGCCGAGTCTCAGAGGAGGGACAGGCGACCGGCGCAGTAGTAGCCGGCAGCCAAGCGGGCGAAGCCCGCTGATTCGAGATCTGGAGGTCCGAAGGGCCGCACTTGTGGGAAGTGCGGCAAGAGCCATGAGGGAGTGTGCAGAGCAGGGGTGTGTTACAAGTGTGGGAAGGAGGTGCATTTCGCGAGGGATTGCCCCAAGGGATTTTCGGTTTGCTTTCATTGCAACCAGACAGGCCATCGGAAGGTCGAGTGCCCGCAGCTACTGCAGGGATCTACACCTGCTGCTACAGCTACCGAGGTCCGGCCAGCAAAGGCTGAGGCACCGAAGGCTCGCGGGAGAGCCTTCCAGTTGACAGCGGAGGAGGTCCGCGCAGCACCCGGTGTCGTGGCCGGTATGTATTCTTTTACTTACTTATGTTTGAGTTTGAGATTTTGTGCTTATATTGTGGTATGCATAGGTACTTTTCTTGTGAGTTTTGTACCTGCGTTGGTGTTATTTGACTCGGGTGCGAGTCGATCTTTCGTGTCATTAGCATTTAGTCAGCACATCAGTATTCAGCGAGAGGCGTTGAGTCGACCTCTACGAGTTTCTATAGCCGACGAGCGAGCGGTGTATGCTACTGATGTGATTCGAGGATGTGTACTCGAGATCTTCGGGGTTGAGTTCCCGATTGACCTAGTACCGATTGCGATGGGTGATGTCTGTGTCATCGTGGGCATGGACTGGTTGAGCCGATTCGGAGCTGTTATCGACTGCGAGCGTCAGATGGTGACGATACGAGACCCTAGTGGGGGAGTTCTGACAGTGTATGGCGAGGGTACCCGAATTGGGTCAGCATTTTGTTCGGCTGCCAGAGCGAGACAGAGCCTACAGCAGGGCTGTAGAGGGTTTGTAGCCTATGTGATGGATACGTGAGCGGCCGCAGGGAGGCCGAGTACGGTTGATGATGTTCCGATAGTGCGTGAGTTCCTGGATGTTTTTCCCGAGGAGTTGTCGGGTGTGCCTCCCGAGAGGCAGGTGGAGTTCCGCATCGATTTGGTTCCGGGGGCAGCGCCTATCGCCAAGGCGCCTTATCGCCTTGCACCGCCAGAGATGCAGGAGTTATCCTCGCAGCTTCAGGAGCTGCTGGGGAAGGGGTTTATTCGACCGAGTAGCTCTCCGTGGGGAGCGCCGATCCTTTTTGTCAAGAAAAAGGATGGTTCACACCGGATGTGCATTGATTACCGGTAGTTGAACAAATTAACGGTCAAGAACCGTTATCCATTACCGAGGATCGACGATCTGTTCGATCAGTTGCATGGTGCGTCTTGGTTTTCCAAGATAGACTTGAGGTCTGGATATCACCAGATTAGGGTGCGTGATGAGGATATCCAGAACACAATATTTAGGACTTGTTATGGGCATTACGAGTTCGTGGTGATGCCTTTTGGGCTCACCAATGCACCCGCGGCGTTCATGGACCTCATGAACCGAGTATGCAGGCCGATGTTGGATCGATCGGTGATTGTGTTCATCGACGACATTTTAGTGTATTCCAGGAACAGAGAGCAGCATGAGGAGCACCTGAGGGAGATCCTCGGAGTATTGAGATCGGAGAGGCTTTATGCCAAATTCTCCAAGTGTGATTTCTGGTTACGTGAGGTCCAGTTCTTGGGACATCTCGTTAATCAGAATGGGATATTGGTCGATCCGGCCAAGATTGAGGCGGTCATGAGTTGGGAGGTGCCGAGATCCCCCACCGAGATCAGGAGTTTTCTGGGGTTGGCCGGCTACTATCGAAGATTTATTCGGGATTTCTCCAAGATTGTCGTTCCCCTCACCAGATTGACCCGGAAGGGCGCTGTTTTTGCTTGGGGTCCAGAGTAGCAGACCTCGTTTGAGACTCTTCGCCTGAGGTTATGCGAAGCCCCGATGTTAGCTCCTCCGGAAGGAGTGGAGGATTTCGTGGTGTATTGTGATGCCTCTATATTAGGGTTGGGTGCGGTGCTTATGCAGAGAGGGCACGTGATAGCATACGCATCGAGGCAGCTGAAGCCTCATGAGACGAGGTATCCCACCCACGATTTGGAGTTGGGGGCGGTGGTGTTCACCCTCAAGATATGGCGCCATTATTTGTATGGGGTTCAGTGTACCATATACACGGACCACAAGAGTTTGAAGTATTTGATGGATCAGCCCAACCTGAACATGTGTCAGAGAAGATGGTTGGATGTGGTAAAGGATTATGACTGTGAAATCCTGTACCACCCGGGCAAGGCTAATGTAGTAGCCGATGCTCTGAGCCGTAGGGCGGAGAGTGCCCCGATTCGAGACATATGTATGAGGATAAGGGTGATGACTCCGGTGTTGGATACTATTCGTGAGGCCCAGGCAGAGGCTGTGAGACTGGAGAACCGCAAAAGGGAGCGGGTGATTGGACAGGTGTCCGAGTTTGTGACGGATAGCAGAGGGCTCATGACCTTTCGTGGTCGGATTTTGGTGTCGTATACGGGCGGGGCACGTAGCACCTTGATGGAGGAGGCGCATAGATCGAGATTCTCGATCCATCCCGGGGCCACGAAGATGTATTTGGACCTGAATAGAGATTATTGGTGGCCCTGTATGAAGAGGGATGTTGCATGGGTAGTAGAGAGGTGCTTGACCTGTCGCCGAGTTAAGGCCGAGCACCAGCGTCCGCATGGCAAGTGGCAGCCGTTAGAGGTTCCCCATTGGAAGTAGGAGCAGATTTCTATGGATTTTATCACCAAATTGCCGCGCACCGCGAGGGGTGTTGATGCAATTTGGGTGATCGTGGACCGGCTGACGAAGAGCGCTCATTTCCTTGCTATCGGTGAGAGCTCTTCTGCGGAGAGGCTGGCGGAGATGTATGTGAGAGAGGTGGTGTCACGGCATGGAGTACCGATCTCGATTGTGTCAGATCGAGATGTACGTTTTACTTCCAGGTTTTGGAAGAAGTTTCATGAGGAGTTGGGTACGAGATTGCACTTCAGTACTGCTTATCACCCACAGACGGACGGGCAGAGTGAGCGGACGATTTAGACACTCGAGGACATACTTCGGGCATGTGTTATGGATTTCGGTGGAAGTTGGGACACATACCTACCTTTGGCTGAGTTTTCTTACAACAACAGCCACCATTCGAGTATTGGTATGCCCCCTTCGAGCTTTTATATGGGAGGAGGTGTCGGACTCCCATCTGTTGGGGAGAGGTAGGGCAGCGAGTGATGGGTAGCACTGAGATAGTGCTTAAGACGACTGAGTAGATACAGCTGGTCAGACAGAGGTTACTGACAGCCCAGAGCCGTCAGAAGAGTTATGCGGATAGGCGACGATCCTAGCTCGAGTTCCAGGTCGGAGATTTCGTACTCCTGAAGGTATCTCCTTGGAAAGGAGTGATCCGATTCAGGAAGAGGGGCAAGTTGGGGCCCCGATACATTGGTCCTTTCAGGGTGACCGCGAGGGTGGGTAAGGTAGCATATCGTCTGGAGCTACCCGCGGAGTTGAGTCAGATCCATGATACCTTCCACGTATCCCAATTGAGGAAGTGTATAGCTGATGAGACGGCAGTAGTGCCTCTAGAGGATATTCAGGTAGACGCGAGCCTGAATTTCATTGAGAGGCCGATCGCAATCTTGGATCGGAAGGTCAAGGTTCTGAGGAACAAGGAGGTGCCCCTGGTTCAGGTCCAGTGGCAACATCGGAGAGGGTCCGAGCTGACTTGGGAACCAGAGTCGGAGATGCGGGAGCAGCATCCAGAGTTGTTTGCAGAGCGAGACTTCGAGGGCGAAGTCTGATTCTAGTAGGGGAGAATTGTAACATCCGGATTTTTCAGGTATGTTATTTTGAATTAATTATTTTGAGGATCATTGCTCTACTCGACGAGTTGGCGCTATAACTCGTCGAGTATAAGCGGGGTGGCCACGTGAGTTTAATGAACTACTCGACGAGTCCAAGAGTAGACTCGCCGAGTAGGCGCTGTAAGTGGAAACCCTAGATCCCCGGGTTTGGGACCTATTTAAAGGCGCTTATAGCCTCATTTGCGGCCACATCTCTCTGAGAAGAAACCCTAAACGCCCCTTGAGCTTGTGAGAGAGTCTTGAGATTTTGAGTGCATTTTGGTGTGATTTTGCAAAGGGAAAAGAAGGGTTCCAGCAAGAAGGACCAGAGGAGGGTGCCATTCTGAGATCTTGGAGCCAGGAGCTTCACTTTGAGGTAACAAATCGACCCTCTCTTTCTGTATGGTGTAGATTTCATGAATCTAGGGTTTCTTGACCCTTGTCTTCAAAGGATTTTGGAGTATTTGAAGTCCCTTTGTGGAATAAGCATTAGATCTGGACCTTAAGAGGTCCAGAGAGTCCCAAGCATCCAGCTTTATGCATTTCCAATGGAGTTTTGAACCTAGGTTGCCATTTTAGGAGCTATTTCACCATAAGAAGCCCTAGGAGTGTTGCATGAGCGTAAAGGTTGGACCTTTACGTAATTATTGGGCACTAGAAGGTCAGATCTATAGGTTAGAGAAGTAGATCTGACCTCATAAGGTCATTTGAGTAATCTTATGGACGAAACTCGCCGAGTCCATGAGCGGACTCGACGAGTCGGATCGTGTTGTTGGGTTTTGGTATAATACAACATCCTATGGTGCACATACAACCCTAAATACCTTGGATCTATGTTTTCACTAATTATACATGCAAATGGTTTCCAAGGTATTGAACCTATAGCTAGCATGCAATTGTCATACAAACTACATAAAATACTAGATAGTGTAACATACCTTTTGTGTGGCTGGAGGTCTTGATGTATTTGGCCTTAAGAACTTAGCCCCAATAGTGTGGAAGCCTCAAATGAAGTCACAACACATCAAGGACAAAGGTAGGACTTGAGAGAGAATCTCCATGCACTCTAAAACCTTCATGAACTCCAAGAACATGAACACACTCTAGAGGGTGGCGATTTTTAGGTCATAACATATGTATTTATATGTGTTAAATTCTAAGAGTCATGGGTATAACCCACACCCATATACATGGGTCTTATGATCCATGGTTCATGTGGCCCAACTCTTTATGTGTCCATACACAAACTTGGTCCAATATAGATCATAAGCCCAACACATATAAATATAACTAATTATCATAATTAGTCCCCATAGATTTAATTAGTCTCTTTTGATCACTAAATTAATTCCAAATTAATTCTTGATCAATACTAATTAAAACATATGATTTCGTATTAATATATTAGAACTTATAATATATTAATAAATCATATATAACCTCTTCTCTCAAAAGTCCATCCTAACAAATTGTCCTGATGACATGAAACCCAAATGGACCATGCTACTCTCGGGTCGAATACATACCAATAATAGTTATGGGCTTAGACACCTAATCCAACAGTCTCCCACTTGGATAAGTCTAAAACTATTATTGTGTATGACTCCAAAACCCGACTAGCAATCGTAGCTCTTAAAGCCGTTGTCGAACTCTGAACAAATCAATGACACGTCCATTAGATAAGGGATGATATATTCCTCCTTTCTAGATATCATATGGACTGAGACATGGATTATAATCATTCTCTCTGTCCATTAGTTGTTTCCCGATTTCTGATTTTGATGACTGACTAATTGAACAAATCAAATCAGTCCAGGCCAGGCCGAGCACTTACGTTTGTCATCACTAAATCATCGAGGGGCCCACATATATCGCTTTTATCCCTCCAAGGGTAAAAGGAATGGATAAACTTCGACTCATATGCTTGTTCTACTACCTGTTGAATCATACACAAAGGCACGTTTTATAACATCGAGTTACCAAATGCATTTACGTGCAATCAATGTATAACCAACTCATAGGCAACAAGTCATATCTCTAGGTTTGAAGAATATAAGATATTATCGTCTCATGATCACTCGTGATAAAATCTATGAAGTGATTCAAATGAGTGCGGTTTGAATCCAATACTCGAATCCCTATTCCAGGAGTACTCATGAATGTTGTAGTAACTCTTACTATGTCCACTACCTTGGACATCTACAAACCCGATTCATGACAGTCTTGCCTTAATACTTACTTCCAACGTATTATCGACTGTGGATGGTTTGAATAACTTAGTCATTCGGGAAGAATAACCTAGCTATTCTGGAAGTCAAAACATGCAAAGTGAAACACAAGAATAATACTAATCACTCTATGGTCCCAAGCACCTTTGAGAGTAAATAGAACACTTTTTATTTAAACACCATATTGATTACTCATTATTCATTGTATAATGTTTCAAATAATCAACTTTATACTTGAATTAAAACAATAGTCATGCCATGCTCCAAGCATGCACACTATGTTTCATTATGATGACATTGGATCATGAGATTCTGGGAATATTATATATGTTTTTATTATGTTGAAAAACAAAAAATTGTTTTAAATTTTACGTTGTTACATCGATTGACCAAGAGTGCCCATTTCTTGGCCATTCGGGAGAGTTCTTCGGCCAAGAAGTTGGCTGACGTGTATGTTCGCGAGATCGTCGCTCGCCATGGAGTTGCGGTCTCTATTGTTTCCGACCAAGATGTTAGATTTATCTCCCGGTTCTGGCAGAAGTTCCACGAGGAGCTGGACACACGGCTGCACTTTAGTACTGCATTTCATCCGCAGACCGACGGCCAGAGTGAGCGGACCATTCAGACCCTCGAGGATATGTTGAGGGCATGCGTTATTGACTTCGGTGGGAGCTGGGATTCCCACCTGCGCCTTGCAGATTTCTCCTACAACAACATCTATCATTCCAGCATTGGCGCCCCGCCTTTCGAGCTGTTGTATGGGCGAAGATGTCGCACCCCAGTTTGTTGGGGTGAGGTCGGACACAGGGTGATGGGATGGACGGAGGTAGTCTTGCAGACTACCGAGAAGATTCAGCAGATTAGGCAGCGATTGTAGACCGCTCAGAGTCGGCAGAAGAGTTACGCCGACAGACGCCGATCCGAGTTAGAGTTTCAGGTGGGTGATATGGTGCTCCTGAAGGTCTCACCTTGGAAATGGGTGATTCGCTTCAGGAAGAGGGGGAAATTGGGGCCCCGTTACATTGGGCCATTCAGGATCATTGCCAGGGTTGGCAAGGTAGCTTACAGGCTAGAGCTACCGGAGGAGCTTAGTCGGATTCACAACACTTTCCACGTTTCGCAGTTGCGAAAGTGCATTCTGGATCAGGAGGCAGTGGTGTCGTTAGATGATATTCAGGTTGATGAGCGCCTGAATTACGTGGAGAGGCCTGTGGCCATCCTAGAAAGGAAGATGAAAGTTATGTGGAACAAGGGGATACCTTCGGTGAAGGTACAGTGGGAACATCGGAGGGGGTTCGAGTGGACGTGGGAGCCAGAGGCAGAGATGCGGGAGCACTACCCGGAGCTGTTCGCCGCGGCAGACTTCAAGGACGAAGTCTAGTTCAAGTGGGGGAGAATTGTAACGCCCCGATTCTCAGGTATCGATTTTATGTAAGAATTTATTTGATTTCAAGGCCTACTCGACGAGTTGGTTGCCCTACTCGTCGAGTAGCAGCGGGTTGGTCCACGTATTTTAGTGACCTACTAGCCGAGTCCAAGAAGGGACTCGACGAGTAGGAGCTGGCGGATGAAACCCTAAATCCCGGGGTATTGCACCCTATTTAAAGGATCATTCGCCTTCCCTAGCCTCCCCTTTACAATTACTAGATACCCTTAAACCCTAATTTGTGTGAGTGTACTCCATTTGTGTTCTTAAGCTTGGGAAGAGGATTTTTGGTGGGAAGAAGCTTGGAGATCAAGTGACTAGGAGCAAGGAAGGTCTGGAA
This sequence comes from Lactuca virosa, assembly GCF_052849685.1. Classification (NCBI taxonomy): domain Eukaryota; kingdom Viridiplantae; phylum Streptophyta; class Magnoliopsida; order Asterales; family Asteraceae; genus Lactuca; species Lactuca virosa. Next base: position 13,995,919 of record NC_136426.1, read on the forward strand.
CCAGAAATCTACCTCAGTTGGCATCCTTTTTGGAAGGTATTAAGCCGTTATCCTCACCCCTTTTCATTCTAGATCTACTTTGAGTGGATTTTAGGGCTTTTCTAGCTTATTGGGAAGCCTTTCTTGTGTTTGAGCTAAGATCTGAGGTTGCAACTTCAGATCTGAACTCTCTTGGGTCTCTAAGTCCATAAAGCTTCCAGCTTTTGCAAGAATGAGACTCTCCTAAGGTGTAAAGCTCCATTGAAATCTTAGATTGGTCATTTAGAGTCTCTAGGACCTTGCATGCACGTAAGTTTGCAACTTTACGTGATAAACATGCCTTAGAAGCTTGGATCTGCAATATGGAGCCGTTGCATGGCTTAAAAAGTACCTGTATGGATGAAGGTCTGAAGGGACTCGACGAGTTGCATAGTCAACTCGGCGAGCCACATGAAGATGGTCCTGTACTCGACGAGTTGGATGAACAACTCGACGAGTCCGTTGAAGATTGTCGTAGACCCGGCGAGTCAGTAGAATGACTCGGCGAGTCGGTTAGGGTTTTCCCAACCTTCGGATACGTATGACCACAGCGAGTTGTAAAGGGAAAACTCGGCGGGTTGGCCAAGGAGTTACGGCCACTGACACTAGGAACTCGACGAGCCACTCGAGTTACTCGGCGAGTTGGCGAGTCATGGCAGGAACTCGGCGAGTAGCTAAGGGTACTCGACGAGTTGAGGTCAACATGGACTGTTGACCTTGAAAGTTGACTTGGACTTTGACCGAGGGTTGACTATTGGACTTCTGGGAGTATCTTGGGAATTTATGAACTTTGTGATGTGTCGGATATAGGTGGTGGAGTTTGTGGTGGTGATCCGGGAGTTGAGCTTTCTAGTTTCAGACGACAGTTGCGAGGTGAGTTATCCTCACTATACTAAGGGGTCTAAGGCACCAAGGCCGGCCCATTGAATATGTTATCCAAGTAGTGTTATTATGTTGAGTGTGGATTAGTGATTGCATGCTAGTGATTGTGCCAGTTAGGTAGGTCTGTAGGGCTACCTGAGTTGTTATATGATTATTTGCATGCACAGTGGTTATGTTTATATGTGGACATGTTATGTGGGATGGGTTGAGGTAATACTGCTCCCTGCGGTAACCAACAAATCCGGGAGCATTCCAAATGCGAGCTAAGGGAGACTCGTACTGTGGGCTCGAGAGCATTCCAGTTACGAGCTGAGGGAGACTCGTACTGTGGGCTCGACGACAAGCCAGATGTGAGCTGTGGGCCCGTAAGACAATCCAGACTCACACTGTAGGCCCAGGGGGTAATCCAGTCTGTAAAGCTGTGGACCCAGTCCATGTTGGTGTTTATATATGTGTTATGTGCAGTGTATCGGTATATTGGGCGAACTCACTAAGCTTTCGGGCTTACATTTTCAGTTTATTGTTTCAGGTACATCAGGGGATCGCGGCAAGGCGAATACATGATCGTACAGCTCCTCCTGTTTTGTTTATGGTTCTGGGAAAAACTCTGATTTGATACATTTTAAACACGTTTGTAATTGTTTAATGGATTTGAAATGATTTTTACTGTAACGACCCAAAATTCATGACTAAAAATTTCCTTTAAAATCATTACTTAAAACATAATTGTCAACCCATAAACGAAACCATACATAAACCAGAGTATTAATTCCAAAACATATTTTCATTAGCAGAGTAGAACATCCCAGGCTTGTCTAAATAATGGTGTGTGCCATGCGATCACCCCGAGCTCTTCCCTCCGCTACCGGAAGTACCTGAAACCAAAACTGAAAACCATAAGCACGAAGCTTAGTGAGTTCCCCAACCTACCACATACCCTGCATAAACACATATTGCAAATACTGGGCCACGCCTGCTACTTTGGGCCTCGCCCGCTACAACGGCCCCGCCGCTCCAGGCCCCGCCTGGCTTTGAGCCCCGCTCAGATACATATCTGTTTCTCTTAGGCCCCGCCTGTCCCTGGGCCCCGCCCGCTAATCATATACTAACACATAAACATACCACAACACATAACCAAACATATACTACTGAATCCTGTTCTAAGGCCTCGCCTATCTTGAGCCTCACCCTTGTCCTGCTACTGATGAGTCATGGAACCCCATCCACACTCCTTCTGATAGTGAGATACGGGCCCAGCCCACACTCACTCCTTTCCTAACTTGGGCCTCGCCCCTGCTCTGCTGCTAATGAGATATGGAACACCGTCCACACTCTGCTATTTGTGAGTTACGGGACCTCGCTCATACTCACCTCCCTACCAGGCACATACATGTATCACACAGACAACAAGTATATTCTATCATGCAAACCATTCCTTGGGCACCCGCCCGCTATCACTGGACCTTGGTCCTGAATATCATACTAGCATATAGTGCCTACGGCTAACCCCCGGGTCTTCCTACTCATTACTACATGGGCCGACATTGTGGCCGTAGACCCATCCACACAAGGGAAACTCACCTCCTACTGCTGAAGCTGAACCACGAAAGCACAACCCTGAATTACTGCTCCAAACTCCAACACCTAAAGCCATCAATGAACCATTGACATAAATACATAATACCCTTGAAGTCAATCGGTCAAAGTCAAAGTCCTGGCCAAAGTCAACCTTCCTGATTGACTCTACTCGCCGAGTCAACCCATAGACTCACCGAGTTCTTAAACTCAGAATCTCTCATAATACGACTCAACTCGCCGAGTCACCCCAAGACTCGTCGAGTTCAACGATCTCTGAGTCCCATCCTGTCCAACTCACTGAGTCACCACTCAATTTACTAATCTGTGCCTTAACCAGAAGAGGTTGGGGGGTCTGCGACCTGACTCGTCGAGTCCAAGAACAGACTCGCCGAGTCCACGACAATCTTCAACAGACTCGCCGAGTTGTTCTTCCAACTCGTCGAGTCCCTGCCCATCATCATACAACTCGCCGAGTCTCTTTATTCTTTAATCCATACAGTGGCCTTTCGATCCATGCAGGGGCTCCAACCCATAGATCCACTCTTCTAAAGTCTAACCCCCACGTAAAGTTGCAAACTTTACGTGAAACCAAGGAGCTAAAGGCCCAAAACACTCTAGGGCTAGGGTTTAAGACAAAGGGGCTTCACCAACAATTCATTGACTGCTGCTTTAAGACATTCTGGACCATCACAACCCTAGATCTGAAGTAACAACCTCATATCTAAGCCCCAAACCCGAAATAGATCTCAATCTTACCAAAATAGCCCCAAAATCTCATTCAAGAATAGATCTAGATGCAAAAAGGGTGAAGGTAACAGCTTATTACCTCCAAGATGACCTCCCACTGAAGAATAATCCAAATCTCTGCAAATCCCCTTGATCCAAGCTTCTGGATCTTCAAGATCTCTTCACAAAAACCACTTATCTAAGCTCCAAATTGCTCCCAAGGACTCTCACTCACGATTTAGGGTTTCTGGATCTCAAAAGGGTGGTAAAGAGGCTGAGGGAGTGATATAATGTTCTTTATATAGGGTGCAAACCCTAAGATTAGGGTTTTTCTCGCCCAGACCAGACTCGCCGAGTCCACTTGCCGACTCGCCGAGTCGGTCACTTACTCTATGACCCGGATCCCGCTCCGACTCGTCGAGTTCTTCCCTGGACTCGACGAGTTGACTCCTTGACTTAGAGCTTTTCCTTTCTTTTCTTGGTCTTTCTGATTCTGGGTGTTACAACTCTCCCCCACTTAAACTAAACTTCGCCGTCGAAGTTCTCTACGGCCAATCGTCCTGCAATCTGCTTTCAACACCCTGCTTGAAAAAATCTAACACCCGATGACTACTTCTGCTGGCCTTCCGCCCGGTCATGCATACCAACCCTAATTCTTGTAATAACAATCCTCCACCGTCCAGAGAACACATCCTGTTCCATTGGTAATCCTTCCAGTACTCCCCGAGCACTCATACTGAACCCCTTAGGGGTTCACTCCCCTTTGACTTGCGCGTTTTCTGGCCTTCCCAAGGCTACTTCCCATAACTAACCACTTCCCCTATCACTGTGAAGGACATACCTTTCACGATAACCAATACTCCAGCCACTCCCAGTGCTGGTTACGGCTGCCGTACACACTGAATACTTCTTACTACTTACAATTTAATGTTGAGTACCCATCCCAGCGAATGGTTCAGATAATCCTTCGAGTTAAAGGATTCATCCCTGCAACGGTTAAGACTCAAACGAGAGCTGCACAACATGGTCAAACCCTTCCCTCTGAGATTATCCAACCCTGCTGTGAGAGGCGCAGCACCCTTAGTCAAATATCTGCCTTACCCCATAGTCCTTCTATCATCACTGCCACCAGCTGAAAGTTATGTTGTCCCTTATCCGCCTTCCGGATGAACTGAGACCACCCCAGGTCCCAACTAATATGTCCATAATTGGATTACCGAACTCCTACCGGTCACTACACCCAACACAATCTCCTAGCCGCTCCCAGCGACTTCCGAAGAAACTTCGGCTATCTATTACTGCTCTATCTACTCTGCCACTCTGGCGCTACAGGTCCTGGGATCCTCGATCCCCTGCCCTGACCCTACGGTCCCTACCAGGTCCCACCTGTGCTGCTAAAATCTCACGGGCCTCGCCCACGAGTCTCACCCGACTATACTACTGAGCAACCCTGCTCCTAGGTTTCACCTATGCTGCTACTATCATACGGGCCTCGCCCACGGGTCTCACCCAACTGTATCCTGGAGCAGCCTCTCCCAAGGTCTCACCTCTTTAGGGCTACGCAGGTCCACTCCATACTAATCTCAACGAACTACCCTTTCCTGATCCCCACCTTGATTACTAAGAGATAATGGCCTCGCCCAAACTCCGCTAACTAGGAGATACGGGCCTCCGCCCATTCTCCGCTAACTAAGCTGCTAGGGAATGCTACGGCTTACCCGCAGTCTTACATCACTTCCTCCACTAACTCGCTGCTGGGAAAAATGTTGCGGCTCTCCCGCCGCTCTACCATGCTCTACATGATGTCTCTGCCACTGACTACTAACACGAAAGCATCCCATGCTAACTGTTCTCAAAATCTTCATTTCGAATCACTCGAGTCCTACAGGCGATCCTCCAACCTGAATTCCCAACCAGTTACTAACCATCTCGATTACATGAACTAACTGTTGGGAAGTTTCTCAAACTCCCAATCTTGAACTCCTCAATCCATCAATCGCTGTGCTACTTTCTTTCCTTATCAGAGGTCGCATACTCATTCTGGATCTGTGTGCTCTTACCCTTGTACACTCGGAGGGTTCTCCCCCACTTTGATCCTGCTTATACCTCACTGCTCAATGCTTGAGAAGAATTCCCAATATTTTCTACCATTCCGCAATCAATCTGCTGAAAAACCCAAGCTTGCCACAGCTAGGGATCTAACCAATCCATCACTCCATAACACCTTCCTGAAACTAGCGGGACACTACTGAGTTCCACATAAGCATGCTATAGTTACTGCATCCTAAGTAACCTGCTCCAATAGGGCACAACCCCTAACTACCATTTTAATATCCAAGGCATGCAGATGACATATAACTAAATCACAAGCAAGCCACACAATTCGAAAATACTTATACCAATAGCGATGCAGAACCATAACAATATAATCATGAGTAAAAGTTAACAGAGAAACGAAAGATACACACCTGCAACGTCTGGCGCTGCCCGCGCCTCCATGGTAGTCATCTGAAAAGCCCTGCCTCCTACCGCAGGCGCCTCTGCTCGGCCCTGACGGCCGTCCGTGATCCTCAAAGTTGCAGGGGCAGGTGCTATCACCCGTCCTGCCGAAAACAAACTGGGACACTGGGCCTTCTTGTGGCCCCGCTGACTGCAGTGAAAACATATCAAGTCTGATCCCTGCGTGGTGGTAGTAGTACAATCTCTACTAAAATGACCAGTCCGACCGCACTTGAAGCAGCCCGAATCTCCACCACTACCACTCCTACACGCACCCTCGTGCGTCCTGCCGCACCTCCCGCATCGGCCGCGGCTCTGGTGATCCCTCGATCTCGAATCTGACCCCTTGGGCCTTTTGCCCGAGCGGCTACCTGAACCTCATCCGGCTTCCTCTTCCGGATCTATTCCAAATCAATCTCCCTCTCTCTAGCTCGTGCGATCATATCCTCCAACGTTTTGCAGCTGGACCTGCTCACAAACTGCCTGATGTCATCCCTCAACATCTCGTGATATCGGGCCTTCTTCATCTCCTCATCCGCGACATACTGCGGAACAAGAAGGGCCCTCTCCCTGAACTTGGCGGTGATCTCCGCCACAGTCTCAGTAGTCTGTGTCAAATCCTGAAACTCCCGTGCCAACTGCTGCACCTCAATAGTCGGTGAGAACTCAGCCCTGAACCTGGCCGAGAAATCACCCCATGTCATCGCGTCCAACGCGGCATCATCCCCCAATGCATGACCAATATCCTCCCACCAATCCCTCGCTTTGTCCTTCAGAAGGCAGGAGGCGAGTCTGACCTTCTCCCCCTCGGGACACCGGCTCGTACGGAATGCATTGGCGACATCGGCCAACCACCTACTGCTAGCAATGGGGTCCCAAGCCCCATGATAATCTGGTGCTCCGTAAGCTCTAAACTCTCGGAATGTCAAGGTACGCGCTCCCATCAAGGCCATCATCTCGGTACGGAAGGCTCCCAGCCTCTCATCCAAGATCTCCAGTATACCCTCCTTGACCGTACCAAAGATCACAGGAGTCTGATCTAGTATGCTGCGCGTAACCTCCGCTGATACAAACTCTCTCATACGCTCCTCGAGCTGCTCGGTCCCTGAACCTGAGCCTGGTCCCTCTCCGGCGCCTGACCCGCCCACTGGTCTCTCTCGCAGTGTCACCATGCTGAAAACATATCACATAACTATCAGAATACACATCACTGTTGAGGGATCGCACACACTCTACAAGTTCCCTGGTTTTGTCTTGGCCCCTCTTGAATCGAGTACGGATCCTCTGCTTCCAGTAATACGGGCCCATACTACCTTCCACATCTATCCATACTTTCCTCAAGAGTTACCTCGACTCTACCAAGTCCCTTTCACTACTACTACTGCTCCTAGCACTAACTCATCCTAGGCTTGCCCTAGGAAATCTCTTACTCAACCAAAACCAGTCCTCAGCTGCTGAAGGCCTCCTTGTAATGCCAATTAGCCATCACCTGAACACCATCACATGTGACGAGGCTCAAATAATCCTTCGAGTAAAAGACTCGTCCCTACAACGGTTAGACTCAAACAAGAGCTGCGCAATAGGGCCAAATCCAACACTCTGAGATTATTCAACCCTGACCACACGTGACGTGATGTATTCACCTAATGGCTAACTCCCATCACTCAGAGTCCCCCAAAGCACAAAGCAAGCAGCATTCGAACACAGGAAACTACTCAAGCAAATCTATTCTCATAACGAGAACTATACTAGCATACAATGCTAAGCTCATACTACCAGGCATAACCTATACAGGCTATCCTACTACTGTCTAACCAGCACTATCATGCAGCTCAAAAGCACATATAACAGGCACATAAGGCATCCTCCCTAGATCCTTAGTCCTAATCTAGCATGTTGATCACATAGTCATAACATATCATAAACTTGTATGGGTAATTTGGGAGAACTGTTGGATTAGGTGTCTAAGCCCATAACTATAATTGGTATGTACTTGAATTGATAGCAGCACAGTCCTTTTGGGTTGCCCTCAACCTAGCAACTGGACAAGGAAATTATGAAAGGAGAGATATTAATTTATAAGATTAATAAATTAATATATATAAATGATTTATTAATATGTTAATGGATTAATATATTAATTAGAAATCATTATGTTTAATTAATTGTTAGCCAGAAATTAATCAGAATTGATTTTGGGGTTAGAAGAATTAATTATAAAGTGCAGGGACTAGTTTGCAATTAACTGATAGTTGAATGGAAGGATCCAGAACTCCCTTGGAAGGGGGTGGACGAAAACCCTAGGGGAAACCCTAGAGAATTCGTCCAAGGGGTCCAAGATAAGGCCTTGGGTCTTGCTTAGGCCCTAAGCAAAGGATAGCTAGGGTTTTCCCTAAACCCTAGTTCCCTCAACTATTTAAGGAGCCTCCTGGCTCACATTTTAGGTCTCTTATTCTTTGGAAGAATACCTTGGCCGAAATTGCATACTCCCTCCCCTCTCTCTTCTTCTACCTTCCTTCTTGCTAGTCATTGGGTGTGATTCCATTAGAGGCATTACACTTGTGGTGCTAAAGCTTCCAAGAAGATCAAGATCAAGATCAAGGGAATATCAATTGTTTGCTATAACAATTGAAAGGTATGTAAACCCTAAACCCTAGTTTGTTAATTTCGAAATTAGCCTCTCTCCTCTAGGGTTCTTGTTTTGCAATTCAAAGTTGTATGTTCAATAGTTAAAACATAGATCTAAAGTAGGTTGCATGTGAACTTAGGAATTGTTTTCTAGTTTATTTGTTGTACCTAAATCCCATCAGTGGTATCAGAGCATGGTTGTTTTAAATTGAATTGCTACAATTGTTGAATTGCAAATTAGGGTTTATAGCTATTAAACCCTAAAGGCCAAATTTTCGATTTCTAGGGTTTTGGATCAAAGGGTTTTTTCGAAAACCCTAGCCTCCAAAGAACCCTAATCGAAATTAGGGTTAGGGTTTTGAAAACCCTAGCCTCCTCCCTTGTAAATTTCGAAATTGCTAGAAGTTTTAGGGTTTCTTGTTTTGGATAATTGTTACTTAATTAGATTAATTGGATAATTATCCTTACCCTATTTTTCGAAATTTAGAGGGATAAGGATTAGGATTAAATTAATGGATTAATTTAATTAGATAATCCTTACAAGATTTAATAATTTGATTAATAGTTAATTAAAAGATAAATATTAAATCTAGTTAATTGGTTTATTTAAATTTAAATTTAATAGCTTAAATTTCGAAATTTATAAACCCTTGAAGTTTTAAAATGTTTTAAAACACACCTTATATATATATTATAATTAAAAGTTTAATATTATATATGTATAAGAATATGGTCAGTCAAATCACTAGTATGCCTCATTCACGAAGCTAATCTATAAGGGGGGTATAAGGAAACTGCCTATAAAATGGTAGTTGAATGAGTGTCCACTCTCACCCACCGCTTCCTTGATTAGTGGAGGGTCGTTAGCAGAACGGATTTGATAGGACAACTACTTCTCATTAAAAGTATAATGACATTAAAGAAAGTACTAGAACATTATTTTTAAAATCCCAACTCTAGTTACTTTAGGAAAAATGTGAAAAGTATGCTAATCCATGAAATTGCACATTATGCTTTATTGGTCGTTAGTGGAGCGTGTGTGGTTAACCAGCACACTAAAGGGCACTAATAAAGAGTAGTAATGGGTATCTCATAATTGTCATTTTGATGGAGCGTGTGTGGTTTACCAGCACATCAATAGTTAATGATAAAGACAATGAGGTTACCAAGCACATTTGCATGGTTATTCACATCTTGTTTGTGATCCTCGGCATCCCAGTCACAAATAGAAGAGCATAATCTGAGATCAAAACATGACATTGAATAGTTTCAATGTATCTCAAAAGATTTAGGAATTTCACTTCGTTTGTTTCGTCTAATGGTGGAATTGGTGAATCGTCATTCACCTACCTTTATGAAATTTGCACTTGGATCTCGGCATCCCATTTCTAAGTTGTGAATCTTCATAGTTGGATCCTAACCTTGATATTATATCTTTGGGTTATTTTATTAAGGTATCTTGAAATCTAACTAAAACTTTCTTTCTTTTCAGATGTCTACTCCTGGAAACACTTCTGCTTCGTCCTCCTCCAACCAAAACTTCTCTTTGCTCAATATCTGCTCCAAAGTCGTTATGGATGGCTCAAACTATAACGATTGGATGCGCAACATCAAGATGGCTCTTCGTTTCGAGAACAAAGAATATGTTCTTGAAAAGGAGCTCAAAGAGCTTGATGAGAATGAAGCTACTCCTGAAGATCTTGTTGCCTACAAGAAACATTACGATGATGCTACCAAAGTGGCATCCATCATGGTGGCAACTATGTCCCCAAAACTGGAGAGGTACTATGAGGACTACTGGCCTTTCGAGATGAACAAGGACCTTATGGAAAAGTACCATAAGCGAGCTCGTCAAGAAAAGTTCGAAGTAGTCAAGTCACTCATGGCTTGCAAGATGAAAGATGGGGAGTCGGTTGTGTCACATGTGCAAAGAATGCAACGCTACATAGAGCGTTTGGTCAAGCTCAATATTCACTTTGATGAGGAATTGGCCATTGACATGGTCTTGAACTCACTACCTGATTGTTATGGTCAATTTATTCTAACTTACTATTTGAACAATACTGAGCAGACCTTGGCCCAATTGCACAACTTGTTGCAGACAGCTGAGGCAGGGATGAAGGGTAAAAGTATACCCTCCACACCTACGAGTGCCCTTGTTTTGGCTATTGGACAGGGAAAGGGGAAAAAGAGGAAAGGTCCTCCCAAGCAAAACTGGAAGAGCAAGGCTCAAGGTGGGTCGTCTAGTAATGGCCCAAAGGCTAAGCCCAATGGTTCCACTCCCCATGTTTCTGATCCAAAAGAGGCAGTTTGCTTTTACTGCAACCAAAAGGGACATTGGAAGAGATCTTGCCCACAATATCTGCAAGATATCAAGGATGGCAAAGTGAAGCCATCTTCGGCAGGGTCTAAAGGAAAGTGAGGAGATAGAGCGAGGAAGGATAAACCTGATCATGGGAAACAGAAAGTCTTCACCAGTAACCAAGATCGGAGTTTATCAGCTTCTGCTTAGTAATGATGTTAGATTAGATTTAATAAATTGTTGCTATTCGTCTGAGATGACGAGAAACATTATTTCATTTCATGCATTGTTCAGACAAGGTTTTACATATTCTTTTAATGATTTGAATGGTTCAATTTCTGTTTATAAGAATGGTGTTTTTATGTTTGAAGCTTTGCCTTGTAATGGTGTGTATGAAACAGTGACTTGTGTTGATAGCTTAGGAAATAGTGTACTTAATATTGACTTGTCTAATAGTGTAGACAAGGCATGCTTGTGGCATTGTCGTCTTGGACACATTAACAAGAAACGCATAGCCCAACTCCAAAAGGATGGAGTGTTGGAATCATTTGACCTAAAATCAGATGATATGTGTGAATCTTGTCTTTTGGGAAAGATGACAAAATCACCATTCACAGGGTCTTGTGAAAGAGGTGAAGGTCTGTTGGATCTCATACACACAGATGTGTGTGGGCCCTTCAGATCAACTACAAGAGATGCTAATCGATTCTATGTGACTTTCACTGACGATTATAGCAGATATGGATATATCTACTTGATCAAGCATAAGTCAGAAACTTTTGAAAAGTTCAAAGAGTTTAAGCATGAAGTCGAAAATCAATTGGGCAGAAAGATAAAGATACTTAGATCCGATAGAGGCGGGGAGTATCTTAGTATCGAGTTTAACGACTATCTGAAAGAATGTGGGATAGTCTCACAATTGACTCCTCCTAGGACACCACAGTTAAATGGTGTAGCTGAGAGGCGTAATCGAACCTTGTTAGACATGGTTCGTTCTATGATGAGTCGGGCTTCGCTTCCTATTCACTTCTGGGGGTATGCCTTAGAGACAGCCGCCCACATCCTCAATCTTGTCCCTACAAAGAAGGTTGCCAAAACACCTCACGAAATGTGGACGGGGAAAGTTCCCTCGTTGGCACATATTAAAGTCTGGGGTTGTGAAGCTTTCGTAAGACGAGAGACTCACGACAAGCTAGCAGCTAGAAGTGAGAAATGTGTTTTCATTGGTTACCCAAAGCAGTCTTTTGGATATTTGTTCTACAGGCCTAGTGAGAACGTGGTCTTTGTAGCACGAAGAGGAGTCTTTCTTGAAAGAGAGCTCATATTCAAAGAGGACAGTGGGAGCACTATTGACCTTGAAGAAGTTCAAGAGTCAGCCAATGAAGGAACCTTAGATGACACTAGCACTCAATCAGAGGAAACAGTTCCTGTTGAACCAATCGATAACTCATTACCTCTTAGAAGATCCACTAGGGTGAGTGTGCCACCTGAGTTGTATGGTTTTCATATTACTTCAGATGGTGACACATTCATAAGTGACAGAACACTGGTAAACTTAGATGAACCAGTCACTTATAAGGAAGCAATGGCAGGCCCAGAGGCTTCCAAGTGGAAAGAGGCAATGGACAGCGAGATTAAGTCCATGTATGACAACCAAGTTTGGAATTTGGTTGATAGTGCACCAGGTCGTAAGACAGTTGGGTGCAAATGGATCTTCAAGAAGAAGACAGACATGGATGGAAATGTGCACACATTCAAGGCTCGACTGGTTGCAAAAGGTTTCACTCAAACCCCAGTGTTGACTATGATAAGACCTTCTCACCAGTAGCTAAGATTAAATCTATTAGGATATTGCTCGCCATAGCTGCCTTTCATGATTATGAAATCTGGCAGATGGATGTCAAAACTGCTTTCCTTAATGGGAAGTTGGCTGAAGATGTTTACATGAGTCAGCCAGAGGGTTTTGTTGATGCAAAGTTCCCCAATAGAGTGTGCAAGCTTGAGAAATCCATTTATGGATTGAAACAAGCATCTCGCAGTTGGAATCTTTGCTTCCATGAGAAAGTCAAAGAGTTTGGTTTCTCTAGAAGTGAAGATGAGTTTTGTGTGTATATCAAGGCTAGTGGGAGTATAGTAACTTTTCTGGTGTTGTATGTCGATGACATATTACTCATTGGTAACGACGTTCCAACCTTGAAAGAGGTTAAGTCTTGGCTTGGAAAGTGTTTTGCCATGAAAGACCTTGGAGAAGCTGCCTATATTCTTGGGATTAGAATATTGAGAGATAGAAAGAAGAGACTAATTGGACTTAGTCAGAGCACATACTTGGATAAGGTACTAAAGAGGTTTAGTATGGAAAATTCCAAGAAGGGAGAGCTACCTATCCAGAGCAATACCAAATTGAGTAAGACTCAATGCCCGAGTACAGATGTTGAAATAGATGACATGAGTCGTGTACCTTATGCTTCCGCTGTCGGATCGATCATGTACGCTATGACATGTACTCGCCCTGATGTGACATTTGCTTTAAGCATGGTCAGTCGCTATCAGGGAAACCCAGGTAGAGCTCATTGGATAACAGTTAAGAATATACTCAAGTATTTGCGAAGGACAAAGGACTGGGTTCTTGTGCTTGGTGGCAGTGATACTTTGAGAGTAGATGGTTACAGTGATGCCAGCTTTCAGACGGATAGAGATAACTTCCGTTCTCAATCAGGCTGGGTATTTTTACTGAATGGAGGAGCAGTTACTTGGAAAAGTTCCAAGCAAGATACGGTGGCTGATTCTACTTGTGAATCAGAGTACATAGCAGCGAGTGAAGCGTCGAAAGAAGCAGCTTGGTTGAGGAACTTCATCGGAGATCTCGGAGTTGTTCCAACCATCCAGGAGCCTATGGAACTGTTCTGCGATAATGAAGGAGCTGTTGCCTTGACAAAGGAACCGAGAGATCATGGTAAGACCAGACATATCGACAGAAAGTACCATTTCATCAGACATAGAGTAGAAGAAGGCCATCTTATAGTAAAGAGGGTGTCATCTGAAGATAACCCAGCAGATCCTCTCACAAAGGGTCTGAGTAGGGCTAAGCATATTCAACATGCTCGGAGCATAGGACTGAAAGATGATATTAGTTTTAGTAGTTAGATTAGTTTTTGAAACTTATAACAAAGTAAATGTAATTGACTTTTGGTGATTAAATAATAAAGTATTATTTATAAGTTTGGCTACTACCTTTTGTCAATTGTTTATTATTGTGTTTCATTTTTGCATGTTTTACTTCCCGAATAATAAGATTATTCAAACTCCACAGTCACTCATACTTTTGGAAGTAAGTAGTGAATTAAGACTGTCATGAACTGGATTGTAGATTGTCTAAGGATAGACATGGCAATAGAATTGCTGCAACGTTCATGAGTACTCAGAAATTGAGATTTGAGCACTGGATAAACCCTCGCTCAGAGTATCACTTCATGGAATTCATCACGAGTAATACTGAGACGATAATATCTTATAATCTTGAAACGAAGATATATGAGTTGCAATTTACAAGTCGGTCATGCATTGGTGATACGAAAACGCATCAGTAACTTGGTGTTATAAAACGTATTGTCATGTATAATTTGATGAGTAAAAGATACAAGCATATGAGTCAACGTTTATTCGTTCCTTTTGCCCTAACCGGAAAAGCGATATCTGTGGGCCCCTCGATGATTTGGTGTTGACTTATGTGCTGGGCCCAGCCAGGACTAAATTGATGTGTTCGATTAGAAGTTCTTCATCATCACAAATTAGAAATCGGGAAACATAGATTCTGGACAAAGAGATTGATTACATTCCATGTCTTATGTCTAGGGATATCTTGCAGAACGAAGGATTATATGATCACTTATCTTAGGACACGTAACTGACTGGGTCAGAGTTTGGCAGCAGCTTTTTGGAAGCTACAATTTGCTGGTCAAATTTAGAAGGCATACTAGCAATTATAGTTACAGACTTATCCAAATGAGAGACTGTTGGATTAGGTGTCTAAGCCCATAACTATAATTGGTATGTACTTGAATTGATAGCAGCACAGTCCTTTTGGGTTGACCTCAACCTAGCAACTGGACAAGGAAATTATGAAAGGAGAGATATTAATTTATAAGATTAATAAATTAATATATATATATATATATATATGATTTATTAATATGTTAATGGATTAATATATTAATTAGAAATCATTATGTTTAATTAATTGTTAGCCAGAAATTAATCAGAATTGATTTTGGGGTTAAAAGAATTAATTATAAAGTGCAGGGACTAGTTTGCAATTAACTGATAGTTGAATGGAAGGATCCAGAACTCCCTTGGAAGGGGGTGGACGAAAACCCTAGGGGAAACCCTAGAGAATTCGTCCAAGGGGTCCAAGATAAGGCCTTGGGTCTTGCTTAGGCCCTAAGCAAAGGATAACTAGGGTTTTCCCTAAACCCTAGTTCCCTCAACTATTTAAGGAGCCTCCTGGCTCACATTTTAGGTCTCTTATTCTTTGGAAGAATACCTTGGCCGAAATTGCATACTCCCTCCCCTCTCTCTTCTTCTACCTTCCTTCTTGCTAGTCATTGGGTGTGATTCCATTAGAGGCATTACACTTGTGGTGCTAAAGCTTCCAAGAAGATCAAGATCAAGATCAAGGGAATATCAATTGTTTGCTATAACAATTGAAAGGTATGTAAACCCTAAACCCTAGTTTGTTAATTTCGAAATTAGCCTCTCTCCTCTAGGGTTCTTGTTTTGCAATTCAAAGTTGTATGTTCAATAGTTAAAACATAGATCTAAAGTAGGTTGCATGTGAACTTAGGAATTGTTTTCTAGTTTATTTGTTGTACCTAAATCCCATCAAGAACTTACTGCTCGGTTGATTGCATGCACCACACCCTTTTCTCTTATCAAAGTTCTTTTCTTTCTGAATTCTTTTCGCTTTTCTAAAACTGTTTCCTTTCTCAAAACTCTTTTTACAAAACTGTCTTTTCTCTTTGAAAATTTCTATACCAATTCCTTAGTTTGAGTTCAGACACACCCGAATCCCTCAAACCAAGGCTCTGATACCAACTCCTTAGTTTCTATACCAATTCCTTAGTTTGAGTATGTCCGAATCCCTCAAACCAAGGCTCTGATACCAACTTGTAACGACCCAAAATTCATGACTAAAAATTTCCTTTAAAATCATTACTTAAAACATAATTGTCAAACCATAAACGAAACCATACATAAACCAGAGTATTAATTCCAAAACATATTTTCATTATCAGAGTAGAACATCCCAGGCTTGTCTAATCAATGGTGTGTGCCATGCGATCACCCCGAGCTCTTCCCTCCGCTACCGAAAGTACCTGAAACCAAAACTGAAAACCGTAAGCACGAAGCTTAGTGAGTTCCCCAACCTACCACATACCCTGCATAAACACATACTGCAAATATTGGGCCAGGCCCGCTACTTTGGGCCTCGCCCACTACCTCGGGCCTCGCCCGCTACAACGGCCCCGCCGCTCCAGGCCCCGCCTGGCTTTGAGCCCCGCTCGGATACAAATCTGTTTCTCTTAGGCCCCGCCTGTCGCTGGGCCCCGCCCACTAATCATATACTAACACATAAACATACCACAACACATAACCAAACATATACTACTGAATCCTGTTCTAAGGCCTCGCCTATCTTGAGCCTCACCCTTGTCCTGCTACTGATGAGTCATGGAACCCCGTCCACACTCCTTCTGATAGTGAGATACGGGCCCAGCCCACACTCACTCCTTTCCTAACTTGGGCCTCGCCCCTGCTCTGCTGCTAATGAGATATGGAACACCGTCCACACTCTGCTATTTGTGAGTTACGGGACCTCGCCCACACTCACTCCCTACCAGGAACATACATGTATCACACAGACAACAAGTATATTCTATCATGCAAACTATTCCTTGGGCACCCGCCCGCTATCACTGGACCTTGGTCCTGAATATCATACTAGCATATAGTGCCTACGGCTAACCCCCGGGTCTTCATACTCATTACTACATGGGCCGACATTGTGGCCGTAGACCCATCCACACAAGGGAAACTCACCTCCTACTGCTGAAGCTGAACCACGAAAGCACAACCCTGAATTACTGCTCCAAACTCCAACACCTAAAGCCATCAATGAACCATTGACATAAATATCCAAATTACCATAATACCCTTGAAGTCAATCGGTCAAAGTCAAAGTCCTGGCCAAAGTCAACCTTCCTGATTGACTCTACTCGCCGAGTCAACCCATAGACTCGCCGAGTTCTTAAACTCAGAAACTCTCATAATACGACTCAACTCGCCGAGTCACCCCAAGACTCGTCGAGTTCAACGATCTCTGAGTCCCATCCTGTCCAACTCACTAAGTCACCACTCAATTCACTAATATGTGCCTTAACCAGAAGAGGTTGGGGGGGTCTGCGACCTGACTCGTCGAGTCCAAGAACAAACTCGCCGAGTCCACGATAATCTTCAACAGACTCGCCGAGTTGTTCTTCCAACTCGTCGAGTCCCTGCCCATCATCATACAACTCGCCGAGTCCACCCATGTGACTCGCCGAGTCTCTTCAGTCCTTAATCCATACAGTGGCTTTTCGAGCCATGCAGGGGCTCCAACCCATAGATCCACTCTTCTAAAGTCTAACCCCCACGTAAAGTTGCAAACTTTACGTGAAACCAAGGAGCTAAAGGCCCAAAACACTCTAGGGCTAGGGTTTAAGACAAAGGGGCTTCACCAACAATTCATTGACTGCTGCTTTAAGACATTCTGGACCATCACAACCCTAGATCTGAAGTAACAACCTCAGATCTAAGCCCCAAACCCGAAATAGATCTCAATCTTACCAAAATAGCCCCAAAATCTCATTCAAGAATAGATCTAGATGCAAAAAGGGTGAAGGTAACAACTTATTACCTCCAAGATGACCTCCCACTGAAGAATAATCCAAATCTCTGCAAATCCCCTTGATCCAAGCTTCTTGATCTTCAAGATCTCTTCACAAAGACCAGTTATCTAAGCTCCAAATTGCTCCCAAGGACTCTCACTCACGATTTAGGGTTTCTGGATCTCAAAAGGTGGTAAAGAGGCTGAGGGAGGGATATGATGTTCTTTATATAGGGTGCAAACCCTAAGATTAGGGTTTTTCTCGCCCAGACCAGACTCGCCGAGTCCACTTGCCGACTCGCCGAGTCGGTCACTTACTCTATGACCCGGATCCCGCTCCGACTCGTCGAGTTCTTCCCTGGACTCGACGAGTTGACTCATTGACTTAGAGCTTTTCCTTTCTTTTCTTGGTCTTTCTGATTCTGGGTGTTACATTTAAAGTTTAAATTTGGAAAAAAAAATTATGGGTGTTACAGTTCGGTTCGAAGAAATGATGAAAGAAGGGAAAGAATGGGATGATTTCTTGAAGAAGTCCAACGTGCATTCTGGTTTAAGGTTCTTTTTACCTCCTGATTTGAAAACTGGGGTTGTTTATTGGGTTATTCCTATGGTTTTCTTGGTTACTTGTGCGGTTGAGAATCGATTGGACCAAGTACACAAGTGGTTAATCCAGTGGAAGGGTCGACCGAATGGAGAAGCTACAAGAGAGGTTGCGTTGAATATTATGAGTCAATTTCAAGAAGCAAGTCTTGAGGACAAGACTTGTTTTGAAGGCGTGAGTAATGATACATATCATAATATGGTTATTAAAAGGGCAAATGAACTAAAGCTGCCACATGCATAATCTAGAATAGGGGTGAGCATGGTGCGGTTCGGTGCGGTTTTCGGCCAAAACCGAACCGAAAACCGCAACTTCGGTTTTTTGAAGTTTAAAAACCGCACCGTTCGGTTTTTGCGGTTTTTTGCGGTTAAGTTTTTTTTGCGGTTTTATGTCGGTTTTTTTATTTGGTTTTTGTTTTGCCTTTTTACTAAGACTCGGTAACTCGACGAGTTACTTTGACTCGGATGAGGAATGTTAACCATTTATTGAGAAACTTTATATAGAGATGAGGAGCGCCGAATTGACTCTCTTATATGAAAGGTGAGAATGGTGAAAGTTTTATCTTAAAGGAGATGAGAGATACTCTTATAAGGCTGGCAAAATTAAAACCCAAATGATATATTGGAGATGAACCGATACCACCACCTCTTGGTTTGAAATCAAATGACATAACCACTCATCCAACATGCTTCTAATGCTTGAATATAATTTAAATTAAATATGATATTTGTTTCACAGGTACATGCGATAATATCAATGAATGCATTCTTAAAAATGATACTCTCATCACTAGTACTCTTCATATTTAAATGTTACAAAATGTAATAAACATTATTTGTTCTTGTAAATATCACTATATGTATGCTTAAAAATTTAAAATCATCCTCTAAGGATATATATATATATATATATATATATATATATATATATATATATATATATATATATATATATATATATATATATATATATATACGGTGCAGTTCGGTTTTTTGCGGTTTTTGCAAGACTAGAAACCGCACCGCACCGAACATTTCGGTTTTTGCAAAACTAAAAACCGCACAGTCGGTTTTCGTTTCGGTTTCGGTTTATGTGGTTTTTTTTCCGATTTTTCGGTTCGGTTTTTGCTCACCTCTGTCTAGAAGAAGTAAAAGGGTAAATCAGGAATATGGTTAAAATCTGTTATACAGAGAGAGAGAGAGAGAGAGAGAGAGAGAGAGAGAGAGAGAGAGAGAGAGAGAGAGAGAGAGAGAGAGAGAAGTTGATTAGGGTATAAGTTGGGTAATACGCTATGTATCTTCTGATTCTCAGTCGTGGGCCTAGACATCTTTGCCCCTTTACTAACAGTCCAGCCCAACATAGATGCATCTTGATTTGAATAATGTACTGGACTCAGCCCAATATTTTGATGATTACGGAAACGATTGGACAGAGTACCGGCCTCATCGTCGTTTACAAATTCCTTGAGAGAATCTGGACTTGAATCGATTTTCTTCATGGTTGCCGACTGCTCACCAGGAGTTTCGATCTCTAAACTACTGAAACGTTGGAGTAATTCCCTCTGAAATTTTTCCATGTAATCGATTCGTAGATCTCATTCACAATCCTGAACCAAATTTGAGCAACGCCCTTCATACTCGATTTAACCAACCAAACAGATTCGAAGGGAAGGAGGTGTACCATTAATTTGGAATTACAAGGTTGCCTTCCGATACCAACTTTGGGGATCAACACCAAAAAATTCAGGAAGGTTGATGTTCTCCGCTGCCCATGGAAAATCCTCAATCACCGGTGAGGGAGTGACCAGAGAAGTATCACCGACGGAATCTGAAACTTCAGAAGATGAACTCTGGTAATTTAGTGTGATATTCTTCTCCACTGAAGACAAAACCCATCAATGCAACTGGAATGACACTGGAAAGAGGAGGAGACTGGAGATCGCTAACCATGCCAGATGAATCCAAGGAAGCATCATCAACCACCGACTCTGGTAGTAGTTACTTATATCAATCCTTAGTTGGTGACACTCTC
The DNA here is from genome assembly GCF_052849685.1 of Lactuca virosa. Classification (NCBI taxonomy): domain Eukaryota; kingdom Viridiplantae; phylum Streptophyta; class Magnoliopsida; order Asterales; family Asteraceae; genus Lactuca; species Lactuca virosa. The sequence goes on from NC_136426.1 coordinate 14,016,106, forward strand.
TTATTCCTTGCAGAGAGCCAGAGATACTCTCTTTTGAGTTTCTATTATTTCAAAAAAAAAGCACCGAGGAGGTGAAATTCATTACAGGTACTCATCGCATCTGTTCTCTCGATATCTGTCCTGTTGAATGATATTGTTTAATTTTGTTATTAATGTCTGCAAATAATCAATCAATTTTTAGGGTTTTAGTTCGATCTCTAGCTTGATTTTTTAATTTTTATTTTTGTTATGAATGCAGATGTCACTAGGTGGTAGCTCCAACCCCTGCAAAGCAATGATTTTGTTATGAATGCTGATGCACAAAAAGGCTTGTGCTGGTAGAACTTTCTTTACACAGATCTGACTCCAGTTTTTGAGGTTAGTTTTTGTTCTTCTCTTTTATGCCCCTTATGAGAATGAGTTTTTTCATGTTAGAGGTTATGTTTTTTAGGGTTTGATAGAGATTTGTCTTAATTCTGGTTTTCTGATCCTTTGAATACAAAATCATTCTGGTTTATGTATAATTTATTCAACTCTTGATCTGATCAACTCAAAAAGCATTGTTTTGATACCCATCTGCACCAAAAAAGTGTCGTTTTATCATGTTTTATTAATGTTACAAATGGTATATTTTCCAAAATAGCATTGTATTTTCAATTGTTTTATAAAAAATCTATCAAGGTAAAACAGGACAGTCGCTTTGTATTTCACTATTTTGATGAGGTAGCTATAATTGGGTTAAACAAAAATGTTACATGCGGTATAATAAATAAATATTTTGTTATTACTGAAAGACATTTACTGATGGAGATTTTGGGCTAATGTATTTCTTTGTTTCATGTATTGTGCAGTCATCCCTGGAGCACTCCAGTAATATATCCTACAGTGCAGTAGGTTTTGTATGCCAAAACTATTAAGGATTGTTTAGACGGCTACATGGAATGCACTTAAGTGCAAAAGATAAAGAAGAGATGATGTCAATGATCTATAACCGGTCAAATTAGTCAGGTATTTTTCAATTGAAAAAAATCTATCCATATATAGCATTGTTATTCAAACGTAAAGCAATTTTCGATGCTATAATGGGGACATTTTTCGAAATATAATATCCCAGTAAAAAAGAATTTTAAAGTACAATGCTATAATTAGTGCTATGATTGGGTAGATTTTCCAAAGTACAATGACTTAAGAAGTAAAAAACTGATAGTGTAATGTTGTAATAGCATCACACTTTCATTTCTTCGTACTACAACATTGTGATTTGAAAAGTCACCCCAGTTATAGCAAAGTGCGGAGTGCGGGCTGAAGATTAAGGACAAAAAAGTAAATCAATTAAAGAATTTATTCAAAAGTGAAATGTTGGTAATTTTTTGGACAAATCAACATGGAAAATGTTGCATTTTAGGAGAAAGAGTCTTTAAGGACAAAAAAGCAAATCACTTAAAGAATTTATTCAAAAGTGAAATGTTGGTAATAACTTGGACAAATCAACACAGAAAATGTTGCATTTTAGGAGAAAGAGGGAGATCTTTTTGTTTAAGGGTAAATGTGTCAAAATGGATGCTTTTTTTATTGGATCTAAATCATTAAATCATAAGATTGTAGGTTTGGTACTTTTTTTTTTTGCTTTTTATTGCAACCTACTTTATGATTTTGACTTTTTATAGCATTGTACATTCTGCGTTTCACATTTTTATGCAGCTTACTTTATATTTTATGTTGCTTTCGACCATTATGGTTAACCGCTAAAGCTAAACTATACTAACCGCTACCCATTGACTACTATTGTAATGGTTATTGTTCGGTACCATAATAACCGCACAATACACACCCTCACTATAAAATATATGGAAATAAGACCGTGCTTTCTTTAGTTTTTATTTTCACCGTCAAGATTGGCGAGTAGATTGGTTTCACCATTGAAGAGTAGGAAATTATCGGTACACAAGAGCATGGATAGTATCATAGCAGTGAGATGATGATGACTGAATTGAGAAAAAACATAATGATTTTATATTATAAGAATCAGGAAACCAGAATTCAAACAAACGTAAAATGTACCATGAGAAAAACAATATTATTAATCTTTTACATCTCATTTGAAATACAATATATAAAGTATCATAAGAAAAAGGATTTTCTGTGTTTGGTAAGTTACCAAAGTCAAGAAATATTATTGTTAGCTATTAACACTACTTGAGGTATGTCATATTGAAGATTGCATAATCAGTTACGAAAATATCTCCATGGCAAAAATACAAAATGATATAAATTTTGTTTGTTATGTCTTTTATTTTTAATATTATAACAAGATTCTGGATCACAAAAATTACAATACTTTTTTGATGCGAAGTATCAAAAGAAAGGAGAAAAAGAATTTCCCTTTATGTTAAACAAGATAGTACTATTTCATGGTGTTAAACAAATTTTGGTACAATTATATAAGCTTATCATAATGATATAATATTTATCCTTTTGTGTAAAAGTTACTTTTTAACACATTATGCATTTAAGATGGACACACATGTGGAGGGTATTTGTACAAGACCAAAAATGACCCTATCTACTTCCACTAAATACTAATTGTAGATCTGGTGGATTATGATTATTACATAGTATTCAAGTTTGATACTTATTTTATTAAGGTCTTTATAATTTTTTAATAAATTTAATCATATTGGTTTCACCATTGAAGAGTAGGAAAGTGAGTTGGTTATTTACATATAATGTTTAATATATAATATTTATATATTAATAAATATTTTTTAATGGATTATTAATTTCTTCTAATTAATTCTTTTTTTATTTTTTTATTGGATTAGTTCTTTTTTATTGGATGATTATGTATTAATAAATATTACTTTATTATATTATTAGTTTCTGATTTCTGATAGTCAATTATTTTTAATTTCATTTTTATTGGATTAAATTATTGTTTATTGGATTATAATATTCTAATAAATATCATCTTAAATATAGAATATTTATATATTAAAATATATTATTTTATTGCATTACTAATTTTTTAATTATTTTGTTTTAATTGTTTTTATCTGTTTTCTTTATTATTTTAAATAAAAAAACCCAAAAAATCTCACCCGCCTCACATCTCCTAATTTATTTTATATTCATATATGTTCAATTGTTTTTTGTTACATTATTATATTATATGTTCGTTTATGTTCATATATGTTCAATTGTGTTTCTTTATCTTTGTTCGCTTATGTTCTTTTGTAATGATTGCAATATGCTTTGCATAAGTGATTTTTGTACAAAATATGGAAACCTGTCAACCATTTTAACTACTAAGAGGGTGTTTGTATGCCCATTTTCTGAGTGAGTATTGTGAAAATCTTATTATTTTTACTTAGTTTTTTTTACATATTTTTCAGTAATCAGTTTCATACAACTATATATTATATGGGTATGGAAATCTTATTATTTTTGTAGCCTTAATGATACAAAATTTAAGATCAAAATCTGATTTCTAAAACATTTAAACTTTGATTGTTCCGACTTCATATCGCCATAATCACTTTAGATATACATCTGAACACCCACTAAGGAACACAAAAACAAATCAACGTGGAAAGTGTTGCATTTTTGGAGACAGAGAGAGATATTTTGGTTTGAGGGTTAAATGTGTCAAAATGGATGCTTCCTTATTGGATCTAAATCATTACATCATAAGATTGTAGGTGTGCTACTTTCTATTTTTTTTCTTTTTATAGCAACATACTTACTGATTTTACTTTTTATAGCATTGTACTTTCAATATTGGCGTGTAGGAAATCGTTTGTACACAACCCCCCCCCCCCCCAAACACCCACCCACCCACCCACCTAAGGGTGGCAATCGTGTCATGTCGAAACACTAAACGGGTTGAAAGTGCTTGACCCTAACCCGACCCATTTAATTAACGTGTCGTGTCGTGTCAACCCGTTTATTTTCGTATCGGGTTTCGGGTTAGGGCTATACCTTGAAATATGTCGTGTCATGTGAGGTTAAAAGATTGACCATGTTGAAAGAGTAGGAGTTGGGTAGGCGGAAAGGAAAAACTAATGGTTTGGATGTAGAATAGATGAAGTCATAGCAAGTTCAGATGACAAAATTAAAAGAGTGGGAGTTGGGGAGGCGGATGACAAGGTCGTGAGGATGTGAGAGTGGTGAAAGAGACTGGGTAGTTCGGGAGAGAATGGAAAAACTAAAATTAAGTCTTGATCTAGACGGCTAAGTCATTTCAACATTACAAAACGACTCAATTTGAAGGTTTTCTTTTACTTATGGTTTTGGTTTTGTATCTTTCTAGTTTATTTAATAAATTCAAAAAACTTGCATATAAATAAACGGGTCATTTTCGAGTCATATTCGAGTTGAAATTCTCAACCCTAACCTTACTCGTTTAATTTTCGTGTCGTGTCGTGTCAACCCGTTTATTTAAACGAGTTGAAATATCTTACCTAAACCCGTTTATTTCGTGTCGAGTTTCGTGTCGTGCCAATTTTTGCCATCTCTACACCCACCCACCCACAAACACACACGCCCACCCACCCACCAACCCACACACTAACCCCCCCCCCCCCCCCCCCCACACACACAACTACCTACACCCACAAACACACACCCATCCCTACCCCCCACCAAAACACACACGCTCATCCACCCCCATACCCACACACACCCCCACCCCCACCCCAACCCCATACCCATACACACGCTCCCCATCTTTCGACGCACACACACAAACCAGCAGCACTATTTTGACCACTGCCACAGACGCACCACCGATGCTCTTCTACCTTCGTATCTCTCTTACCGCCACCACTGCTCTTCCTCTCCGCCAACAGCACCGTCGTTGTGATTCCAAGCCGAAGGTAGCATACTATCATTGCTTTCTCTTTTTTTTTTTTTTCATTTTTCCTAATCAAAACTAAACCCTAACTTGAATCTTAGAAAAATACAGTTCTCGATCGCAAACAACATTCAACCCCAACTTCCACCATCACCATCATCATGTTTCTTAGGTGAGTACCTAACTCTATCCTTCAAACTCTTGATTTTGGTCTTATATCGTTAATTTTGACTTTCTTTTTTCTTTTTGCACTTTCAACATTTGGAATCAGATCACCCTTCCTGGAACCTAATAGAATTCTTATCAATTTAGGGCTGTTTGGATTTGCTTTTAAAGTTATTTCTGGTGATTCATAGCAATCAACTTAGGGTAATTGGTTTAAGCGTCTTATGTTTAATTTTGATTCAAACATTATTTATAATTATAATTAGTTACTTTCTTTTTTCTTTTTGCAGTTTCAACATTTGAAATTGGATGCCCTGCATTGAGACCACCACTCCTCACTAATCCATTTGTAAATAGTTTCTTCTTCTCTACATGTTTTGCTATCTATATGTAAAACTATAACATCTAATTTTTTGCATGTGTATAACGTATAAGAATAAATTGTTTAATAATCTATTTCTACATTGCTATATATTTTTCGGATATGGTATGTAGTGTGTTTTATTTAGAAAAGGCGGCGATAATATTTTGATTTTAGGGTTAAAAGGAGTAAAAGTGTAAATTGGTTTTCATAAGCAATAAAGATTTCAAATAAGTAGGAAGTGATAAACTTATGGAAAGCTACTTATTTAAAGCAAATAAGCACTTATTTTATTCTATCCAAACACTAAAATAATATTTATTATAAGTCAGAAAACACTTTGAATAAGCAGTTCTAAACACCCCCTTGATAGTAAGAAATGGAAGAAAAATGCTAAAAAAAACGGAAGTTTTCCAAGGAAACTTTCAGTGCTATAATTGGTTGGATGTTTGAAGGTACGATGTCCTAATAAGCAAAATGTTAAGTGCACAATGCTTAACTTTCAAATACAATGTTCTAAATTAGGTAGATTTTTCAAAATACATTTGAATTGGATGGTTTTACAGGGAAACTTCAAAAGAGTAACATCGTTGTTTTATTGAAATGGTAACCAAAGTTGTGAGATAGGGACCGAAACTGTTTCTATAATATGGTTTTCAAAGTTTAGTTGTTTTTATTAGACCAGGGACGAAAAGTGTGTAAGAAATAGCATTGTACTTTCACTGGTATGTTTATTATAACATTTTACTTTCATTTCATCCTATTACAACAATGTATTTAATTTTTTTAACAAAAAATAAAAGCTGAATGCTGCCTGCTTTTATAATATGGTTTTCAAAAACCCGTGTTCCTCTCAAGTCTCAACAGTCAACACTCCTTCCTTTCAGACTCGACTCTCATTTGGGGTTCTATTATTTCAAAAAAGCAGAACCCAAGTCCAGGCCAACAATCGCACCACAAACTCTTCCAGCCAACTGCATCAGCTCTTTTTCATTTGCATTTTTCAGTTTGTGCACCTTAAAAGCTTAGACCTGTGAAATCTGTTACAGGTACTCATCCATCTCTATGTTTCTTTTGATTTTTTGTTGTTTGATTTTGTAATGAATGTTTGCAAATAATCAATCAATTTCCAGGGTAATAGTTTGACCTTTAGCTTCTTTTTATTTTTGTGTTATGAATGTTGGTGCCCAAATAGTTCTCTCGGTAGCATCTCCAATACCTTTCAAATCAATGATTTTGTTATGAATGCTGATGCCCAAAAAAGCTTGTGCTGGTAACTCCAGTTTTTTAGGTTAGTTTTCTATTTTAATTAATTTTGTTCTCTTTTTCCCCTTATAGAAATAAGTTTATTCATGTTAGAGGTTTCTTAGGAAAAATGGATTTTACATGGATTATTATCTAATGTTTTGTAATAATCTAACTAGTATTACACCAAGACGAATGGGCACATGCAAGAAAGGCTTGAGGAAGATATGTGTGGCCATCAAAAGGATGCTACACATCACACCAAAAGCATTGCCTTCTCCCACAGATGACACTGCAGAGGGACTCTGAATAGGTATTTACGCAAACATAAATTTATTTTCAATCTTACAATCAAATGCTAGTAACTAGAGGCTTTTGCTTTGTATCGGGAGGATCGACACACGATGTATACAAAACTATAGTTCGTGAGATACAGGCATGACATGCTGTTTAGTTCTTTTGGGATTTGTTTGTAATGTAGGATAGACAGACAAACGACCTTTTATTGGACTGGCCCGATGTCAACGGGACAAAAATCTCACCCAAAAAGTGGGACAAAATGCTAGACTCTCACTTCCAACCGGAAATAGAAATAATCCACGGAGAATTGAAAATAATCAAGGCAAATCACTTGTTGTAATTCAGAAATTTCAAAGGATAAACAAGTTAAACAAGATAAGACAGTAATCCTAGCATGTTCATGTTTGAGAGGCTAAACTCTCCATAAGTGTTGAACATAATTGTCTATGATGATTTTATACTCCTCTATTGCTCACTATATAACTTTCACAAAGCAAAAGACAACAAGTAAGAAATTGTCCCCACACTACTCTACTCCTGTGGTGTTCCTTTCTCGTCCTGTTTTCCCATTTTACCCCTTCTCCTAGAGTACGTGTAGTGTATTGGGGTGTAGCAATACCTCGCCCCCTGTAGATTCACCGGAGGGAAAAGTATAAATCATTGTCTCGATATCCTCTCATGTGGCTTTGGTTATTGGTAGTCCTTTCCAGCGAATGAGGGCTTCAGTCATATTTTGTCACCGCCTTTCACATGCCCAACCAATACCACTTACTTGCCAACCGTTGGTTTGGTATAGCTTTAGTTCCGCCGCCAAATCATGATATTCTTGAAGTAGCTTAGGAATGTAAGTCGAAGAGTCGTGAATCACCGGTCAGTCAGTCGACCCTTATAGAGTAATCTCCCTTATTCTATGTAAAAAAACCTTTTGGTGGGTTTTCATTATTTTCCGGTTGTTCCAATATTTTCAAGATAAATAGGTTGGACCTAATTTCTTGGTGTACGGATTCCAAAATAGAAGAAGAATTTGAAGTCCCCGCTTTGTAGTGTATTTCCAAGTCAAACTCCATGATCTTACACAACCATTTTTGGTACTCACGTTGCTCGAGAAGATACTTTAAACTTCTTTGATGGGTTCTAATTACAAAGTGCCTCCGCAATAAATAATGCTTCCACTTTTGAATCGCCATCAATTCCTTTTTGTAGATGTGTTTGAACCGATTTCGTACTACCAAAACTTGGCTATAATAAGCAATCCGGTGACCATTTTGCATTTCTACCGCACCACTCAAATTAACCCTTCCTCAAAAGGTTTGTTAACGGACTGGCAATGGTATAATATCCTGTTAAGCCAAGAAATCCTCTTAGCTGTCTTATGTTTTTTGGTTCTTCCCTGATAACCATTGCTTCAATTTTGCCTTGATCCACGGATACCCCTTTGGTTGACATCACGTGCCCTAAATAAGCCAATGATGACTGCCCAAAAGTGCACTTATCAAGGTTCTCATATAACTGGTGATCCCTTAATGCCTTTAGAACACAATTCATGTGCTCTCCATGCTCATCGGTTCAGCTATAGATGAGTATGTCATCAAAAAATACCAGGACAAATTTTCTTAAGAAGGGCCGAAACACATCATTCATAAGAGACTGAAAAATACCAAGAACTCGTAGTGCTCTTCATGGGTGCGAAACACGGTCTTTTCCACAACCCCTGAATTTAGTGATATTCCGACTTCAAGTCGAGTTTGGTGAATAGTCGTTACATGTGTAATTCATCGAGAAACTCATCAATTATGGGAATCGGGTACGGTAGCCTTGTTGAGGGCCCGGTAATCCACACAATATCTCCATGACCCATTCTTTTTCTTTACAAGTAGAACTAGGCTGGAAAATGGTTTCTATAAGCAATATAGATTTCAAATAAATTGGAAGTGATTAACTTATGGAAAGCTACTTATTTAAAGCAAATAAGCACTTATTTTATTCTATCCAAACACTAAAAGAATATTTATTATAAGTCAGAAACACTTTGAATAAGCAATCACAAACACCCCCTTGATAGTAAGAAATGGAAGAAAAATGCTAAAAAAAACGGAAGTTTTCCACGGAAACTTTCAATGTTTGAAGGTACGATGTCCTAATAAGCAAAATATTAAGTGCACAATGCTTAACTTTCAAATACAAAATATGAAACAAAAGTTTATGAGATGCAAGTATGACATACATGTTTAGTTCTTTTGGGTCATGTAACGCCCCGATTCTCAGGTATCGATTTTATATAAAAATTTCTTTGATTTCAAAGTCTACTCGACGAGTTGGTTGCCCTACTCGTCGAGTAGCAGCGGATTGGTCCACGTATTTTAGTGACCTACTCGCCGAGTCCAAGAAGGGACTCGACGAGTAGGAGCTGGCAGATGAAACCCTAAATTATGGGGTATTGCCCCATATTTAAAGGATCATTGGCCTTTCCCAGCCTCCCGTTTATAGTTCCTTGACACCCTTAAACCCTAAATCGTGTGTGTGTATTTCTTTGGAGTAATCGAGCTTGGGAAAGAGATCTTGGCGAGGAACACTTGGGGAAATCAAGCAAAGCGAAGCTAGGAACTCGTGGGAAGCAAGGATATACTTCAGTTGACACTCTCTGGAAGGTATCAAGCTGTTTCCTTGGCTCATTTCATCTTTAATCTCTTTTGGGTGGGTTTTAGGAAAGGTTTCTTGTGTTTGAGCCAAGATCTGAAGTTGTAACCTTAGATCTGGACTCCCTTTGGCCTCTAGATCCATAAAGTTATCAGCTTTGTTAAGTGTGAGCCTTCCCTTAAGTGTTAGACTTCATTGCAAGCTTAGTTTTGTCATTTTAGGGCCTTAAAACTTTGCATGCACGTAAAGTTTGCAACTTTACGTGATAAACGTGTCATTGGAGCTTAGATCTGCAATATGGAGCCTTTGCATGGCTTAAAAAGTACCTGTATGGATGAAGGACTGAAGGGACGGCGAGTTGCATAGTCGGCTCGGCGAGTCACATGAAGATGGTCCTGCACTCGACGAGTTGGATGAACAACTCGGCGAGTCCGATGAAGATTGTCGTAGATTCGGCGAGTCATTAGAGTGTCTCGACGAGTCGGTTAGAGTTCTTCCCAACCGTTGGATACGTGTGAACTTGTCGAGTTGCAAGGGGGAAAACTCGACGAGTGGCCAAGGAGCTTCGACCGCAAACCTTAGGAACTCGACGAGTCACTCTGGTGACTCGGCGAGTGGACTAGTTATACAAGGAATTTGGCGAGTGGTTGGTTGCACTCGACGAGTTCAGGTCAACATGGACTGTTGACCTTGACAATTGACTTTGACTTTGACCATGGGTTGACCCTTGGACTTTTGGGGGCATATTGGGAAGTGACAAACATGTTGTATGGCGAATATAGGTGGTGGAGTTTTTGGCAGTGATCAGGGAGTTTGAGCTTATCTTTCGAGTCGACATTTGCAAGGTGAGTTATCCTCACTATACTAAGGGGTCTAAGGCACCAAGGTCGGCCCATTGAATATGTTATCCAAGTAGTGTTATTATGTTGAGTATGGGTTAGTGATTGCATGCTAGTGGTTGTGCCAGTTAGGTAGATCTGTAGGACTACTTGAGTTGTTATATGATTATTTGCATGCACAATGGTTATGTTTATATGTTGACATGTTATGTGGGATGGGTTGAGGTGGTACTGCTCCGTGCGGTAACCAACAAACCCGGGAACATTCCAAATGCGAGCTAAGGGAGACTCGTACTGTGGGCTCGAGAGCATTCCAGTTACGAGCTGAGGGAGACTCGTACTGTGAGCTCGATAGCAAGCCAGATGTGAGTTGTGGGCCCGTAAGGCAATCCAGACTCACACTGTGGACCCAAGGGTGATCCAGTTTGTAAAGCTGTGGACCCAGTACATGCTGTTGTTTATATATGTGTTATGTGCAGTGTATCGGTATTTTGGGGGAACTCACTAAGCTTTCGGGCTTACAGTTTCAGTTTATTGTTTTAGGTACATCAAGGGATCGCGGCAAGGCGAAGGCATGATCGTACAGCTCCTCCCGTTTTGTTTATGGTTATGGGGAAAACTCTGATTTGATATATTTTTAAACACGTTTGTAATGATTTGATGATTTTGAAATGATTTTAAAAGTTTAAATTTGGCAAAAAAATTTATGGGTGTTAGAGGTCAGATTTGGGATTTATTATGTAGGACATGTTAGAACATAACACAAGGCCTTGTATCTATTGGACTGATGTCAATTGGACCAAAAATTATAAATGTTTTATCCCATCCAAAAAGGTGGGGACAAAACTTGCTCTTCATCTCATGTTTGCAAAGGACAGAAACGTCCTCCTCATCCTTGTTTTTGAAAATAGCCTTAGAGAGTAGTGCTCTATCTAATCATGCTCTTTGTAACAAATACAACTTTAGTATTGAGGGATTTATCATGAAAGCTTTAGTCTTTTTCTTTAGTTTTTATAATTTCAAAAATTTATATTTTAATTTGGAATCATTCTGCAGAGCTTGTTCTACCAGAAATATCTGGAATTACTGAAAACAGGCGAAAAGTAAGTTGAAGTTATTCTTAATTTTGCTTCTGCTTTCTCATAATGATTTCAATTTATGACATGCTAAATTGAATTATGTTTCTAATTTCAAAACCAGAAGCGACCTGGAGCAGGTTAAGATAATTTTCACATGTTATCATTGTAAGAATTGTCTAAATTACAAACGATTCTCCTTCAACTAATACTTCATGCTCTAACTTTAATTTAAGGGAATTGGAGAAACGGTATCCGCCGAGATACTTGCTGTTGAACATAGAAGCTCATTGGAATCTGTAAGTGCTGCCTTAACTTGGTTGATTAGGGGCTAAATGCAACAACTTATTTTCAAATGTTTTTGTATTACAGCATCCTACTTCCGTTACTTTCTATTATATTATTGCGACTTAAATTTTTTCTAATCAAGGAATTCTGTAGCATTATATTTTCAAATTATTATATTATTTTTTTTCTTATTAGGACAAATATACTTTGAAAAGTCTATCCAATTATAGTAGTGTAAATCTGTTTTTTTATCTGGATGATTCGGTACATATTTCAAAGTATGGGTTTTCATGCATTTAACCCTTGTAATAATATATCAAATATCAATCAATTTTATACTATTTTATATTACTTGTGCGCAGTTGAAGGATTTGGGGACGTAAGCCGACATTAAAGTTTGAAAGGTAGTACCATGTGCTCTACAATTTTAAAGTTGATCATTTTTAATCTAATTGAGAGATTTGTTTATATTTTTTTCAGTTGAACAAGATCATTTCACAATCAATTATAGAAATTTGTCAGCAGATAGCGGGCAAGGGTAATACATCCATGGAAACAATTGTACAGATAGATAGTGATTTAAGCTGCCATTACAGTTGAGGAATAAAATATTGGCTCTTCAATTTGGTTTATTCACCAAATTAATCTTCGAAGTAGAGGTTAATAACTACGTTGAATTTTGAGATCACTTCTAAAAGATGTGTATTCCATCATTTCTCCAAACATGGTGGACAAACGGAAAAAGATGAGGAAAAAATTGAGCTCTCTAAGGAGGTTAAGGATGTTCCAGTTACAGCTACAAGGTCTAGAGGACAAAATTTAAACACTTAGAGCTACAAGGTCTAGAGGACAAACTTTAAACACTGATAGTGTGGTTGCTAATCCTCCAGCTGAAAAGAAAAGAACTAGAAGGGATGATAGTGAGGTTGCTAATTCTCCAATAGAGAAGAAAAGAACTAGAAGGGACACCATTGTTGCTGATCTGAGCCATAACACAAGCAAGGAAGATAAAGGTGAGAAATTGGGGCGTGGGAGATCAAAGAACATAAGTGAAGAGAGAATTGTTGAAGTTCCTGAAACTCAAAATAATGCTGACAAGGGCACAAGGCAATCAAGGAGAAACAAGGCAACAGTTGAAGTGCCTACAGTTATGAATCAAAATGTGAGCAAAGTGGAATCTGTTAATGAAAAGAAAGTTACAAGGTCCAAGGCTCCTCTTGCAAAGAAATCTTATGGAAGCAAAGCTGAGGTTCAACAGCTTGAGGAACCATCAGAGCCTGCACGTAGAAGAAATGTAAACTGAAGAAAATCTGTCATGTAGCCTAAAGCAACTGAAGTGGTTCTTCTCCTTGAATAACCTCTGAACATTCCTAAAAAGGGCACAAAGCGAAAATCTGTTGTGCAAAAAGCTCAGGGAAAAGGAAGCAAGAAACCGTCTGTTGGAAAGAAAGAAATAGTAAAGGAAACCGAGAAGCCTGAATCTCCTATTCGTAAGACTGTTGTGAAAAAGCAATCAAAAGATGCTTCTGAAAAAAAAAAAAAAAAGCAGCTGCTAGTGGTTCTGGGAGAAAAAATTCTAGGAAACGAAGTGGAGATCCTATTATTGAAGATCAGATTATTAAGCTTGAGCCTGTTTCTACACATAAAGACTCTGTTGCAAAAAAAAGAGCAAGAGTGTTGTAAAGACATCTGCATCTAAAAAAGTTGCAATGAGCGAAGATAATAGGTCTAAAAAGAAGGCAAAATTGAGTGAAATAAAACAAAGCGATTCAGAGGACCATGTTGAATAATCCATTTCAATGGAGACACCGATTCTAAAGATGGCGAATCTTGGATTAGATGATAAAGTTATAGAGACTGAGCAAGCATCTGCCATTGTTGAATCTGGTAGACGGTTTACACGTGGTGTAATAAGAAGTGATAGAAAGGAACCAAGTCAGTGAGCCATTAAAGAACAAAATATTGGAGTTGCTCGTTTCTCTTCGCGTAAAACTCCAGGTTGATTTACACACAGTGGAATCAAGGTTGATGAAAAGGAGCAGCCAAGTGAGTCAGCTCATCAAAGTCTAACTTTTGATTATGCTCCAAATGCCTCACCTGAAGATGCAGTAGTCGAGCCTAGTCCAGATGAGTCTATAGCAGTTCCAACCAAAGTTTCTAAAGAAGCTCATGCTCAGATAGTAGAAGAATCGGGAGATTTATCAGCATTAGAATCGTTGGGGTTGCCAACCATTGATGCACTTTTAGATGGATCTCATGTACATAATCAGAATCAGGAAGTTCATGTCAGTTCAGAGATAGTTATGGAAGCTGAAGTTCAGGTAGCAGTAAAATCAGAAAAATCTGTGGTTCCAGAGGTTGCTGAAAAGAAAACGGAATTGACAAAATTAGAATCAACATCAGAGGGGCTGGAAAACAATGTGAGGGTTGAGGAATCATCTGTTTCTGCTGTGAAGACTGTTGAAGTACAAGAGAGTGTTAATATTTCCCTAGAACAGTCGGACTTTAATGGTAAATAAATACTTTTGGCTTTACTTGTATTATTAGTCTCTAAGGTGAGTGATTTGAGTATAATTTTATTTTATTAACTTGCAGGCAATTCAAAAGAGATTGAAGCTTTGGTAGAGCCATCAATGGTCGAAGGTGTGAATCAGGTTATTGCAGATGATCAAGCTTGTGCTAAAATAGATGATGATGGCCCTGATAATGAAGAAGATGAGAAAGCTAGCAATCAGAAACATGAAGATGTTGAAAATACAGTTGATGCTCAGGAGATGGATCTTGCAGTGGAAGGAGATAGTCTTGAACCTAACAGAGATGTTATTCAGGAGTCAACATTAGGTGATGATAAGCTTCAGGGTCTTGGCATGGATGAAAATGATCCTAAAGATGAAAAAGTTACTGTTCCTCACACAGTAAGCCTGAAAAGGAGTTTGATATAGTTACGAGCCTACAACTGTTACAGAAACTTTAACTGCACACATTGAGCCTGCAAAGGAACTGGAGTCTGATATAGTGTTGTCTACTGGTAATGATGTTCATGAGATCCCTATTTTGGGCAAATCTGATGATGAAGATGAAGGTGTTGATAATGTCAGGAAACTTGAATCAAACACAAATGACCAGGATGGAGAATCTGAACAGGAACAACAAACAAGTCAACAAGCGTAAAGTGATCAATGAATACACCTGCTACAACTCGAGTCAGTCATGGCAAACATCTTCAGGAGAATACAATCAGATTTGCCTTTCCTGATGACCTTCAGGAGAAAAAGTAGGATGCTATATAATAAATAATTCAATGGTAGTAATAGTAATATAGTATATTGCTTTATATAAAATACCATCTGCTAAGCTACATTTGATTTTGAGCGTAGGGATAAGAGAAATGTAACAGTAAGGTTACAAAGGAGCAAAGACTCAATTGTCTAACAAGTGACCCGAGCTGCTGAGCATATAGCAAGGTCTTTGGTAAAAAGAATGTTTATGTTACATTTAGATAAAAGGGATTTGTGTGTAGTCGAAATGTTATTTTTATATTTGATTACCTCGTACTCTGGAAAGAAAAACTTAGACTAGTTACTTGTGATGTAGTATTTTGTTTAAGTTTCTATAACATTGCTTGACCACCTTACTTGTAATTTTGAGTAGAGGACCTCGCAAAGCTCTTAGATTACTTGTTTTGGGTCTTATTATCTCTTAAACAAATATCTTACTTGTACCACTTGGATGGGTGGGTTTGTAGTAAGGACAACATTTAATAATTATTTAATTAAATTTACTTAAAGAAGCTAGGTACCGTTTAGTCATTTTATATGGTTAGAGACAATCTATTTTACAAAATAGAACCCGAGGCTCTCATAGTTAGAAAAAGGTGGGCTTGACGTGAAATAATCATACAAATATAAAGACTATTTATGTAATTTACTTTAAAGTTTATAGCTTTTGTATGAAATAGTCAACTATTGGTTCTTCCTTGTTTTGTTTTATGTATGTGTATTTAAAAAGAGATATAAATACATGCTTTAAAAAAAAACTTTTTTAATGTAATTCTCCAAATAAAATTAATCTTAAGGGAAGAATTAAAACTAATCTTGTTAAATAAATAATTTCTAAAATAATGTTTATAGAAAATGTGAAAAAGACCGAGGAATATTGTTAAATTTTTTTGGACCAAAATGATAATGAAGATTAAAACACGAACCAAATAAGTACAAAACATTGAGAAGGGTGGATTTTAGGTGGACTTTTATCAGTGTTTGGAAGAAACAGATGACTCGAGTTTAAGAAAAAATGACACGAAAATAAGCTTTATTTTATTATATGATTTGACAATTAACCTAATGATGACGATAATAGTATTGTTTGTTATCATATAAAAATTTTATGATTTTTCTAATTCAGAACAATAAATTTCCATGTGAGGAGATAGACGGTAAAAAGAATGCAATATAAGCAACAAATGGAGCGGAAGTCAAAGGATAAACGACTTAGTTTATGTATGAAAACCTCTCCATAGGCATCAAACTGCTCTATAGACGTACCATGTTGAACAACATCTACTCAACATGATCTCAATCAAACCTAATCGCACAAAGAAAGTCATAATATAGTTTTGTGACAAACTCGAATGATCTAAATTAAAACTTGAATCAAGTATGTAGAAAAAAACCAGGATGTGTGGATTTTTGTTGGGTTTGGGGAGACTCTTATTAGTATCTAGGTGGAATTGAATCATAGATGACCAGAGTTTTAAAAAATGATATAAGTAAATCAACTTTATTTTAATATATGATCGGGCAATAAACCTAACCATGGCGACGAACAAATAATAATATTGTTTTTTATCATGATTTCATATATAAAGTTTATGCTTTTTCTAATTTAGAACAATAAATTTCCATGTGAGGAGATAGACGATCAAAAATGTGTAATAAGCAACGTACGGAATGGAAGTAAAAGGATAAACAATTGAATTTATGTATGAAAAGCTCTCCATAGGCTTCAGACTACACTATTAACCGTACCATATTGGACAATACTTTTTTTTGAACGACAAATCTAATCTACTTCTTAATTCCACTTATGTCCACGACTTGAACCCTCAACCTCAAGGAGGGAAGGTAACATCTGATACCGCTAGGCTAGAAGCCCTTTAGTTGTTGGACAATACATACTCAACAAGATCTCAATCACACTAAAGAAAGTTATGATTCGGTTTTGTAACAAACGAGTATAACTGACTTTTGGTCTAGACTTCTATTACACAACCGAAAATACGATTAAATATCAATCTTATAAAAAATCACATCTTTCTATTTTTAACGGGAGGGGATAAAATGTAATCGTTCGGTAAAACAGATGAAATAATAAAATTATAATTTTGCAACCAAAAGACACTAAAATAACGGTATGATGAATTGTTTTCTTTCAACAAAATATATCACAACCTATCATTTACATATACAACTAAGAATAGAATCCGTTGTCACGTTAAAACTACTCTCATTCACAACCAAAACCAACCCACTATCCATTAATTTTTTTTTCCTCTCTTCCACATACACAACCCAACTAAACTTAAATTTTTACACCCATTAGCAACCCAACCCAAACTAAACATCTATATTATTTATAATTAAGTTATTATATTATACAAACTACATATTATGTTTTTTTTTTCAATTTACAACTCATTTTCTTTACTATTTTTAAGATTATATAGACAATATAAAAAAATTCTTAAAAAAAATTCTTAAAATATATCAAAATTGGTCTATATTTGTAGACAAAATTATTTTATGTATTTTAGTGTATTTTGTTTATTTTTTTTAATGAAAATAAAACAAAATTAATTACAAAATGATGTTTATCTAAAAAGAGTTATAAACAAAAAATAAAAGAAAAGGGGCGACTAAAGGTTTGGTGGAGTAAACATGTCATGGGTTTCGAAGACATTCTCCATTTCTTTTAATTCAAGTGTGGCAACCGACTAAAGATTTAGTTGCCAATGGGGTCACTCTAACAAATATAGACTTTCTTTTCGGTCCGTACGAGATTTTGATCAAAATGTTAAACTCTCATAATAATTATTTATTAGATAATATATTTTATCCACCATTTACATGTACAACCAAAAATAGACTGGTTATTAGCAACTGATCATAATTTATTTTTTTCTTTAAAAGCATATTTATCTATTATTTAGATATATAATCAACCAAATTCATTTTTTTTTACTATTTGTCAAGAACCTATCACAACTATTGGTTGTTCTCCTTTGTTTTGTTTTATGTGTATTTAAAAAGAGATAAAAACAAAGATATAAATTTTTTTTCAAATTTTTTTTATGTAATTTTCCAAATAAAATTAATTTTAAAGGAATAATTATAAGCAATTTTGTTAAATAAATAATCTCTTGGATGGGGTGGGGTGGTAGTAGGGACAACATTTAACTATTGTTTAATTAAATTTACTTAAAGAAGCTAAGTACCTTTTAATCATTTTATATGGTTAGAGACAATCTATTTTACAAAATAGAACCCGAGCTTGTCATAGTTAAAAAAAGTAGGCTTGAAGTGAAATAATCATACAAAGACCATTTATGTAATTTACTTTAAAGTTTATAACTTTTGTATGGTTCTCCCTTGCTTTGTTTTATGTGTATTTAAAAAGAGATAAAAATGAAGATATAAAATATTTGTTTTTTTTTGTTTGTTTGTTTTTTTAATGTAATTTTCCAAATAAAATTAATTTTAAAGGAAGAATTATAAGTAATTTTGTTAAATAAATAATCTCTAAAAAAATGTATATAGAAGATGTGAAAACGACTAAGGAATATTTTTAGTTGTTTTGGACCAAAATGGTAATGAAGATTAAAAGATGAACCTAATAAGTACAAAAAATTGAGAAGGGTGGATTTTTGTTGGATTTAGATAGACTTTTATTAGTATTTGGATAGGACAGGTGACTCGAGTTTAAAAAAAAGGACATACACAAATCAACTTTTATTTTATTTTATGATAGGGTAATAAACCTAACAATGACATTAATAGTATTGTTTATTATCATTATTATATGATCGGACAATAAACCTAACAATGATGATAATGTATTGTTTATTATCATGATTTCATATATAAAATTTATGTTTTTTTTTTAATTCAGAACAATAAATTTCCATGTGAAAAGATAAACGGTTAGAAGTATGCAATATAAGTAACAAATGGAGCAAAAGTCAAAGGATAAACAACTGAATTTATGTATGAAAACCTGTAACACCCGGAAATTTGAGAAGCAACTTTGAGTATAATTCCCTTTTGAGAATTTGACATGGTGTGTTGGAGGCACCAACACGGCGTGTCTAGATAAGGAAGAGGCGCAGGTTTCATTTAGGCAACATGTCGTGTTCCTTTTGGAACACGGCGTGTTGATAGCTGGGAATGAAACCCTAATTTTTCTGGGTTTTGCCCCCTATTTAAAGGAAAGTGGAGGCTAGGGTTTGTTCACCCTCAGCCCCCATCAACCCCTAAGACCCTAAGAAAACCCTAATCATCCTTCTCTCCCATTTTGAAGCTAGTTTGGTGTTTTTTGAGGAAGAAGGAAGTAAAGATCCAGCAAGGAAGTCACACCCTTCAGTTTGGCACTCTTCTGGACCTTTTTAAGTTTCCAAGATCCGATTTTTATCATTCATGGTTGCTAGATCTTGAGTTTTGTCCCTTGTTCTTCTTTTTTTGGATGTTGGAATGGGAAGATCTCATAAAGTTTGCAACTTTATGAATCTCCAAGTCAAGGTGACCTAGTAGTGCCTTGGATCTGATCTATAATCGAGTTACGACGCCATGCTTAGAAGTTAGGTCATAAACCCTCATTTTGACCTAATATGGGTTCAAGACATACATTGGACATGTATGTCTAAAAAGCACCAACCTTTGGGATGGTTTAGGTGTTTAAATCACTTCTGGAAAGGATGAACTTCAAACCTTAAGGATTTAGTGCATTTTGGGTTAAGCCTTGCATCATCAAGCTTATGATTTGAGTTTTTGAACCTATTTGGTGGTCCTAATGGATAAAGTTGGAAACTTTATCCTTCTTAATCACATTTTGGTCTAGATCTGCGCTTTGGAGCTCTTGGAGTCGAAGAAAGCAGCTTAATGTATTAAGTTGTTGGAACTCGGGAAAACACGATGTGTTTGCACGTCAACACGACGTGTTGGCTGGGGTTTTCCCGACTATTTGGATGTTGGTGGAACACTGCGTGTTGTCAAGTCAACACGGTGTGTTTGGTCAACATGGATTGTTGACCTTGACTTCGACTTTGGAATTTGACCAAGTTTGACCTAAAGGGTATTTTGGGTACTTGGGTATTTTGGGATTTTGATGGATTTGGTCACTTGGATGGATAGGTGTTGGCTGGAGCTGAGATTCGGAGTCGGGAACTCATCAACTATGGATCAGATTGAGAGGTGTGTTTTCCTCACTGTACTTGCGGGTTGAAGGCACCAATATCGGCCCATTGGATTGATATCATGTTATGCATGTCATTGTGTTGTAGTGATCTGTTAGATCGGTATCCTAGTATATAGGATGATGCTATGCTTAGTGATCGGTAGATCTGTTTGACTGGATATAGACTATGATATGATTATTTGTATATGTGCTCATGTTTGGTTGGTGGCTGAGGCTTCACTGCTTTGTGCGTAAGAGAATATGTCGGGGCATACCAACCTAATGGTTGAGGGCCTAGTGTGACATCCCCATTTTCACGGCCAGAAAAGACCGATTTTTGTTTATGCTTTGTTTAAAAATCAGAGTAACATTTTAAATAAAAGTGTTGTTGAATTTGTTCCCAAAATAAAATATGATAAAGATTTATCAAAGCATTTCCGTAGAAATGTATTTCATTAAAAATCTCGGGATGTCATGTTCGATAAATATCAAAAGCATAAACAGTACAATATAAGCCTTACTACATTTATTCATATCTACAGGCCTATATCTGTAATCTCTCATCCCAAACATCATATCTATGCTCGTGCACCACTACCTGTAATACAAGAAACTGAGTGGGTCAGGCTTGGGAGCCTGGTGAGCACATAGGGTTTTCAACCCACAATAAATAAGTTTATTAATTTCATCAACCAACAATAACGCGATTACCCGTTCCCGTTATCCTCACTTTACGTCCCTAAACACCTATCATAAGGGACCTAGCCTAAGGATCATCATCGGGATGGACACTACTGCTAAGGGGGTTACTCAACAATAAATGTCCTAAAGGCAACCATGAGGGGGATGGAGTACACCGGTGAACACATTGTTCACAAACACCTACAGGTTGCGAGCCTGCAAGCGTTCCTCTGGACTGTCTAGAAGAGTCTGTGGTCGTCATCTATACTCCGCTAGATGACTGGATCACCAACAACATCGAGGCCTCTCATCATTTTATCACACATCGTCTTATTACATCTACCCATGTTTTACCCCAACATTTTTGTAGATATAAAATACATATACAGTTTAAATCATTTAAAACATGTATAAAAATCTTTCATCAGCATAGACAGTAAGTATTCAGATAATATGCACACATAGCACGTAGTTTATAATAAATACTTCATATCTATGTGTAAGATGAAAGGGACTATGCACTCACCTGATTAGGTGGTGACTCGGTACTCGGACAGCACTTCGTTATCTCAAAACAATTTTCCCTTGACAAAACCTAGTATCAATACCACTAGGGTTTAGTCTAACGTTAACCGCGACTAATTAATAGTCTAGCTATTATTATTGTTATATAAGCGTTAAACAACACTCTATATATCTCATAATAATACCCCAAATAATTATTTTAAGTTCCTAATAATGTTACTATAATTAAATAAAAGCTATATTAAAAATAGCGTAGGCGTAGCTCACTTATAGCGGGTTTTCTCGAAAACCGGGCTTTGCTTGGAGCAGCGTTTCCGAACCGAAAGACCCTTTTTCTCGGGACTCCGGGAGCCTCGGGGCTTCCTTCGGGTGCTAGGGGGTTCCCTAGGGTTTGGAGGGGTTTAGGGAGGCTAGAGAGAAGTTAGAGAGAGAAAGAAAGGCTTATGGTGTGAAGAAAATATGAAGAGTTCACCCTTTATTTATAGGGATTTTATAGTAAAGTAGCCCCTAAGTTTCGTCCGTATCTTCCGCGTACGAGCTCCGTTTTCTACGTTCTTTATATCCACGCGTTGGTATTTACGAGTACTACAACTTTCATTTAGACCCCATCGGCTAATTCTCCTTCTATCTCAGATTTAAAAAAACTGTATCGTATTTATCGCGCACGAAGAGTAGGGACTAAGCTTCGTCCATATCTTTCGCATACGAGCTCCGTTTTTGACGTTATTTATATCCACGCGTTGGTATTTACGAGTACTACAACTTTCATTTAGATCCCGTTGGCCAATTCTCATTCTATCTCGGATTTACAAAACTGTATCGAATTCGTCGCGCTCGAAAAGTAGAGACTAAGCTTCGTCCATAACTTTCGCATACGAGCTCCGTTTTTGACGTTATTTACATCCACGCGTTGGTAAAAATAAAATCTACAACTTTCCTTTTTACTCCGTCGGCTAATTCTCGACCGATCTTAAATTTAACAGTAGGAGGAGATTAGACTGTTAAATGACCGCGAAAAATTCGTAACTCTTTCATACGGAATCCGTTTTCGTCTGTCTTTTTACCGTTGAGTTCCTATTAATGATATCTTCAACTCTCATTTAGGTCGCGTAAGCCAAAAACCGCTCGAACTAAAATTCGAGTTTCGGGCTGTACACTCCTAAGCCGAAATTTCGAAAAATCATAACTTCCTCATACGAAATCAGATTTGGGCGTTCTTTTTATGGACGCTCTCGGTTTAACGTTTTCTACGACTTTCGTTTAGATTGCTAAGGCTAAAGGTTGCTCTATCGTAAATTCACTATTTACGCTTCCTGGTGCCGTGCCGGTTCCGTCGCGAAATTTCAATGGGTCATAACTTCTTCGTTATAACTCGGATTTCGGCGTTCTTTATATCCCCGGAATCCTTGTTCCGTCCACTACAACTTTATGTAGAGATATCGGGTTTATCTCACACTTTAATTTTGACGCTTATTTTTATTCTTTATTTATTACACATTTATAAATAAGTAATAAGCATATAAAGGCACATAATTCACATAATACTCAAATATTTCATCTTTATTATCTCAAAAGAGTTACAATAGTTGACCTAGACTATTACATCATCTGATAATGCTTAGCCCCGAAACCCGGGCGTTACAATTCTCTCCCCTTAGAATGGTTCCGTCCCAGAATCATGCATCAGCAAACAGATGTGGGTAGCGGCTCATCATGTCACTCTCTGTTTCCTAGGTGAGATTCGGCCCATTCGAATGTTTCCAACGGACTAGCACTAAGTCGACCATCTTGCGTCGTAACTTCTTAGTCTTACGGTCAACAATTGCCTCGGGCTCTTCAATCAGCCTCTTGTTTTCATCCATTCTTAACTCTGAGATTGGACTTATGTCGGGAACTTCTACCGTAAACTTCCTCAAATAACACACATGGAAGGTGTTATGAATTCCATCCAGTTCTTCGGGTAATTCGAGCTTGTAAGCTTGGTTCCCAATCTTTTGAAGAACTTTGAATGGTCCAATAAACCTCAAACTCAACTTTCCTCGTTTCTCGAATCTTATAAGTCCCTTCCACGGTGAGACTTTAAGCAAAACCGAATCCCCAACTTCGAAGGTCATCGGTCGTCTTTTCTTGTCAGCATAGCTCTTCTGACGATCCTGAGCTGCTAACATTCTTTTCCTAATCACCTTCAGCTTCTCAACAGTCTCATGGACTATCTCGGGGCCCATAAACTTCTTTTCTCCAGCCTCAAGCCAACAAGACGGCGTGCGACACTTTTGTCCATATAAGGCTTGATAAGGTGCCATCTTGATGCTCGAATGGAAACTGTTATTGTAGGAAAACTTTACCAGAGGTAAGTGCTCGTCCCAGTTCCCTTGGAACTCAAGGGTACATGCTCTCAGCATATCTTCCAGTGTTTGAATCGTTCTTTCGCTCTGACCATCAGTCTGCGGATGGTAAGCTATACTCAAACACAACTTCGTACCCAATTCCTCTTGTAGACTTCTCCAAAACCTCGACGTGAAACGACTATCACGATCTGATACAATCGTTAGCGGAACACCGTGAAGTCTTACCACTTCCTTTACGTAAGCATTTGCAAGCTTATCCATAGACAACATTTCGTTGGCTGCTATGAAGTGTACACTCTTAGTGAAACGATCCACGACCACCCAAATCATGTCGTGACCGTTCTTCGTCCTGGGCAGTTTAGTCACAAAATCCATGGTGATGTCTTCCCATTTACCCATGGGTACAGGTAAAGGTTCTAAACTCCCATACGGTTTCTGATGTTGTACCGTAACTCTTGCACAAGTTACGCACTCGACCACATACTTTGCAACATCGAGCTTCATTGTCGGCCACCAGTAGTAGGCTTTTAGGTCCCTATACATTTTTGTGCTACTGGGATGAATTGAGTACATGGTCTTGTGCGCTTCTTCCATCAGAAGTTCTCTTATTCCTCCCATCTTAGGTAGCCAAATCCGATCTTGGAATACCTTCAGTCCTTGACTGTTTGTACCGAACACTAACATTTTGCCCAAACGTTCTTCCTTTCGGTCATTCTTCTCTGAAGCTTCTTCTTGAGCTTTCCTGATACTTTCCACAATCGTCGAGAAAACTTCTATTCTCAACGCTCTTGGCCTTTTCCTTTCAAGGTTTACTTTCCGACTGAGAGCATCAGCGATAACATTTGCTTTACCGGGGTGGTAAAGTATCTCACAGTTGTAGTCCTTGAGTAACTCTAGCCAGCGTGGTTGTCTCATGTTCAATTCTTTTTGATTAAAGAGATACTGGAGACTCTTATGATCAGTGAAAAGTTTGCACTTCGTGCCATAGAGGTAATGCCTCAATATCTTTAGAGCAAAAACTACCGCTGCCAACTCCAAATCGTGAGTGGGGTAGTTCTTTTCATGCTCCTTCAATTGTCGAGACGCGTATGCTATCACCTTTTCTCTTTGGGTCAGAACACAACCCAACCCGACTCCCGACGCATCGCTATATACCGCGAAGTATTCAACTCCATCGGGTAGAGAAAGAATCTTCACATTATTTCTTCTTTAGCTTCTCGAATGCTTCTTCGTGCTTCTCGCTCCATGTAAAAGTAGCTCCTTTGTAGGTCAAAGCTGTCAATGGAGCAGCTATCGAAGAAAAGCCTTGGATAAACCTTCGATAATATTCGACTAGTCCCAAAAAGCTTCGAATTTCTGTGGGACTTTTCGGTCGTTCCCACTTCATCACAACTTCGATTTTTTCTGGGTCAACCATTATCCCTTCTTGGTTAACCACATGACCTAAGAATTGGACCTCTCGGATCCAAAAATCACACTTGGAGAACTTTGCGTACAACTTCTCTTTCTTCAAGACTTCCAACACTTCTCGTAGATGCTGGCCATGCTCCTTCTGGCTTTTCGAGTAGATGAGAATGTCATCTATGAACACTATCACAGATTTATCGAGGAATGGTTTACAAACTCTATTCATCAAATCCATGAATGCTGCTGGAGCATTGGTTAGTCCAAATGACATAACCAAGAACTCATAGTGTCTATATCTGGTTCTGAAAGCAGTCTTCTCGATATCTTGCTCTCTCACCTTCAGCTGATGATATCCTGACCTAAGGTCGATCTTTGAGAAATAGCTCAAACCTTGCAGTTGATCGAATAGGTCATCAATCCTCGGCAATGGGTACTTGTTCACCGTTGCCTTGTTCAGCTCTCAGTAGTCTATACACATTCTCATGCTTCCGTCTTTCTTCTTCACGAATAGCACCGGAGCTCCCCAGGGTGATGAACTAGATCGAATGAAACCGTTGTCCAACAACTCCTGAAGTTGTGTCATAAGCTCCTTCATCTCCGTCGGTGCTAATCGGTACGGTGCCTTCGTTATCGCTGTTGTTCCTGGTAACAAGTCTATTCTGAACTCTACTTGTCTATCAGGTGGTAATCCGGGAAGATCTTCGGGAAAGACTTCCGGATAATCACACACCACTGGTATACTCTGCACCTCCTCTTTCTCCTTCTTTGCATCGATCACGAGTGCCAAGTACGATGCACATCCTTTGGACAAACATTTCCTGGCTTTCATCAGGGAGATGATTCCAGAATTTACTCTGTGTTTGTCCCAGTACACCATAAATGACTCTTTCCGGGTGGGTTCACCCTTACTATCTTCTTCCTGCAAAGAATCTCAGCATCGTTGGCGCTAAACCAATCCATTCCCAGAACGATGTCAAAATCGTTCAACTCTATGGGCAACAACTCTTCGTGGAATTCGTTTCCGTTTAGGTCGATGACGATGTTCCTAATACGATTACTAACAGGTACGAATTTGCCACTGAAAACTTCCACAATTAGGGCATTATCAAGTTTTTCTACAGGCAATGCTAGTTTCCCACCAAACTTATGTGACACAAAGGAGTAGTTTGCTCCGGAATCAAACAGTATATTGACAGGCAAACCATTTACAAGAAAGATACCTGAAGTGACGTCTGCTACCTCCTTCGCAGCCTCGAGCGTCATCTGGAAGGCTCTTACCTTCGGCTTTGGTGGAATGTTGCGTCTTCCTGCCTCCTTCTTCTTCGGGCAGTCCCTCGAAATGTGCCCTTCCTCGTTGCACTCATAACAGACCTTCTTAGTGAACGTGCACTCATTGGCATAGTGCCTGGCTTTCCACACTTGAAACAGGTGACCCCTCCGTCACATTTTCCTTGGTGCTTCTTCTTGCATTTGTCGCACCATTTTTCTTCGACTCCTCCTCCTCTCGAACCAGACTTCGAGAATTTACTCTTATTGCCGGACCTCGAGGATCCATCGAATTTCCTTTCTCACCAACCTCGGCCCTCTCCAGACCCCTTTCCTTCTGCTGGGTCTCCACATTCTTAGTTGCTCGAACATATGATTTTAGAGTGGTTGCAATCTTGACCGTTGGGCCAAAGTCGGTTGGCAGTCCGTTTGCGAACCTCTTAATTTTGAAGAGTTCGGTTGGCACCAAGTAGAAGTTCGAGATGAGAATATTAAGATAGGGAAATCTTTATTTACGATAGACGTATAATTCCTCATTGTCACTCCGAAAAGTTACATGCTAGTTCTAATATCGTAGTCGTACGTTTAGAATCCTGAACACATAAGGTTTCCAGATCCGGTCGGCAACATACCATAGATCCGAACAAATAACATCATATAAGGCATCAATCATTTTGCACATAAAGCATATTAGGCATACTTTCCTAAATAAGCTAGTGCTCACATCTCACAATCATCGCTTAGCATTCTAAGTTTAAGTCTAGAAATCCTACAAATTCCTAGTTCGCTTAAACTAATGCTCTGATACCAACTGTGACATCCCCATTTTCACGGCCAGAAAAGACCGATTTTTGTTTATGCTTTGTTTAAAAATCAGAGTAACATTTTAAATAAAAGTGTTGTTGAATTTGTTCCCAAAATAAAATATGATAAAGATTTATCAAAGCATTTCCGTAGAAATGTATTTCATTAAAAATCTCGGGATGTCATGTTCGATAAATATCAAAAGCATAAACAGTACAATATAAGCCTTACTACATTTATTCATATCTACAGGCCTATATCTGTAATCTCTCATCCCAAACATCATATCTATGCTCGTGCACCACTACCTGTAATACAAGAAACTGAGTGGGTCAGGCTTGGGAGCCTGGTGAGCACATAGGGTTTTCAACCCACAATAAATAAGTTTATTAATTTCATCAACCAACAATAACGCGATTACCCGTTCCCGTTATCCTCACTTTACGTCCCTAAACACCTATCATAAGGGACCTAGCCTAAGGATCATCATCGGGATGGACACTACTGCTAAGGGGGTTACTCAACAATAAATGTCCTAAAGGCAACCATGAGGGGGATGGAGTACACCGGTGAACACATTGTTCACAAACACCTACAGGTTGCGAGCCTGCAAGCGTTCCACTGGACTGTCTAGAAGAGTTTGTGGTCGTCATCTATACTCCGCTAGATGACTGGATCACCAACAACATCGAGGCCTCTCATCATTTTATCACACATCGTCTTATTACATCTACCCATGTTTTACCCCAACATTTTTGTAGATATAAAATACATATACAGTTTAAATCATTTAAAACATGTATAAAAATCTTTCATCAGCATAGACAGTAAGTATTCAGATAATATGCACACATAGCACGTAGTTTATAATAAATACTTCATATCTATGTGTAAGATGAAAGGGACTATGCACTCACCTGATTAGGTGGTGACTCGGTACTCGGACAGCACTTCGTTATCTCAAAACAATTTTCCCTTGACAAAACCTAGTATCAATACCACTAGGGTTTAGTCTAACGTTAACCGCGACTAATTAATAGTCTAGCTATTATTATTGTTATATAAGCGTTAAACAACACTCTATATATCTCATAATAATACCCCAAATAATTATTTTAAGTTCCTAATAATGTTACTATAATTAAATAAAAGCTATATTAAAAATAGCGTAGGCGTAGCTCACTTATAGCGGGTTTTCTCGAAAACCGGGCTTTGCTTGGAGCAGCGTTTCCGAACCGAAAGACCCTTTTTCTCGGGACTCCGGGAGCCTCGGGGCTTCCTTCGGGTGCTAGGGGGTTCCCTAGGGTTTGGAGGGGTTTAGGGAGGCTAGAGAGAAGTTAGAGAGAGAAAGAAAGGCTTATGGTGTGAAGAAAATATGAAGAGTTCACCCTTTATTTATAGGGATTTTATAGTAAAATAGCCCCTAAGTTTCGTCCGTATCTTCCGCGTACGAGCTCCGTTTTCTACGTTCTTTATATCCACGCGTTGGTATTTACGAGTACTACAACTTTCATTTAGACCCCATCGGCTAATTCTCCTTCTATCTCAGATTTAAAAAAACTGTATCGTATTTATCGCACACGAAGAGTAGGGACTAAGCTTCGTCCATATCTTTCGCATACGAGCTCCGTTTTTGACGTTATTTATATCCACGCGTTGGTATTTACGAGTACTACAACTTTCATTTAGATCCCGTTGGCCAATTCTCATTCTATCTCGGATTTACAAAACTGTATCGAATTCGCCGCGCTCGAAAAGTAGAGACTAAGCTTCGTCCATAACTTTCGCATACGAGCTCCGTTTTTGACGTTATTTATATCCACGCGTTGGTAAAAATAAAATCTACAACTTTCCGTTTTACTCCGTCGGCTAATTCTCGACCGATCTTAAATTTAACAGTAGGAGGAGATTAGACTGTTAAATGACCGCGAAAAATTCGTAACTCCTTCATACGAAATCCGTTTTCGTCTGTCTTTTTACCGTTGAGTTCCTATTAATGATATCTTCAACTCTCATTTAGGTCGCGTAAGCCAAAAACTGCTCGAACTAAAATTCGAGTTTCGGGCTGTACACTCCTAAGCCGAAATTTCGAAAAATCATAACTTCCTCATACGAAATCAGATTTGGGCGTTCTTTTTATGGACGCTCTCGGTTTAACGTTTTCTACGACTTTCGTTTAGATCGCTAAGGCTAAAGGTTGCTCTATCGTAAATTCACTATTTACACTTCCCGGTGCCGTGCCGGTTCCGTCGCGAAATTTCAATGGGTCATAACTTCTTCGTTATAACTCGGATTTCGGCGTTCTTTATATCCCCAGAATCCTTGTTCTGTCCACTACAACTTTATGTAGAGATATCGGGTTTATCTCACACTTTAATTTTGACGCTTATTTTTATTCTTTATTTATTACACATTTATAAATAAGTAATAAGCATATAAAGGCACATAATTCACATAATACTCAAATATTTCATCTTTATTATCTCAAAAGAGTTACAATAGTTGACCTAGACTATTACATCATCTGATAATGCTTAGCCCCGAAACCCGGGCGTTACACCTAGGGTATTCCAACCCGGTGGTTGATTGGACCCATAGTATGTTGGCATTCCAACCCGATGGTTGAGGGCATGGGGTATTCCAACCCGATGGTTGATTGGACCCATATTATGTTGGCATTCCAATCCGATGGTTGACGGCATGGGGTATTCCAACCCGATGGTTCATTGGACCCATAGTATGTTGGCATTCCAACCCGATTGTTGAGGGCATGGGGTATTCCAACCCGATTGTTGAGGGCATGGGGTATTCCAACCCGATTGTTGAGGGCATGGGGTATTCCAACCCGATGGTTGATTGGACCCATAGTATGTTGGCATTCCAACCCGATGTGAAACATCCCAAAAATACGGTCCACAAATTTCATTTTTAAATCATTAATAAAACCATAGTTAACAATTCACCACATAAAAACCATAAGTCATGTATCTCAAAATATCATAAACATCTGTCAGACATATCAGAGTAAAAACATCCCGGACTAAACAAATGGTGTGTGCACTGCAGTCATCCCGAGCTCTTCCCCTTGTTACCGGAGGTACCTGAAACCAAAACTGAAAACCGTAAGCACGAAGCTTAGTGAGTCTCCCCAAACTACCATATACCATACACATAAGCACATAAACTGGGCCCCCACCCCTCCATCGGGCCCTGCCCGGCATCGGATAGTGTCTGGCATCAGGCCCCGCCTGGCAACGAGCCCCGCTCGGTATACAAATCTGTCTATCCCAGGCCACACCTGTCACTGGGCCTCTCCCGCTATACGCATACAAATAATATCTTATAATCATGCTAGCACATAAGAATCATATACAATACTATATGTTCCAATTCTAAGGCCTCGCCTATCTTAGGCCCCACCCCTACTCTGCTAATGACGAGATATGGAACCCTGTCCACACTCAGCTAGTGGTGAGATACGGGCCCCCGCCCACACTCACTTCCCTACCAGGCATATACAAGTATCATAAAGAAAACAAGTATAACTAAACATGCATACATTCCTCGGGTACCACCCGCATCGAACCGTAGTCCGAAAACATACATATAAACATTCCTCGGGCCTCGCCCGACATCGAACCTTGGACCGGAACATACTAACATACATATACAGGCCGACATTGGTGCCTTCTACCCGTTCCTACAGGAGGAAACTCACCTCGAATGTTGAAGCTCACTGCACAAAACTCTTAGTTGCTGTCCTGACAACTCCTCGAGCTATCAATACCAAAACATCATTCAATTAGCGATTGGGTCCAATACCATAGTCCATAATCCTTACTTGGGGTGAAATGACCGTTTCACCCTTGAACCATTAAGGGCCAAACTGTAAAATCCATGGAAGCCCATTAATGGCCCAATTTTCCAAATTAGGCCCAACCCCTACATGGAACTTTCCCTTTTGAATCCATTCCATACTTCATAACCCTCCTAGGGTCAACCTTGGTCAAAGTCTAGTCAAGGTCAAAGTCAACATCCAGGTCAAAGTTAAAGTCAACGCTCCGAGTTGACTCAACTTGTCGAGTTGCCCTTCAACTCGTTGAGTTCCCATTGACCACAGAATCGTGATTTCGCGATTCAACTCATCGAGTTTTCCTCCAACTCACAGAGTCTTTCCCTTAAACAAAATCGGGACCTTTCCAATACAACTCGTCGAGTTCCCTGTGAACTTGACGAGTTCTTTCAACAGAATCGGGACATTTCACTTCAAATCGTCGAGTTCATCCTTGTACTCATCGAGTTCCTCAGTCTGTTAGCCTCTTCTTAACTCATTAAGTCACTAATCTTCATATCTAAGCTCCATACTTCAGATATAGGCTGGAAATGTACTAAGAAGGGTAAAGTTTCCATCTTTACCCGTTAATACCCTTCCCCAAGATATTTAGCTCAAACCCTAACTCTAAAAGTTCTATATCTTGATCCAAAAAGCCCCAATACTTCAAGATAGGGTGTACAAACAGAGATCTATACCCTAGAGACTAGATGAACACAAAAAGCCTTCAACTTTCCCTTCATGTATGGCCTTTTGGAGCTTAAAAGGCCAAAATGACATCCTAAAGCTTGCATGGGGATTTAATGGCCATAAAGTTTGCACCTTTATGCCATGAAAGCCCCCCTTCAAGGTCCTATATTTGGAAGTTTACTCACTTGGGACATCCATTTCCAAAGGATCATGCTACTTGGACCAAAAACCCAATAAAAATGGAAATGAAGATATCTAATTAATCATTGAGCAAGTTTGAGACTTTCTTACCAAAAAGTGACGAGGATGGGGTGAAGTTTCTGGATCTACTCACTCCTTCTTGAGTCCTCAAGCTTCTTCTTCTTCCACAAGCTTCAAATATATAAGTTTCCTCTCAAAAATGACTCACAAGCTCACACAAGGCATTAGGGTTTCTGGAATTAGGGTTTGGAACTTGGAGGCTAGAAATGAGGCTAACATGGAGAGTTTAAGATGTTTAAATATGGTGCAAAATCCCGGAATTAGGGTTTTCCAAACCCAGTCCTCCCCAACTCGTCGAGTAGGTATTATTTCAACACGTCGAGTTCTCAACTTAGAACTCGACGAGTTGGCCTTATAAATGCTGATTTCTTTTTCCTTATTTGGCCTTCTAGATTACGGGTGTTACACGATGGTTGAGGGCCTGGGGTATTCCAACCCGATGGTTGATTGGACCCATAGTATGCTGTATTTGTATGTGTTTTATTTGATTGTGTGTTGGTACTTTGGAGGAAGCTCACTAAGCTTCGTGCTTACAGTTTTAGTTTATGGTTTCAGGTATTTCAGTGGACCGTGGCAAGGAGAAGGCGTGACTGTACATATCCTTGGTTTTATTACCGATTGGATCTTGGGAGACTCTGATTTTAAGTAATGTTTTGGAAATAATAGTTTGTAAACACTTTTATTAAGTAAGGGGGTTGCTTTTGAAAGGTTTAAATTTATTGAAATTTTTAGGATGTTACAAAACCTCTCCATAGGCATCAAACTACACTATAATCCTACCATGTTGAACAATATTTACTAAACATGATCTCAATCAAACCAAACCACACAAAAGAAAGCCATAATATAATTTTGTAACTAACTCGCATGAACTCAATTAAAACTTGAACCAAATATGTACAAAAAAAAAACTAGGATGGACGGATTTTTGTTGGGCTTGGGGGGGGGGGACTTTTATTAGTATCCGGGTGAAATAGTATCATAGATGACCAGAGTTTAAAAAAGGGATATAAGCAAATCAACTTTATTTTAATATATGATATGATTGGGCAATAAACCTAACCATGGCGATGAACATATAATAATATTGTTTTTTTATCATGATTTCATATATAAAATTTATGCTTTTTCTATTACTGAAGAATAAATTTCCATGTAAGGAGATAGACGATCAAAAATATGTAATAAGCAACAAACAAAATGAAAGTCAAAGGATAAACAACTGAATTTATGTATGAAAAGCTCTCTGTAGGCTTCAAAATACACTATTAACCGTACCATGTTGGACAATACCTATTTATTTATTTTTATTTATTATTATTTTTATTTTTTTTTGAAACGACAAATCTAATCTACTCCTTAATTCCACCTATGTCAACGGCGAGACATTTAATAATCGTTTAATTAATTTTACTTAAAGAAGCTAAGTACCGTTTAGTCATTTTATATGGTCAGAGACAATCTATTTTACAAAATAGAACCGGAGGCTATCATAGTTAAAAAAAAATGGGTTTGAAGTGAAATAATCATACAAATATAAAGACCATTTATGTAATTTACTTTATGTATGAAATAATCAACTATTTGTTCTCCCTTGCTTTGTTTTATGTATGTGTATTTACAAAGAGATATACAAACGAAGATATAAAAATACATGCTTTTTTTAACAACTTTTTTAATGTAATTTTCCAAATAAAATTAATTTTAAAGGAAGAATTAAAAGTAATTTTGTTAAATAAGTAATCTCTAAAAAAATGTTGATAGAAAATGTGAAAAAGACCGAGGAATATTTTTAATTTTTTTTTTGGACCTGATAATGAAGATTAAAACATGAACCAAATAAGTACAAAAAATTGAGAATGGTGTATTTTTGTTGGATTTGGGTGGACTTCTATTGGTATCTGGATGGGTTAGATGACTCGAGTTTAAGAAAAAGGATATACGAAAATCGGGTTTATTTTAGTATATAATCGGGCAATAAACCTAACGATGATGATAATAGTATTTTTTTATTATCATGATTTCATAAATAAAATTTATAATTTTTCTAATTCATAACAATAAATTTCCATGTGACGAAATAGACGGTCCGAAGTATGCAATATAAGCAACAAATGGAGCGGAAGTCAAAGGATAAACAATTGAGTTTATGTATGAAAACCTCTCCATAGGCATTAAACTGCACTAAACTGTACCATGTTGAACAATATCTACTCAAGATGATCTCAATCAAACCAAATTACACAAAAGAAAGTCATAATATAGTATTGTAACAAACTCGCATGATCTCAATTAAAACTTGAACCAAATATGTACAAAAAAAATTGGGATATGTGGATTTTTATTAGGTTTGGGGGACTTTTATTAGTATCTGGGTGGAATAGAATCATAGATGACCAGAGTTTAAAAAAGGGATATAAGTAAATCAACTATTTTAATATATGATCGGGCAATAAACCTAACCATGGCAATGAACAGATAATAATATTGTTTTGTATCATGATTTCATATAGAAAATTTATGCTTTTTTAAATTTCCATGTAAGGAGATAGACGATCAGAAATGTGTAATAAACAACAAACGAAATGGAAGTAAAAGGATGATAGTTGTCTTTGTGACACTTGCTGATATGATTGTATGTGCTTGACTGTATGCTTAGTTGTAGAGGGTGAAATAGACTCGTACCTGTTGAAAGATAAAGAAGGAGTTGAAATAGAATCAAGGGTGAAATAGACAAAGTACTGGCTGAAAAATATCAAAGGAGTCGAGATAGACTTAGGGGGTGAAATAGACCAGTACCGATTGAAAGATACCGAAGGAGTTGAAATTGACTCAAATGGTGAAATAGACCCAATTTAGTTTCCAGTTGATATGTATGTTTTGTATGGGGTATTTTGGGGAGACTGACTAAGCTTTGTGCTTACAGTTTATGTTTATGGTTTCAGGTACCTCTAGTTCAAAAGGGAAGGGCTCGACATGATCGCACCGCATCCACCCAAGTTTCGTATTTTATGATTTTGATTTATACTTTGATAATTATTTTCATTGTCACACTTTGATTGGTTTGAAATGAATGATGATGGTTTTTGATTGACTTAAAAATAAAAAAATTTCACATAGTATTTTTGGAACATTGCAAGTTGGTATCAAAGCCTTGGTTTGAGGGATTCGGAC
Organism: Lactuca virosa; assembly: GCF_052849685.1. NCBI lineage: Eukaryota > Viridiplantae > Streptophyta > Magnoliopsida > Asterales > Asteraceae > Lactuca > Lactuca virosa. Next base: position 14,051,284 of record NC_136426.1, read on the forward strand.
GCACTCTCGGGTGTGTTTGAACTCAAACTGAGGAATGGATAATCTTTTTAAAAGAAATGAATTTTCTAAAAGACTTTTATAAAGAAAAAGGGATGTGATGCGTGCAATTGGCCGAGCTCAAGTAAGTATTTCCCAAAATACACATACATGTGTTATGCTATTGATTTGATATGAGTATAAACGGAATTGCATGCTAGATTAGGGCAAATGATCTTCTCTAAATTACTTGGTAGGAAGCTACGAAAGATGCCTTTATCTGCATGTTATTTGAGAACTACATGCTAGTATGGATTTTAGATGATTAGATAGAGTGGCGTGATTAGGTAGTGCACTGGTTTAGAACTTGATGCTTGAATGTTGCTTGCTTTGTCCGTCGTGTTTTTTGTGTTTGTCATGTTTTATATGATTAAGTATTAATTTAATAAACTAGTTTTTATTTTATTTTATCTTTGTAGTGTCGTGTCGTGTTTGTCGTTTTTTAATCGGTTCGTTTCGTGTTAGTTAAAAAAATACAACATTGTGTCGTGTTCGTGTTACATAAAACCTTGTCGTGTCAGACAAAAACACGACATGATGACCCGATTTGCCACCCCTACATATGGATAGACTTTATTACCCTTACTTATTTCTTTTTTGGATAAATTACACCAATCGTCCCTCGTGTATATGCCAAAAAACACATTTAGTCCCTATTTTCAAAAATCAACTTGGACCGTCCCTTGTTTGGTTAATAGTTGCACGGTTCATCCTTCGTTAGCTTAAATTTGCGCGCTTCAGTCTGTTACGAGACATAAAATGACTATTATGCCCTTTTATATTTCTTTTCCATTTAATTTAATGTTGTAATTATTATTTTTAATTTAAAAATAAAAGAGAAAGCAATCGGTCCCGCTTCATACCCCCACCCCAACAGATCATCGGATGAACACCACATGCATCTCTCAAACAACATACTTCCATCGTCACCTTCCCAATTCCACCATTCTTCCTCAATCAAATACCTTATACCACCTTAAAACCCACCACCAGCTTCCTACCTCTTCTTTTGTCAGGATACACCACAATCGGAACACCCTTGAAGCACCCATGTTTATCGTAAACCGCAACCAACACCCACTTTAAACCTTACCTTCAAAATCGAAAAACCCACCTCAGTCAGAACCACCTTTGTACAACATGCACAATTCGAACATCATCTATTCATTGCCTCCAAACAACAACTACCTCCTGCCTTATACCACCCTCGAAGCCAACCATCTCCATCCAAATGGTATTTTTATGTCCAGATGGACGAAACATGCAAGTTTTAAATAAACGAGGGACGGTCCGAGTTAATTTTTGAAAATAGGGACAAAATGTGCGTTTTGACACATACACGAGAGACGATCGGTATAATTTACCCTTTCTTTTTTCATTTATTTATTATCTATTTATTCCTAATATACCAAATAAAATTATTAAAAAAAACCGAAGTGGATCTCATGACCCAACACCCATATCATTATCTCTTTCCTCTTACCCTCACTAACCTAGCACCCATTGCCGATCCTTCCTCTCTTCCTTGCATCTTCCTTGCAACCACAGGAAACCCTTAACCCCACTGGAGCCGGAATCTACTACCGTCACCTGACTGTTGAAATCTGCTACCGCCACTATACTGTTGGAGACCTCTAACCTACTCTTGAAAATCTTCTTCATCCAGAACAAAGAACTCCATCGACATCGATCGCCTTCTCACTTTGCCACCATCACCATTTTTTTATAATAAGCCATAAACCCTAAATCAACCATCTCTTCCCATATGTTCACCCCTACATCATGTTTTTCTTATCGATTTTCTGCAAATCTATATCGACACAAAAACTTTGAGTTTTGGGTTGTGATTTGAGGATTTTTTTTATTTCAACGTAGGTTTTTCTAAGATTAGTGGCGTCAATTTATAGAGGATTGAGAGTTTTGATGGATCAGGTACAATGGTCACATGGGTTTCTAACTGATTTCACACAACCTAATCCATAACTTCTATGATCGATTAACATTAACAGGTTTCCGACGGCAACCACCAAATCCACTATCTATATCCATAATCATATATGGATAATCACTTATGAATAGAAAATATATGAATAATCATATATGAATATACCACATAATATTCATATATGAATATACTTAATTTTATATTTACTTATGAATATTACATCTTTCGTTCATTAGAATTACAAATTGTAATCATTACTTCAATAGAATAATATAATCATAACTAGGATCCACATATACATTATTAAATTAACTAAGAGATCGTATGTAACGACCCAATTTTTACGCCCAAAATTTCGTTTAAAATAAATGGTTTGCAAAACATTTGTAGTAAAACATCATCCGATCATATCATCTCATAAAATATATCTTATGTCTGAAACCAAATCATAAAATAATAATAATAATGTCATAGTACAATCCCAGAACATCTCATAGTGCGGAAAACCAATGTGTGTGTGTATGATGTGCCGCTACCGCGCCAACTCCTTCCCCTTCGCTGAAGAGGTACCTGAAACAAAACTGTAAACTGTAAGCACGAAGCTTAGTGAGTTCCCCCATCTTACCACATACCATACAATCACATAACATACAGATACTGTCAGGCATATCTGGGTGCCCGACCTACCCCTTCGGTCCTTTCGACCGGATACTGCCCAGCATATCTGGGTGCTGGCCTCCCCTTCGGTCCTTTCGACCGGATACTGCCTAGCATATCTGGGTGTTGGCCTCCCCTTCGGTCCTTTCGACCGGATACTGGGGACTATTTCACCCCTCTACTACTACCACATAACATATATCACGTAACCATAATCTGTCTAACATGACTGGGTATGACTACCCCTTTCGGCCCTATCGACCGGAAATCCTGGGGACTATCTCCCCTACTGCTACTAGCATATAACATCATATCATACTAGCACATAACATATCAGGTAGTAGCAAACCTAGATGATATCACAAAGACAATCATCCAACATACAACTCCTACTGGTGGGCCGGCATTGTGGCCGTAGACCCACCGCTACTGGAAGGTAACTCACCTCGAAAAGTAGCTGCTGGAAGTCTGTTCGCTAGACGTCTGACTGCTGCACCGGTAATCCTCCGGCTATAAATCCATAAACATCGATTAGTCACTCATAAATACCCTTAGGTCAAATGAGTGACCTGCCCCTGGTCCAAGGTCAACTCCTTGGTCAAAGTCAGCTTCCAGTTGACTGGACTCGCCGAGTCCTGGCACAGACTCGCCGAGTCCCTCTCCCACTATTCCCGTACTAACTCATCAAGTCCCTTTTTCCTACTCACTGAGTCACCCTAACTCACTACTTGGGACGATTAGACCGACTCGCGATCCGACTCGCCGAGTCCGAGAACAACTCGCCGAGTCCCTACGAGCAGATCTCCTACTCGCTTCCAAATCCTCACCAGAGCATCCATCTTGAGGATTTGGGTTTCTGGGACTTTTGCTACTCGATAAATTGCTAATTCCGCGAGCAGTTACGAAGGGTTGGACCTTCTACACTTAAACCCCTCTTAACTCAGTAACTGTTCATATGACTCGCCGAGTTGGAAGAACAACTCGTCGAGTCCCAGGCAATCTTCATAGGACTCGCCGAGTGGTTCATCCAACTCGTCGAGTCTAAGACCATCTTCATAGAACTCGTCGAGTCCCTTCAACCCTCCTTCCAAACAGACCAATTCTTAGGCATGCAACGGTTCCAAACCATAGATCTAAGCTCCTAGGGCATGCTTATCACGTAAAGTTGCAAACTTTACGTGCATGCATGGCCCTATGAGCTCCAAAAGGCAAATCCAAGCTCTTTATGAGGTCAAACACTCAATAGGGACCTCAATCACTTCAACCACAGAGACTTTACACTTCTAAGATGTCCCTAAGGTCCAGATCTGAAGTCCTTTCAGAACATGGAGCATAAACACATGGAGTTTGAGGTTTTAGGGCTTGAAAACCACAAATTTGGGACAAAAAGGGAATCTAATGAACTAGTGATCAAGGTAGGAACTTTTCTACCTGAATGGAAGCTTCCCACAGTGTAGATTTCGGATCTACTTCCCCTCCTTGCACTCTTCAACCTTCTCCTTCTTCTTCTAAGCTCCAAACTTCCTTCACAATGCCAAAATCACTCACAAGAACAATATGGGGGCTAGGGTTTCGCTCTACAGCTCTTCTGGAAGTGTTAGGGACAAGGGAGGCCGAGTTAGAGTGTTTAAATAGGGTGCAAGCCCCTGGATTAGGGTTTTTGTCCAGACAGCGGCTACTCGCCGAGTCCGGGACCCGACTCGGCGAGTCCACAACTTAAACCCCGTGCCCCTTCCCGCTTCTACTCGGCGAGTCGAGCCTTTGACTCACCGAGTCCAAGGCCAGAATGCAAAATACTCAAAGATTTAAATAAAAGAATACGTACCAAGAACCAGGTGCTACAAATCTCCCCCACTTATTTTAGACTTCGTCCTCGAAGTCTGCTGCTTGCTCCTGAAACAGCTCGGGGTAATGCTCCATCATCTCATCCATCTGCTCCCATGTCCATTCCGAGCCCTTCCGGTGCTGCCATTGCACCTTTACCAGCTCAACCCTCTTGTTCCTCAGATCCTTCGACTTCCGGTCGAGGATCGCCACAGGCCGCTCGATGTAATTTAGGCTGTCATCTACCTGAATGTCCTCCAAGGGTACCACTGCTGAGTCGTCCACCAGGCACTTCTGCAGCTGGGAGACGTGGAAAGTGTTGTGGATCGGACTGAGCTCGGCTGGCAGATCCAACCGGTACGCCACCTTGCCCACCCGGGCTACCACCCTGAAGGGTCCAATGTATCTGGGGCCCAACTTGCCTCGCTTCCTGAATCGGATGACGCCCTTCCATGGCAACACCTTCAGGACGACCATATCCCCGACCTGGAATTCCAGGTCTGACCGACGCTTATCGACATAACTTTTCTGCCGACTCTGAGTAGTCTGAAGCCTGCTCCGGACCTGCTGAATCTTCTCTGTCGTCTTGAGCACTACTTCGGTGCTCCCCATGACTCTCTGGCCAACCTCACCCCAACATATCGGGGTCCTGCACCTCCTCCCGTATAACATCTCGAAGGGAGGACGGTCAATGCTCGCATGATAACTATTATTATACGAGAACTCCGCCAACGGGAGGTAGGTATCCCAACTACCTCCAAAATCTAACACACATGCCCGCATCATATCCTCCAGAGTCTGGATGGTCCGCTCGCTCTGGCCATCCGTCTGCGGGTGAAAAGCGGTGCTAAAATGCAGACGAGTACCCAGCTCGTCATGAAACTTCTTCCAAAACCTAGAAGTAAACCGCACATCTCTGTCTGAAATCACCGAAACTGGCACTCCGTGCCGCGCCACCACCTCCCTGATATAGATATAGGCCAATTTCTCGGCCGAGATGCTCTCCTGAATCGGGATAAAGTGGGCGCTCTTGGTCAATCGGTCGACAATGACCCAGATTGAATCCATTCCCCACGCGGTCCTAGGAAGCTTGGTGATAAAATCCATCGTGATGTCTTCCCATTTCCACAGCGGAATATCCAACGGCTGCATCTTGCCGTGTGGTCTTTGATGCTCGGCCTTGACCTTCCTGCAGGTCAAGCACCGCTCCACGTACCATGCTACATCCCGCTTCATGCAGGGCCACCAATAGTCCAGACGAAGATCCCTATACATCTTCGTCGCCCCGGGATGAATGGAGAACCGGGATGTGTGCGCCTCCTCCATCAGGACCTGGCGCACGCCTCCATGATAAGGGACCCACACCCTACGGTGAAGAGTCAATAACCCTCGGCTATCATAGTCGAAAGAGGAAGCCTGTCCCACAATCCGCTCACTCTTCCGATGTTCCTCCTTCATAGCCTCCTGCTGAGCCTCCCGGATCCGTTCCAGAAGCGGAGTCACCACTGTCATCCTCAGACAGATATCCCTGATCGGCGCTGCCTTGCGGCTAAGCGCATCGGCCACGACATTGGCCTTCCCCGGATGGTAAAGGATCTCACAATCATAATCTTTTACCACATCAAGCCACCGACGCTGTCTCATATTCAGATTTGGCTGATCCATGAGATACCTCAAACTCTTGTGGTCCGTGTAAATTGTACAACGAACCCCATAGAGGTAATGACGCCAAATCTTGAGGGCGAATACAACAGCCCCCAACTCCAAATCATGCGTCGGGTAATTTGCCTCGTGAGGCTTCAGCTGCCTCGACGCATAGGCGATGACATGCCCTCTCTGCATCAATACCGCGCCCAAACCTGCGATGAATGCATCGCAGTACACCACAAAATCCTCCATGCCCTCTGGCAGGGCTAAGATTGGCACCTCGCACAATCTCTGTCTCAGTGCCTCGAACGCGGCCTGCTGCTCAGGCCCCCAGCGATACACCACCGACTTCTTAGTCAGTTGGGTGAGCGGAACTGCTATCTTGGAGAAGTCCTGAATGAATCTCCGATAGTAGCCTGCCAATCCCAGAAAGCTCCGAATCTCAGATGGAGACCTCGGAACCTCCCAACTCATCACGGCCTCCACTTTGGCCGGATCTACCGAAATCCCGTTCTGGTTGACAAGGTGCCCAAGAAACTGCACCTCGCGCAACCAGAACTCACACTTGGAGAACTTAGCATACAAGTTCTCCCTCCTCAAAGTCTCCAGAACCTCCCGCAGATGCTCCTCATGCTGCTCTCGCGTCTTGGAGTAAACCAAGATATCGTCGATAAACACTATCACAGACCGATCTAACATCGGTCTACATACGCGGTTCATGAGGTCCATGAACGCGGCAGGAGCATTGGTGAGCCCGAAAGGCATCACCACAAACTTATAGTGGCCGTAACGCGTCCGAAAAGCAGTCTTCTGCACATCCTCCTCTCTGACCCTCATCTGGTGATACCCTGAACGCAAATCAATCTTGGAGAACCAAGATGCTCCCTGTAGCTGGTCAAAGAGGTCATCAATCCTCGGGAGTGGGTAGCGGTTCTTCACCGTTACCTTGTTCAGCTCCCGATAATCTATACACATCCGATGCGACCCGTCCTTCTTCTTTACGAACAGAATCGGGGCTCCCCAGGGTGAACTGCTCGGTCGAATGAGACCCTTGTCTAACAGCTCCTGCAGCTGCGTAGACAACTCCTGCATCTCGGGAGGAGCCAACCGATATGGTGCCTTGGCTATCGGAGCTGCACCAGGAACTAGGTCGATCCTGAACTCCACCTGTCGCTCCGGAGGTATCCCTGGCAACTCCTCGGGGAATACATCCTGGAACTCTCGTACTACGGGCACATCGCCCACAGTCGCCCTACCCGTCTCCTGGGTATCCATAACATACGCGACATAACCTGTGCAACCCTACTGGAGGTAACGCCTAGCTCTCGCTGCTGAACATATAGCTGGTCCTCGCTGTGGCCTCTTGCCCTGAATTACCAGCTCTCCCCTACTTGCGGTCCTGATCCGCACCAACTGCTGCGCGCAGTCGATCACTGCCCCATTAGGGCTGAGCCAATCCATGCCTATAATCACCTTGTTCCCACGCAATGGAATGGGAACCAAGTCTACCAAGTAGCGCTCCTCAAATAACCTCAGCACACAATCTCGGAAGACCTCAGATGCTCGCACTGACCGGTCGTCCGCAATCTCGACCTCTAGAGGGCAGTCCAACATGCCCGAAGACGCAGGAAACTTCTTGCTAAGTGCAAGAGAGACGAATGATCGAGTAGCGCCCGAATCAAACAACACCTGAACCGGGATGCCGTTCACATGGAACGATCCTAAACCGAGCACATATCAATAACATAGACACCATAAAAATAAATCAGAGGGAAAGAATCATACTCGTCACCACATCGGGTGCAGCGCGTGCCTCCTCGGTAGTCAGCTGAAATGCCCGACTCCTCACCACTGGAGCCTCTGCCTTGCCCTGCCGGCCATCGGTAATCCGCAGGGTCGCTGGAGCTGGCGCCCTCACTGACGCTGCTGCTGTCAACTGGGGGCAATTGGCCTTCTTGTGGCCCCTCTGGTTGCAGTGGAAACACAGCAACTCTGACGTCTGTAACACAGGTGCAGGGGCGGTACAATCCCTGCTGAAGTGCCCCATCTTGCCGCACTTGTAGCAGCCCGGCGATCCCACTCTACATGCCCCCTCATGCGCCTTGCCGCATTTCCTACAGCGGCCTCGACTCTGTTGGCCTTTCGGCCCAGCATCTGATCCCTTGGGCTTCTTCCCCGAAGCCCCCGTAACCTGCCCCTCTTCTGCCTTCCTCTTCCGGATATGCTCCAGATCAATCTCCCTCTCCCTTGCCCTGGCAATCATGGAATCCAGAGTAGGACAAGCTGAAAAGCTAACATGCTCACGAATGTCAGCTCGTAGCATATCATGATAGCGGGTCCTCCTCATGTCCTCGTCGCCCGCATACTGGGGCACCAGTAACGCCCTCTCCCGGAACTTGGCGGTGATCTCCGCCACAGTCTCCGTGGTCTGCCTCATATCCAAGAACTCCCTGGCTAACTGCTGGAGCTCCACTGCAGGTGCGAACTCCGCTCTGAACCGTGTCACAAAGTCTGACCATGTCATAGCCTCAACAGCCGAGGCTCCCAGAGAGTCACCAACCGACTCCCACCAATCCCTAGCCCGGTTCCTCAGACATCCTGCTGCAAATCGTACCTTCGACCCCTCAGGGCAGAAGCTGGTCAGCTGTGCAGACTCAATGTCTGCAATCCATCGTCTGGCAGCAATGGGGTCCTTCGCCCCATGGAAATCTGGCGCACCACTGCCCCTGAAGTCCTTAAAGGACAGTGTGCGAGATCCTGACTGGCCAGATGCCATGTCACTCCTGAACGCCCTGAGGCGGTCCTCCATCAGCTCAACTATCCCTTCCTTGATCGACCCGAAGATGATGGGGGTCGACTCAAGGATGCCTCTGGTGATCTCTGACGCGATGAACTCGCGTAGCCTCTCATCCACTGGTTCGGAACCTGAACCCGAACCCGATCCCTCTCCCGAACTGCCAACTGCTGGCCTCGAACGTAGTACTACCATTCTGCAATACATAACGACAACTGTTATTGGTATTGACACGCCTTAGAGGGATTACATCTACTGCAAGGTTCCTGGTCTCGCCTCAACCTTTCTCAATTCAAGTACGGATCCTCTGCTTTCAGTAGTACGGGCCCATACTACCTTCCACATCTATCCGTACTTTCCTCAAGAACAGCCTTGACTCCACCAAGTCCCTTATACTACTACTGCTGATCTGATGCTACTCTCGTCCTAGGCTTGCCCTAGGTAATCGCCATCCCACTCTCTGCCATCAGCTGCATAAGAAGTCCCTGCTTCCTTCCCCTAACTAGCTCGCGAATACTATTACATATTACTCAGACTAGATAATTCTTCGAATGAGAGGTCCCACCCTACAACGGTTGGACTCAAACAAGAGCTGCGAAATAGGGCTAGACCCAACCTTCTGAAATTATTTAGTCCTTGCAATATGTAACTTAACATATTCGTTTACTAGTTAGTGAAAGACAACTAGAACTCCTAAAAGCACATAGCAAGCAACATTCGGGCATTGAGTACACATAATCAAGTATATACTACTCTGGCTATCATACTGACTGATCTGTACTAGCATACAATGCTAAGCTCATACTATCAGGCATAACCTAAACATGCTACCCTACTACTGTCTACTTAGTACTAGCATGCAATTCTCATGAAGCTGGAACACTTAAAGCAGGCACATAAGGCATTATTCCTAGATCCTTAGTCCTATTCTAGCATGTTGTTCTACTGAAACTGAAACTGATAATTATAACATAAACTTGTATGGGTACTTTGGGGAAAACTTACTTGAGCTCGGCCGGTCGCGCACATCACACACTTTGTTCTTTCTCGAAACTCTTTTACTTAGCCTTTAGAAAATCATTTATTTATAAAACTCTTTTAATCCCTCGATTTGAGTCCAGACACCCCGAAGGTATGTCCGAATCCCTCAAACCAGGGCTCTGATACCAACTTGTAACGACCCAATTTTTACGCCCAAAATTTCGTTTAAAATAAATGGTTTGCAAAACATTTGTAGTAAAACATCATCCGATCATATCATCTCATAAAATATATCTTATGTCTGAAACCAAATCATAAAATAATAATAATAATGTCAGAGTACAATCCCAGAACATCTCATAGTGCGGGAAACCAATGTGTGTGTGTATGATGTGCTGCTACCGCGCCAGCTCCTTCCCATTCGCTGAAGAGGTACCTGAAACAAAACTGTAAACTGTAAGCACGAAGCTTAGTGAGTTCCCCCATCTTACCACATACCATACAATCACATAACATACAGATACTGTCAGGCATATCTGGGTGCCCGACCTACCCCTTCGGTCCTTTCGACCGGATACTGCCCAACATATCTGGGTGCTGGCCTCCCCTTCGGTCCTTTCGACCGGATACTGGGGACTATTTCACCCCTCCACTACTACCACATAACATATATCACGTAACCATAATCTGTCTAACATGACTGGGTATGACTACCCCTTTCGGCCCTATCGACTGGAAATCCTGGGGACTATCTCCCCTACTGCTACTAGCATATAACATCATATCATACTAGCACATAACATATCAGGTAGTAGCAAACCTAGATGATATCACAAAGACAATCATCCAACATACAACTCCTACTGGTGGGCCGGCATTGTGGCCGTAGACCCACCGCTACTGGAAGGTAACTCACCTCGAAAAGTAGCTGCTGGAAGTCTGTTTGCTAGATGTCTGACTGCTGCACCGGTAATCCTCCGGCTATAAATCCATAAACATCGATTAGTCACTCATAAATACCCTTAGTTCAAATGAGTGACCTGCCCCTGGTCCAAGGTCAACTCCTTGGTCAAAGTCAGCTTCCAGTTGACTGGACTCGCCGAGTCCTGGCACAGACTCGCCGAGTCCCTCTCCCACTATTCCCGTACTAACTCATCAAGTCCCTTTTTCCTACTCACTGAGTCACCTTAACTCACTACTTGGGACGATTAGACCGGCTCGCGATCCGACTCGCCGAGTCCGAGAACAACTCGCCGAGTCCCTACGAGCAGATCTCCTACTCGCTTCCAAATCCTCACCAGAGCATCCATCTTGAGGATTTGGGTTTCTGGGACTTTTGCTACTCGATAAATTGCTAATTCCGCGAGCAGTTACGAAGGGTTGGACCTTCTACACTTAAACCCCTCTTAACTCAGTAACTGTTCATATGACTCGCCGAGTTGGAAGAACAACTCGTCGAGTCCCAGGCAATCTTCATAAGACTCGCCGAGTGGTTCATCCAACTCGTAGAGTCTAAGACCATCTTCATAGAACTCGCCGAGTGTACTTTGGCACTCGCCGAGTCCATTCAACCCTCCTTCCAAACAGACCAATTCTTAGGCATGCAACGGTTCCAAACCATAGATCTAAGCTCCTAGGGCATGCTTATCATGTAAAGTTGCAAACTTTACGTGCATGCATGGCCCTATGAGCTCCAAAAGGCAAATCCAAGCTCTTTATGAGGTCAAACACTCAATAGGGACCTCAATCACTTCAACCACAGAGACTTTACACTTCTAAGATGTCCCTAAGGTCCAGATCTGAAGTCCTTTCAGAACATGGAGCATAAACACATGGAGTTTGAGGTTTTAGGGCTTGAAAACCACAAATTTAGGACAAAAAGGGAATCTAATGAACTAGTGATCAAGGTAGGAACTTTTCTACCTGAATGGAAGCTTCCCACAGTGTAGATTTCGGATCTACTTCCCCTCCTTGCACTCTTCAACCTTCTCCTTCTTCTTCTAAGCTCCAAACTTCCTTCACAATTCCAAAATCACTCACAAGAACAATATGGGGGCTAGGGTTTCGCTCTACAGCTCTTCTGGAAGTGTTAGGGACAAGGGAGGCCGAGTTAGAGTGTTTAAATAGGGTGCAAGCCCCTGGATTAGGGTTTTTGTCCAGACAGCGGCTACTCGCCGAGTCCGGGACCCGACTCGGCGAGTCCACAACTTAAACCCCGTGCCCCTTCCCGCTTCTACTCGGCGAGTCGAGCCTTTGACTCGCCGAGTCCAAGGCCAGAATGCAAAATACTCAAAGATTTAAATAAAAGAATACGTACCAAGAACCAGGTGCTACATCGTATATTTGATTTCCATACATGCATCTAGAAGTTAAGGTACAAGTCATTAAAGCACTTGTATAACTCATGTATAACATTTAGGGTTCATATCACCCAAATTCCATCATTGGAAATGGAATTTAACCATCAATTATTTAGATATATTTAAGAGCATCACAAACATAAGAATCAACTAAACACTAAATGATCCTTAAAATTGGATTTGAGAAAGCAACGGGTTGGAAAACCCCAAAATCTTCACAAAACTTAAAATAAGAGGAATAGAATGAATGAATGAATACAGAATCATCTAGGAAGAAAATCATTAAACAAAATTCAACAGATTACAAATTTCCTACATGGAAATCGGATTTGGAGAATCCACACATGAATCCTAACCATCTAGGGTTTTGGAGAATCAAATCGTTGTGGAGAGTGGGAAAAGGGTTGAACACATTCACATGAATGATAAAAATAGGGGAAGACATTATGGCTATTAAAGCCATTTTTTTGATTTTCTCTATTTTGTGGAAAAACCTTGGAAAATTGTTGTTTTTTTCTTCTTTATATATTTATTTTATAATTTTTATATAAATTTATTATTTAATAATATATATAATATTAAGGATTTGAAAGGAAAAGTGTAGTTTAGAAAACAAGTTTGATAAAGAGTTTAACGTGTAATTACATTCGAGGAAATCATTTTGAAGTAGTTTACTTGATAAAACAGCTAAAAGTGTAGTAAATTCATAGTTTGATAGTTATTAATCACATGCGATTGATATGATAACTATCATGATTCAACTTGTATCCCCCCCCATAAAAGCATTTAAAAACATTTAAAAGGTTAATTAAGGGGTATGAACTCACCTAAAGTGGGTGATTTGGATTAACGGATGGTATAGGATGCAAAGTGTCAAGTGAGGACTTGAACACACACGCGGATCCTATTTAACATGTAACGATACATTTAAGTATCTAATTAGTCATTTAATAACTAATTATGCAATTAAAGACATCCTAATACATGAAAACACTTTGCTACAAGTGCTAGGAGTACTAAGGGTTGCATCTAAAGAGAGTATGACCTCACATTGGAGTTTACTCCCCATATGGTAGCACCATATGGGTTTACGGTTCTGGGACCATTCCCCCCCATGAGTTTACGGCCGTAAACTCATGGTAATGGTACCATGGGGTGTTTTAAGGTCTTATACCACACAAGGAAAGTAAGTTAGACTTGAATCAAAGGCTTAGGAAGTGGCTAGGGCTCGAAATGGTTCACCAATGGAGTTTACGGTCCTTGGACCACTCTTGGGAGTTTACGGTCGTAAACACTAGGGTTTACGGTCGTAAACCCATGAGTTTACGACCGTAAACTCATGTATTCCTCAACATTTCGTGTTTTGGTGTTTCTAGCTCATGCATTCGAGGTTCTAGTCCAGTATCCAAGCTATAGAAGGTGTTTGTGGCATAAAACACCACTTGATGGTGTTTACGGTTCTGGGAGATCTCCTTGAACCGTAAACACATATGTTCTTGGGGATTTTGATGTTCTTTCCATGGATTAGCAAGCACACTAAGCAAGTAACTAGTTAGGAAGAGTGTACTTACTTATAGGAGGCTTGTAAGAGTGTTTAGGACCCAAGAACACTAGTGTGTATTCTTGGTGTTCTTGGTGTTTTGAAGAACACTTGAAGATCTAAGTAAAAATCAAGAATCCATGGATGAAATGATGTATAAACACTAGATTAAGTGTTGTATGAACGAATCTAGGAAGGAAAACACTTACATTTTGGCGAATTTGGAGAAGTGTGTGATGATACTTGAGAGAAAAGTGGTGGGTGTTCTTGAACTTGAAGGTGTAAAGTGAGGAAGTGAGGGAATAAGGGTAAACTCATGCCTTAAGCATGAGTTCATGGTCAAGAGGGAGTTTACGGCCCAAACTCCCCAAGTTTGGCCGTAAACACCTAGCTAAGGTGTTAAAATGTTAAATTGCTACACTTCACTTATAACGATACTTCCTTTTATTTATTCGTTTGACGAAAATAAAATAAAACACCCAAACAGACTTTATACCGGCTAAAATTTAGCAGAAAAGTATTTGACTTTTATTTGAAGTGTTTGACTGCAGAGTTTACGCGAATGAAAATTTCGGGTTGTCACATCATAAAATTCAAATTATAAACGAAAAGATCATTATTAATTAAGATAATAGCCTAATGTGTTGAAAGTATTATTTATACCAAAATAATATATGTTGGTCTTATTGAAATTAACGTTGTAAGTCCAAAATAGGGTTTTGGTTTCAATAATCGGCGAAACGAAAGGCATTTCACATGAATACATGGAAATTATACATTAGGGAACATCAAGATTGACCTAAAATTCTAATATGGGTCGAGTTGACTTTTGTTGACTCCAAAATTGGCAGTTGTCACATTATCCCCCTGTTAGAAGGAATTTCGTCCCGAAATTAGTTCTAGAGTGGGTAATCATGAGCTAGGGAAGAGATGTGGGTACTTCTGTTTCATTTGATCCTCTCGTTCCCAGGTGAATTCAGGCCCTCGCTTGGCGCTCTAACGGACCTTCTGTTTCGTCCTTTTGACTTCCCTGTCCATGAGTTCCACAGGTTCCTCTACGAAGTGTAGAATATCGTTCACCGTGATTTCATCGAGTGGGATTACAAGAGTCTCGTCTGATAGACACTTCTTTAAGTTTGACACGTGGAAGGTGGGGTGTATGTTACTGAGTTCTTGTGGTAGTCAAAGTTTGTAAGCCATCGGGCCGATTCTGGCAAGGATCTCGAATGGTCCGATATACCTCAGATTCAACTTCCCATGTTTTCTAAAACATATCATTCCCTTCCAGGGTGAGACATTCAACAGTACACGGTCACCAACCTGGAACTCCAAGGGGTTTTGCTGCTTGTCTGCATAACTCTTTTGCCGATCCCGAGATGCTTTTAATCGTGCACGGATTTGAATAATCTTCTCTGTGGTTTCCCGTATGATCTCTGGGCCAGTGAGTGTGCTATTAGGCACTTGCTCCTTTGCTAGCTGTGTGTTGCCCACCTCAGCCTAACACAGAGGTGATCTGCACTTGCGTCCGTAAAGGGCTTCAAATGGAGCTACCTTAATGCTAGTGTGATAGTTTTTATTGCAGGAGAATTCGATGAGCGGTAAATGGGTATCCCAAGCTTTACCGAAGTCTATCACACAAGCTCTCAACATGTCTTCCAGCATCTGAATGGTTCTGTTGCTTTTCCCGTCAGTTTGAGGGTGATAATCTATACTCATGTCGAGCTTGGTCCCCAAGGACTTTTGTAGTGACTGCCAGAACCGTGAGGTAAATCTACTGTCTCTGTCGGAGATGATGGACATTGGCACCCTATGTAGTCGTATAATTTCTTTAATGTATGTCCTTGTTAGCTTCTCCATCTTGTCGGTCTTTTTTATTGGTAGGAAGTGTGCGGATTTGGTTAACCTATCCATGATCACCCAGATGGTGTCAAGTCCACCCGTTGTCTTGGGAAACTTGGTTATGAAGTCCATGGTTATCCTCTCCCACTTCCACTCGGGTATATCTGGTTGCTGGAGCAAACCCGAGGGCTTTTGGTATTCAATCTTGACCTTGGCACAAGTCAGCCACTTGCCCACATAGGTAGCGATATCTGGCTTAATGTTTGGCCGCCAATAAAGTTTCTTGAGGTCCTGATACATCTTGTCTGAACCCAGATGAACGGAGCATTTGGTTTTGTGAGCCTCGTTCATGACAACGTCTCTGTACCCACCAAATTGCGGTGTCCAGATTCGGTCCATGAGGTAACGAGCTCCGTCGTCCTTGACTTCAAGATTTTTATCCATTCCCCGCAAGACCTCACCGGTGATGTTCTCGGGTTTTAAGGCTTCTAACTGCGCCTCCTTGATCTATGTGGACATGTGTGAATGAATGGTCATGGTTAATGATTTTACTCAATGGCCCGAGTATTCCTTCCGACTTAGGGCATCTGCTACTATGTTGGCGTTGCCCGGATGATAACGAATTTCGCACTCGTAGTCATTTATCAGTTCTACCCAACGTCGTTGTCTCATGTTGAGTTCCTTTTGATTGAGAATGTGTTGAAGGCTCTTATGATATGTGGAGATGGTGCATTTGGTGCCGTAAAGGTAGTGTCTCTAGATCTTCAGGGCGAACACCAATGCTCCTAGTTCAAGGTCGTGTGTGGTGTAATTGACCTCATGAGTCTTGATTTTTTCTTGAGGAATAGGCAATGACCTTCCCTCGTTGCATGAGCACGCACCCGAGGCCCTATTTGGATGCATCATAGTAGACCACAAAATCTTCGGTCCCTTCTGGGAGGGTTAAGATTGGAGCACTGCATAGGGCTTTCGTAAGCGTTTGGAAGGCAATTTCTTGTTTATCCTCCCATTTGAAAGTC
The DNA here is from genome assembly GCF_052849685.1 of Lactuca virosa. Lineage (NCBI taxonomy): Eukaryota > Viridiplantae > Streptophyta > Magnoliopsida > Asterales > Asteraceae > Lactuca > Lactuca virosa. Next base: position 14,067,926 of record NC_136426.1, read on the forward strand.
ACTCCCTTCTGTGTCAAGGTAGTGAGAGGCTTTGCGATTTTGGAAAAGTTCTGTATGAACCTTCGGTAGTAGCCAGCGAGACCCAAGAACTAGCGGATCTCCATCGATGTTCTTGGTGTTGCCCAACTTTCAATCGCCTTGACTTTGGAAGGGTCCACATGTATCCCTTTCTCGCTGACTACATGTCCCAAGAAGTCCACCCTTCGGATCCAAAATTCACATTTTGAGAACTTCGCGTACAGCTTTTCCGTTCTTAGCGTCTCCAAGACCTGTCGTAGGTGCTGGATATGTTCCTCCTTACTTCGTGAATAGATTAATATGTCATCGATGAATACTATCACGAATTTATCCAAGTAAGGTCGGCATACGCGGTTCATTAGATCCATGAACACTGTGGGCGCATTAGTTAGCCCAAAGGGCATCACTACAAACTCGTAGTAACCGTAGCGGGTTCTGAATGTCGTTTTAGGAATATCCCATTCCTGGACTCACAGTTGATGGTATCCCGACCTTAGATCGATCTTTGAGAAGTAGCTCGATCCTTGTAGTTGATCAAATAGGTCGTTGATTCAAGGTAGAGGGTAACAGTTCTTGATAGTGAGTTTGTTCAGTTCCCGATATTCTATGTGATGGGTTTTGAGCACTACAACATTCGTATGTTGTACATGCAACCCTAATCTATGGATCTAGGTTTTTCTCAAGTTATATATGCAATATTAATCATCCAAAGCATGAACGCTAACTAGCATACAATTTTCGAAATTTGTAACATAAAACAAAATTAAAAGAATACCTTTTGCTTGTAGCTTGTAGATCTTGACTTTCAAGAGCCTAGTGCATCAAATGTTGCGCCTCTAATGAATCACAAACACCAAGTAGCAATGGAGGAATATGAGAGAGAGGTTGTGAGGCTCAAAATCGGCTAGGGTATTCTCTAGGGTTTCTAGTGGCCGATTTTAGGGATCCAAGGGGTTCCTTATATGGCTGAGCTGCTAGGGTTTCAGGTAAAACCCTAATCTGATTGCTTAGGCCTTAAGCAGTCCATTAGATCCTTCCAGAAGCCCCTTATGGACAAAATCTATGTGGGCATCCACATAGAATTCGTTCATCCCTTCCATAGGGATCCACAAGCCCAACTTTGCAATTGTCATATAATCACTAAATTAATTCCAAATTAATTAATGACCAATACTAATTAAATAATATGGTTTCTCAATTAATATATTATCCTGATAATATATGAATAAATCACAATTAACCTCTTTCTCTCTAATTCATCCTATCAAATTGATATGGTGAAGGAAACCCAAAAGGACCATGCTACTATCGGGTCAAGTACATACCAATTATAGTTATGGGCTTAAACACCTAATCTAATATTCTCCCACTTGGATAAGTCTAATAACTATAACTGCAAGTACGACTTCAAAATCCGATTAGCAATCATAGCTCTCAAAAGCCGTTGTCGAACTCTGACCTAGTCAATGACTTGTCCTTTAGATAAGGGATCATGTAGTCCTCCGTTCTCAAGATATCGTGTGGACAAAGACATGGAATAGAGTCATACTCAATGTCCAACAGTTTTTTCCCCGATTTCCGATTTGTTTGACATAAAACTTAATTGAACACATCAATTCAGTCCTGACCGGGCCCGACACATAAGTCAACACAAAATCATCGAGGGGCCCAAGATATTGCTTTTAAACTCTTAGGATAAAAGGAACATAAAAACTTTGACTTATATGCTTGACCTATTTACTCATTAAATCGTACACAATAATACGTTTTATAACATCAAGTTACTGGTGCGTTTACGCATTATCAATGCATAACTAACTTGTAAACAACTCATATATCTCATTTTAAAGACTATACAATATTATCGTCTCACAATCACTCGTGATAATTTCCATGAATTGATTCATATGAGTGTGGGTTTAATCCAATACTCAAATCTTATTTCAGAAGTACTCATGAACGTTGCAGCAAACCTTTGCTATGTCTAAACACTTAGACAATCTACAAACCAATTCATGACAATCTAACCTCATGGCCTACTTCCAAAGTATGATCGACTGTGGATAATTCGAATAATCCTATTATTCTGGAAGTCAAAACATGTAAAAGTGAAACAATAGTAAACAATTGACACAAGATAGTAACTTTACTCATAAATAAAACCCCTTTATTTAATCATAATATGCCGATTACATTTTATCTATTACAAGTTTCTAAATAACTATCTAATCACTAAAACTAATATCGTTCTTCAGACCAATGCTCCTCGCATGCTGTAAGTGCTTAACCCTACTCATACCCTTTGTGAGGGGATCTACTGGGTTCTCTTCTGAAGACACCCTCTTTACTACGAGGAGTCCCTCTTCTACCTGATGTTTGATGAAGTGGTATTTTCTGTCGATGTGCCTGGATCTACCATGATCCCTCGGTTCCTTGGTTAAGGCGACCACACCCTCGTTGTCATAGAAAATCTCCATAGGTTCCTTACAACTAGTACAACTCCAAGGTCTCCGATGAAGTTCTTTAGCCATATTGCCTCCTTCTACGCTTTGCTTGCTGCTATGTACTATGGTTCGCACGTTGAATCAGCTATAGTCTCCTGTTTGGAACTTTTCCATGTTACTGCTCCTCCATTTAGGGTAAATACCCAGCCCGACTGAGAGCGGAAGTTATCTCTGTCGGTCTGAAAACCGGCGTCAATATACCCTGTTACTCTCAAGTCTTCACTTCCACCAAGTACGAGGACCGAGTCCTTCATCCTTCGTAGATACTTAAGAATGTTCTTTATTGCTATCCAGTGAGCTCTACCAGGGTTCCCTTGATATCGGCTGACCATGCTCAAAGAAAAAGCCACAGCAGGGCGAGTACACGACATGACGTACATGATCGAGCCAACGGCGGAAGCATATGACACTCGACTCATTTCCGCTATCTCAACATCGGTACTCGGGCTTTGAGTCTTACTCAATTTGGTATTGCTCTGGATTGGTAACTCCAGTTTCTTGGAATTCTCCATGTTAAAATGTTTCAGCACCTTATCCAAGCAAGTACTTTGACTAAGTCCTATTAGTCTCTTACTCATATTTCTCAATATCCTTATCCCTAGAATATAAGCACCTTCTCTGAGGTCCTTCATAGCGTAACACTTTCCAAGCCAAGACTTAACCTCCTGCAAGGTTGGAACGTCATTTCCTATGAGTAGTATGTCAACCACATACAATACCAAGAAGCTAACTATACTCCCACTAGCTTTGACATATACGCATGACTCATCATCGCTTCTCGAAAAACCAAACTCTTTGATTTTCTCATCGAAACAAAGATTCCATCTGCGAGATTCTTGTTTTAATCCATAGATGGATTTCTCAAGCTTGCACACTCTATTAGGGTACTTTTCATCTACAAAACCCTCTGGCTGATTTATGTAAACATCCTCAGCCAACTTTCCATTAAGGAAAGCGGTTTTGACATCTATCTGCCATATTTCATAATCATGAAACATAGCTATGGCCAACATAACCCTTATAGATGTGATCTTGGCCACTGGTGAGAAGGTCTCATCATAGTCAAACCCCCGGGGTTTGAGTGAAACCCTTCGCAACCAGTCGTGTCTTGAATGTGTGTACTTTCCCATCCATGTCGGTCTTCTTCTTGAAGATCCATTTGCACCCGACCATCTTACTTTTGGATTAGGTGTCTAAGCCCATAACTATTTTTGGTATGTACTTGATTTGATTATGAGCATGGTCCTTTTGGGTTGCCTTCACTCATGCAACTTAATAGGATGACAAGAGGAAAGAGAGTAGGATTTATTATATGAATAATAAAATGGTGCTCAAAATGGTTTTATTAATATATTATAAGATTAATATATTATTTGGAAATCATATTATTTAATTAGTATTGGTCATAAATTAATTTGGAATTAATTTAGTGATCAAAAGAGACTTATTAAATAAAGGGGACTGATACTGTAATAATTTGATAGTTGCAAGTTGGGCTATGGACTCCCAATAGAAGGGGTTGGACGAAATCTATGGGAAGCCCATATAGATTTCGTCTAAGGGGCCTTCTAGAAGGGTTCCATGGATTTATTAAGGCCTAAGCAGAGAATTAGGGTTTCCACCTGAAACCCTAGCAGCCGACACAACTATAAATAGACCCCTACACTAAGGAATTTCGCCCAATGCTTAAGAAACCCCAAAGTGGTCGAACTTCTCCTTCTCTCCTAAGTCACTCTCCTTGCATTGGGTGTTTGTGACTCCATTAGAGGTGCAACACTTGGGGCACTAGGCTTTCAGAAGTCAACATCAAGAAGTATTGTACTTGTTATTGCTACATAACAAGAGAGGTAAAGATTCTAACCCTAATCATATATGATTTTTGATATATGTATGCTAGTCCATTAGGGTTTTAGCTTTGGATGATTATTGCATGTACAATTAGAGAACGCCTAGATCCAAAGATTTAGGGTTGCATGTGCACCATAGGATTGATGTAATGCTCAAAACCCATCAGTGGTATCAGAGCCTAGGTCGTTTTTCTATTGTATTTGATGTTATGCTTAACTTTTCAAAGCTGAAAATTTTCGTTTTTTGATTCTTTCTGATTCCACGACGTGGAATAGCCTTCCACGACACGGAATGGGATCTGAAGAAAATTTTCGGGATTTTGGCTAAGATTGGATTTGGATGATTACCATAAATTGTTTTTCTAATAAAATCCGCTGTCGAACTCTAACGCGTCCATTAGATAAGGGATCATATATTCCTCCATTCTAGATATCGTATGAACTGAGACATGGATTATAATCATTATATCTGTTCATGTGTTGTTTCCCGATTTCCGATTTATGACGTCTGACTAATTGAACAAATCAAATCAGTCCAGGCTTGGCCAAGCACTTAGGGTTTTCATCACTAAATCATCGAGGGGCCCACAGATATCGCTTTTATCCCTCTAAGGGTAAAAGGAACGGTTAAACTTCAACTCATATGCTTGCTCTATCTACTTATAAAATCACACATAACAATATGTTTTATAACACCAAGTTACTGGTGCGTTTACATATCATCAATGTGCAACCGACTTGTAAACTGTAACTCATATGTCTCCGTTTCAAGAATATAAGATATTATCGTCTCACAATCACCCGTGGTAAAATCCATGAAGTGATTAGATGAGCGTGGGTTTAATCTAATATTCAAATCTTATTTCAAGAGCAGTCATGAATATTGTAGCAAACTTTTGCTATGTATAACAACTTAGACAATCTTACAAAACCCATTCATGACAGTCTAGCTTCAATACCTACTTCTAAAGTATGATCGACTGTGGATAGTTTGAATAATCTTATTATTCGGGAATTCAAAACATGCAAAGTGAAACACAAGAATAATCGAATCCAATATGGTCTCAAAACTTTTGAATATAAATAAAACACCTTTTATTTAATCACCATATTGTGTGACATCCCCATTTTCACGGCCAGAAAAGACCGATTTCGTTTATGCTTTTATAATAAAATTAGAGTAATCTTTCAAAGAAAAGTGTTGCGGAATTTGTTCGCAAAACAAAATATGATAAAAATTTATCAAAGCATTTCATAAAGAAATGTATTTTCATTACATTACAAAATCTGGGATATCATCGTCAATACAGATCAAAATCATAAACAATACATCATAGGCTACAAAACAAAATTGGCCTCAAAACGATACAGGCCTTAAATCCATAATCTCTCGTCAGATCATCCAACTATGATTTTGCCACTACCTGTAATACAAGAAACTGAGTGGGTCAGGCTGGGGAGCCTGGTGAGCATATAGGGCTTTAAACCCATGATAAATAAGTTCAATATTATTTTCACCAATCATTAACCTGATTACCCGTTCCCGTTATCCTCACATTACGTCCCTAAAGCATCTATTATAAGGGACCTACCCTAGGATTTTCATTGGGAGGGACACTCCTGCTAAGGGGATTCCTTAACGGTAAATGTCCGTAAGGAAACCATGAGGGGGATGGAGTAGAGAGGTGAGCACATCGTTCACAAACACCTATAGGTTACGAGCCTGATAGCGTTCCACTGGATTTCCTAGAAAAGTCTGTGGTTGTGATCTATACTCTGCTAGATGACTGAAACATCGTCAACGTCGAGGCCTTTCATAATTTTAATTTCATCACACACCAACTATTTCATCTACCCATGTTCTACTCAACATATTTGTAGATATAAAATACATACACAGTCTAGATCTAAAAAACAAAGTTTAAATCTTTCATCCAGCATAACTTTCAAAGCATAAAATACATATAAAGTCTAGATCTGAAGAAAAAGTTCAGATCTTAAAAGAAAGAAGTTTAGATCTTTCACCCAACACAGATCTCAAGTATAAAACACATATATACAGTTTAGATCTAAAAAGTTTAGATCTGAAGTGAGAAAGTCTAGATCTGAAGGAAAGGTTTCAGATCTGAAGGAAAAAGTTTAGATCTGAAAGAAAAAAGTTCAGATCTGAAAAGAAAGAAGTACAGATCTTTCAACCAACATACATCCCAAGTAAACAGATAATATATATACACATAGAACGTAATTTATATAAAATACTTCATATCTATGTGTAAGATGAAAGTGACTATACACTCACTTGATAAGGTGGTGATTTGGATAGCACTTCGCTTCTTAAAATGATCTCCTTTGATGAAACCGGAGGTTTGCTTAAAAACCGGGCTCTGCAGGGGCAGAGTTCCTAAACCAAAAAACTCTTTTTCTCTGAGTCTTCAGACGTACTCTACAACTTTCGTTTAGACTCCGTCGGCTAATTTCGACTTTATTTTTAAAGTTATATTTTTAACAGGCCGGGACAGGAAAGTCCGTTAAAATTTTCATAACTTCTTCATCCGACGTCCGTTTTCGTCTGTCTTTTTACCGATACGCTACTATTAACGAGATCTTCGATTCTCGTTTAGGTTGTGTCGGCTAAAAATCGCTCGATCTAATATTCGAACTCCGGGCTGCATACTGCTAAGCCGAAACTTAGAAAAATCATAACTTCCTCATACGAAGTCAGATTTGGGCGTTCTTTTCATGCACGCTCTCGGTTTAGCGAACACTAAGACTTCTGTTTAGATCGCTAAGGCTAAAAAGCGCTTTATCGTAAACTCACCTTTTACGTCACGCAGTGTCGTGCCGGTTCTGTCGCGAAACTTCGACAGGTCATAACTTCTTCGTTATAACTCGGATTTCGGCATTATTTATATCTTCGGAATCCTTGTCACGACCACTAAAACTTTCTTCATAGATATCGGGTTTGTCTAAAATTTTATTTTTGACGCTTATTTTCATTCTTAATTTATTATATCATCATAATTATGTATAAATCACATAAATTCACAGAATTCACATAATACTTAAATAATTCATCCTTATTACTTTAAAATGGGTTACAATGGTTGACCTAGACTATTACATCATCATATTAATGATTAGCCTAGAAACACAGACGTTACAATTCTCTCCCCCTTACGATGATTCCGTCCTCGGAATCATGCATCAGCAAACAAATGCGGATAGCAACTCATCATGTCACCCTCCGTTTCCCAGGTGAGATTTGGCTCATTCGAATTTTTCCATCGCACAAGCACTAAGTCGACCATCTTGCGTCGCAACATTTTAGTCTTACAGTCAACAATCGCCTCTGGTTCTTCAATTAGCCTCTTGTTTTCAACCATCCTTAACTCAGAAATTGGAATTATGTCGGGAACTTCTCCCGTGAACTTTCTCAAATAACACACATGGAATGTGTTATGAATACCATCTAGTTTATCTGGTAGTTGTAGCTTGTAAGCTTTATTCCCAATCCTCTGAAGAACTTTGAACGGTCCAATAAATCTTGGACTTAACTTTCCTCTTTTCTCAAATCTTATCAGTCCCTTCCACGGTGAGACTTTAAGCAAAACCGAATCTCCAACTTTGAATGTCACCGATATTCTTTTCTGGTCAACATAGCTCTTTTGACGATCCTGACCTGCTAACATCCTTTCCCTAATTACTTTAATCTTTTCAGCAGTTTGATGGACTATCTCAGGGCCCATAAACTGCTTTTCTCCAGCTTCAAGCCAACAAGACGACGTACGACACTTCTGTCCATACAAAGCTTGATAAGGTGCCACCTTGATTCTCGAATGGAAACTATTATTGTAGGAAAACTCTACCAGAGGTAAGTGTTCATCCTAGTTACCTTGGAACTCTAGGGTACACGCTCTTAGCATATCCTCCAACGTTTGAATCATTCTTTCGCTCTGACCATCGGTCTGTGGATGGTAAGCTGTACTTAAACACAATTTTGTACCCAATTCCTCTTGTAGACTTCTCCAAAACCTTGACGTGAAACGACTATCAAGATCTAAGACAGTCGTTAATGGTACACCGTGAAGTCTTAACACCTCCTTCACGTAAGCATTTGCAAGCTTATCCATAGACTATATTTCATTGTCTGCTATGAAGTGTGCACTCTTAGTGAACCGATCAACGACCACCCAAATCATGTCGTGACCGTCCTTTTTTCTGGGCAGTTTAGTCACAAAATCCATGGTCATGTCTTCCCATTTACCCATGGGTACAGGTAAAGGTTCTAAACTCCCATATGGCTTCTGATGTTGTGCCTTAACTCTCGCATAGGTTACACACTCGGCCACATACTTTGCAACATCGAGCTTCATCGTCGACCACCAATAGTAGGGTTTCAGATCCCTATACATTTTTGTGCTGCCGGGATGAATTGAGTACATGGTCTTGTGAGCTTCTTCCATTAGAAGATCTCTTATTCCTCCCGTCTTAGGTACCTAAATCCTATCTTGGAATACCTTCAATCCTTGACTGTTTGTATCGAACACCAGCGTTTTGCCCAAACGCTCCCCCTTTCGGTCATTTTTCTCTAAGGCTTCTCCCTGAGCCTTCTTGATGCTTTCCACAATCGTTGAGACAACTTCAATTCTTAATGCTCTTGGCCTTCTCTTTTCAAGGTTTACCTTTCGACTTAGAGCGTCATCGGCAACATTTGCTTTACCAGGATGGTAAAGTATCTCACAGTCATAATCCTTAAGCAACTCTATCCAGCGTCGTTGTCTCATGTTTAATTCCTTCTGATTAAAGAGATACTGAAGACTCTTATGATCAATGAAAAGTTTGCACTTTGTGCCGTAAAGATAATTCCTCCATATCTTTAGTATGAATACTACCGCTGCTAACTCCAGATCATGAGTAGGGTAGTTCTTTTCATGCTCTTTCAATTGTCTCGATTCATATGCTATCACTTTATCCCTTTGGGTCAGAACACATCCTAACCCAACTCCAGATACATCGCTATAAACTGCAAAGTCTTCAACTCCATCGGGTAGAAAAAAGAATCGGTGCTTCACATAACTTATTCTTTAGCTTCTCGAATGCTTCCTCGTGCTTCTTACTCCAAGTATAAGTAGCTCCTTTATGGGTCAAAGCTATCAATGGAGTAGCTATCGAAGAAAAGCCTTGGATAAACCTTCGGTAATATCCGACTAATCCCAGAAAGCTTCGGATCTCCGTGGGACTTTTTGGTCGTTCACACATCATCACAGCTTCAATCTTTGCTGGATCAACCATTATTCCTTCCTGATTGAACACATGACCCAAGGATTGGACTTCCCGAATCCAAAAATCACATTTGGAGAACTTTGCATACAACTTTTCCTTCTTCAAAACTTCTAGCACTTCTTGTAGATGCTTGCCATGCTCCTGTTCGCTTTTTGAGTAAACCAGAATGTCGTCTATGAACACTATCACAGATTTATCGAGGAATGTTTTACAAACCCTGTTCATCAAATCCATGAATGCTACTGGAGCATTGGTAAGTCCAAATGACATAACCAAGAATTCATAGTGTCAGTATCTTGTTCTGAACGTGGTTTTCTCAATATCTTGTTCTCGCACCTTCACTGATGATATCCTGACCTAAGATCGATCTTCGAGAAGTAGCTCGAACCTTGCAGTTGATCGAACATGTCATCAATCCTCGGTAATGGGTACTTGTTCTTCACCGTTTCCTTGTTCAACTCTCTTTAATATATGCACATTCGCATGCTTCCATCTTTCTTCTTCACGAATAACACCGGAGCTCCTAGGGTGATGAACTAGGTCTAATAAAACCGTTGTCCAACAACTCCTGAAGTTGCGTCATGAGCTCTTTCATATCTGTCGGTGCTAGTAAGTATGGTGCTTTTGCTATTGGTGTCGTTCCTAGTAACAAGTCTATTCAAAACTCCACTTGCCTATCAGGGGTCAATCCAGGAAGATTTTCAGGAAAGACTTCCGGATAGTCACACACCACTGGTATTTGCTGCATCTCTTTCTTTTCTTTCTTTGCATCAATCACGAATGCCAAGTATGGTGTGCATACTTTAGATAAACATTCTCTAGCTTTCATTAGGGAAATAATTCCAGAATTTACTCGGCGTTAGTCCCCATACACCACAAATGACTCTTTTCCAGGCGGGTTCACTCTTACTATCTTCTTCTTGCACAGTATCTCGACATCATTGGCGCTAAGCCAATCCATTCCCAGTACGATGTCGAAACCATTCAACTCGATGGGTAGAAGCTCCTCGTGGAATTCGTTTCCATTCAAGTCGATGACGATGTTTTTAATATAGTCGCTAACAGGTATGAACTTGCCACTGGCAACTTCTACAACTAGGGCATCATCAAGTTTTTCTACAGGCAATGCTACTCTTTCACCAAATTTATGTGATATAAAGGAGTAATTTCCTCCGAAATCAAGCAATATATTGGTAGGCAATCCATTCATAAGAAAGGTATCTGAAGCGACGTCCGCTGCATCCTTCGCGGCTTCTAGTGTCATCTGGAAAGCTCTGGATTTTGGGTTTGGTGGGACTTTTGGCCTTTCTGCCTCCTTCTTCTTCAGGCAGTCCCTTAAGATGTGCCCCTCCTTGTTGCACCCATAACAGAATTTATTGTTGAACGTGCACTCGTTGGCATAGTGCCTGAGCTTTCCACTCTTAAAACAGGTGACTTCCCCGTCACATTTCCCAGAATGCTTCTTCTTGCATTTCTCGCACCATTTCGCTTCGCCTCCTCCTCCAAACTTTCTTGAACTAGATTTGCTCTTCTTATTGGATTTTGATGATCCATCAAACTTCCTCTTTTCGCCAACCTCAACCTTGTTGGCGGCTCTTCCCTTGATCATCTCCTCAACAGACTTGGCAGCCCAGATAGCTGCTTCCAAAGTAGGTGCCTGATGTACTGGCACCGCGTACTCCCATGGGAGTCCCTTTGCGTACTTGTCGACCTTTGTCAGGTCGTCTGGAACGATGCACAAAACAAATTCCATTTTTTCTGTGAAGGTGTTGGTGTACTCATCAATGGACATGCTTCCCTTCTTCAATGTTAGGAATTGGTTCTCTAGATCAAGTAGATTTTGGGCCGAGCATTACTTGCGCTTGAAGTGTACCAAAAATTCTACCCAAGTCAGCTGCAGTGGCTTATTGGGGCTTAGGGTCTTTCGCAGGGTGTTCCACCAGCGAACAGCGCCACCTCTGAACTGACGCACTACAAATGTGGTTTGTAGCTTGCATTTGCAACCACATGTTATGAAGGCCAACTCCATTTCCGAGATCCAATCCATGACTCCAATCGGATCTTCCTTCCCAGTGAAAGTCGATGGCTTGCAAGTTGTGAAGTCCTTATACTTGCACTCATTCCTCTCGTCTCCTTCATCTTGGTTGTTCCTCCTAACCACTGGCGGTTCAGCTCGACCAACGGTCCTGCTGTAGTTCCCTTCTTCTGACTGTTCAACGATCAGCTCGGGTTGTTCAACAGGCATCGACAGTTCATTCCTATTGTTCAGCAACATTTGCCTCATTTCTTCCCTCTGTTCGGCCATCATAGCCCAAATCATGGCTTGTACTCCAACCATTGTGACTGGCTCAGGTGCAGCTTCTATGATTGGCACTTGCTCAATCCCTTGGGGTTGAGGCTGCTGATCCCTGTTCCCATCTGCGTTTCTGACTCCACTTCTGGTCCTTGCCATGTCGATCTATACACCAAAGTAGGTGAATTTACATCGTTATTTTCGATAGACGTTTAAATCCTCCTTATCATTCCGAAACGTTACATGCTAGTTCTAATATTGTAATCGAACGCTTTAGGCATCTATGGTACATAAAGCATTTAGCACATAAAAACATTTTAGGCATCTTTCCTAAAATAATAGCACATAAAGCATTCTAAGTTTAAGTCTAGAAATACTAGTGCTCGTGTCTAAAATATGGTAGACATCTTTCCTAAAATAATAGTACATAAAGCATTTAGCACATAAAAACATTTTAGGCATCTTTCCTAAAATAAACTAGTGCTCGTGTCTAAAATATGGTAGACACTCATCTCACGATCATCACTTAGCATTCTAAGTTTAAGTCTAGAAATACTACAAATTCCTATTTCGTTTAAACTAATGCTCTGATACCAACTGTAACATCCCCATTTTCACGGCCAGAAAAGACCGATTTCGTTTATGCTTTTATGATAAAATCAGAGTAATCTTTCAAAGAAAAGTGTTGCGGAATTTGTTCCCAAAATAAAATATGATAAAAATTTTTCAAAGCATTTCATAAAGAAATGTATTTTCATTAACATTACAAAATTCGGGATGTCATCGTCAATACAGATCAAAAGCATAAACAATACATCATAGGCCACATAACAAAATTGGTCTCAAAACAATACATACCTTAATCCATAATCTCTCGTCAGATCATCCAACTATGCTTTTGCCACTACCTGTTTTACGATAAATTGAGTGGGTCAGGCTGGGGAGCCTGGTGAGCATATAGGGCTTTCAACCCACAATAAATAAGTTCAATATTATTTTCACCAATCATTAACCCGATTACCCATTCCCGTTATCCTCACATTACGTGTCTAAAGCATCTATTATAAGGGACCTACCCTAGGATTTTCATCGGGAGGGACACTCCTGCTAAGGGGATTCCTCAGCGGCAAGTGTCCGTAAGGAAACCATGAGGGGGATGGAGTACACCGGTGAACACATCGTTCACAAACACCTACAGGTTGCGAGCCTGCTAGCGTTCCACTGGACTTCCTAGAAAAGTCTGTTCGTCATCTATACTCCGCTAGATGACTGAAACATCGTCAACGTCGAGGCCACTTATCATTTTTATTTAATCACACACCAACTATTTCATCTACCCATGTTCTACCCAACATATTTGTAGATATAAAATACATACACAGTCCAGATCTGAAAAACAAAGTTTAAATCTTTCATCCAGCATAACTTTCAAAGCATAAAACACATATACAGTCTAGATCTGAAGAAAAAGTTCAGATCTGAAAAGAAAGAAGTTTAGATCTTTCATCCAGCACAGATCTCAAGTATAAAATACATATATACAGTTTAGATCTAAAAAGGTTAGATCTGAAGTAAGAAAGTCTAGATCTGAAGTAAAAGGTTTCAGATCTGAAGGAAAAAGTTTAGATCTGAAAGAAATAAGTTCAGATCTGAAAAGAAAGAAGTACTGATCTTTCATCCAACATACATCCCAGGTAAATAGATTTAATATATATACACATAACACGTAATTTATATAAAATACTTCATATCTATGTGTAAGATGAAAGTGACTATACACTCACTTGATAAGGTGGTGATTTGGACAACACTTCGCTTCTTAAAATGATCTCCTTTGATGAAACCGGGAGGTTTGCTTAAAAATCGGGCTCTACGGGGGCAAAGTTTCTAAACCGAAAAACTCTTTTTCTCGGAGTCTTCGGGCGCTCCGGGGCTTTCTTATAGTACTAGGGGTACCCTAGGCTTTGGGGGGGGGGGGTTGGAAGGCTAGAGAGAGAGAAAGAAAGTTGAAATGGCAAAGGAAACGAGCTGCCCTTGCAACCCTTATATAGGCCGAAGCCTCGCAGTACGCTGGGTGTACTGCTGATCTACGCGGGGCTTAATGCGAACTTTGTACATACGTGTCGGTCTTTGGATGGAGGGACGTGGCTGCTTCGGAACCGCAGAAAAAGTCTAACCGCGTAGCATACCCATCCTCGTACGCGGGGCGTACTTCGGTACGCAGGGCATCCGAGGATACGCTAGGCATACCCCTCGCACCCAGCTCGCAATTTTCCATCCCATCTTCCAAAATTCATAACATTCACATACGAGATCCGTTTTCGATGTTCTTTATATCCACGTGTAGGCAGAGACGTAATCTAGAACTTTCTTTTAGACTCCGTCGGCTAATTTCGACTTTATTTTTAAAGTTATATTTTTAACATGCCGGGGCAGGAAAGTCCGTTAAAACTTTCATAACTTCTTCCGACGTCCGTTTTCGTCTGTCTTTTTACCGATATGCTACTATTAACGAGATCTTCGATTCTCGTTTAGGTTGTGTCGGCTAAAACCGCTCGATCTAATATTCGAACTCCGGGCTGCATACTACTAAGCCGAAACTTAGAAAAATCATAACTTCCTCATACGAAGTCAGATTTGGGCATTCTTTTCATGCACGCTCTCAGTTTAGCGAACACTACAACTTCCGTTTAGATCGCTAAGGCTAAAAAGCACTTTATCGGAAACCCACCTTTTATGTCACACAGTGGCGTGCCGGTTCCGTCGCGAAACTTCGACAGGTCATAACTTCTTCGTTATAACTCAGATTTTGGCATTCTTTATATCTCCGGAATCCTTGTCACGACCACTACAACTTTATTCATAGATATCGGGTTTTTCTAACATTTTATTTTTGACGCTTATTTTCATTCTTAATTTATTATATCATCATAATTATGTATAAAGCACATAAATTCACATAATTCACATAATACTCAAATAATTCATCTTTATTACTTTAAAATGGGTTACAATGGTTGACCTAGACTATTACATCATCATTAATGCTTAGTTCATAAACACGGGCGTTACATATTGATTACACCTTATTCATTGTATAATGTTTCGATTAATCAACTTAATACTTGAATTAAAACAATAGTTATCCCATGATCAAAGCATGCACACTATGTTGACCTATGGTCCTTTGTTTGTGAAATAGGCCAATTAAAAACATTTCAGTGATGCTTATTTCACAATTCCAAATCTTTATTACAAGTGTAAGAATGCCAAATTCTTGCCACTATTAGAATGTGTTAGATTCTAAACTATCATGCAACGATTCCTTTTGTAATGTCGAGGTACAAAAGTCACAAAGACTTTTCCAACGATATTACAAAGTATTCCTTTGGAGATTGTTACAAAACAATTCCATGGAAGCAAAGTCTCAATTTGAAAGTACATTCCTTTGAACATCCTTCTTGCATTAAAGTTTCTAATTTTCACCTAGATTCTTAATATCCAACTTACATTATGGAAATATTTCCATATTTTCCACATGACAACTTATTATTAATAGAATCCTGTCTATTCATAGTAATGTCAACATGGTCCCACCATTACTATACTTCCAACTGTCCTTAAGCGACCAATCTTTGGCGAACTTTAGATTGTCCTTAACAATTGTTTAACCACTTTAGTCATATCCGGTTCTAGTCCTTTTTCCCTCTTAATGCCGTAGGCATTTGGAAAGTTAGAACACACGAATAATATAGCATATGCAATCGATCCTATACCCGAAGCATATGGGATACGATTCATAATGTCTTACGTAAAGACATGATACTTGACCAGTCTTTTGCTATAACATTTCTGTTGGATTAGTGTCTAAGTCCATAACTATAATTGGTATGTACTTAACCCAAGAGTAGCATGGTCCATTTGGGTTGCATATCACCAGGACAAATTGTTGGAAGTATGTCCAAGGTCATTAACTAATTGGTGATATTTCTAATAATAGCAGGGTCCTCTTGGGTTGCCCTCAAGACTCAAAATTAAGTAGAATAAATAATAGGAGTAATTAGTTTATTAATTATTATGGTTTACTAATTAATTAGAAACTAATTGGAAAAACAATTTGGGAATTAATTAACAGTTTAATTAATAGAATGATTGAATGTGAGTTAATCAATAGTTGGTTAATCAGGAACATTCCAGAACCCTAAAAGGAAGGGGGTTGGACGAAAATTCCCTTTGGATAAAGGGAATTTCGTTCTTAGCCTATCCCATCCCACATGGGCTTGAGGATAAAACCCTAGGAGGTATCCAAGGCTATAAATAGGACCTTAGGGATTCAATCCTCCTTGCTCATTTTTGGCTTGAGTATTCCCCACCTTCTTTCTCCCTCATTGTGGAAGAACTTTCCTTATAGTTCATCCCTCCTAGTTTAATATTTGATTCTACTCTTTTGAGTTCATTGGGTGTGAACCAAGAGAGGGATTCTGGTTTGGATCCTTATCATCCAAACAAGGTGGCACGCACGAGGAGTCAAGCTCGAAGATCATTGGCTGCTAAAGAGGTTAATATTCTTTCTTGTATTTTTGGATTTCATAGGGTAGAAGTAATAGTATGAAACCATAGATCCATAGGTTGCATGTACACTTAGGTAAATCTTTTTGTTGTTTCGATTCTTCCGTTACCTTGTTATAGAGTGTATTTGATGCATGTATTACCCAATTGTAGTATCAGGTCATTGGTTCATGGTTACTTTCACCCTACATCCATGTTTTCTGAAAATATTTGTTTGGAACTGAATGATGAAAGAGTAATTGAAAAACTCGCAATGTGATAAAACCCTAATCGTAGCTCACGACGTGAACCAGTTGTTCACGACGTGAACTCATCAGATTCGGGATTTTCGAATTTTCCTCTATTTTTCAAATTTGAAGTTTTGATAAATATGGATAAATGTCAAATTTTAAATTGTTTAAATCTAAAAATAGATAAATATTATTTAAATATGTTTATTTGAATTTGAATATTTATTTATTTAATATTATTTATAATAGAGATTGATAAATTTGAATATTAACCCTTCATGATTTATTAATTGTTATATTGCATCCTTGTAATTAATTTGAATTAATAATGGACAACTAAATTTAAAGAGTTTTAAATTTACCCCTTATATATATATATATATATATATATATATATATATATATATATATATATATAGATATATATATATATATATAAGATTCATATATTGTATGTATAAGAGAATTACAATATGCGTCCTCGCATATTTTAAATATTGACATTGTCAGTCTTATCTCGACTAGGCTCACCCATTCTGATGTAGGGGTTTAAGGAGGTCTCTATGATTCCTAATGATGTCGGTTTTTAATATGCTTCGCGCTTACCACCCTCACCGCCCTATTGCATTTTGAGAATGGAATTACCGAAAGGGTTTGATAGTGATAATGGTCAATCTAAAAGTATTCTAAATACAAGTATAAAATAAAATCCCGTTTTATTTAAATAAAATTGAATCTTATGTTATCCATAAAAATTGCACATTCTCTTTATAACTTGTTGATGGAGCTCGTGTGGTTAATCGGCACGTCAATTTGAGAGTATAGGTAGAGAATGATGTGAGACTCGCGAATCTCAAGCGTAACTTGAGTCGGGGAACACGCAATTTTGTATGGGTGATTCACCATCTGTTCAATGATATGCGGCATCCTCGTCATTGAATTTGAGATGAACATAATCTGAGATTAACATGCCATTGATAGTCAATGAATCTCAAAGATCTAGGAATTTCATGGTGATTGAAATCGACAAAGTGCTTTGTCTACCTAAATAACTTTAAGGTGTGTTTACGGCATCCCTTTACACATCATGAAGCCAAATATGGATCCTAGCCTTAATCTAATAATTTATTTTAGGGTGATTATTAATTAAGGACTTATATCAAACCAACTGGAGTCTTATCTTCTGTAGATGTCGAACCAAGCCAACAACAACAACAACAATCTGCCTCCTCCTCCTCCTCTAACTCAAAACTCAAGCTTCTCTCTAATGCCGGTTCTTAATAGGGAGAAACTCAAGGAGGATGGATCCAACTATCTTGATTGGATCAGGACCTTGAGGATCACGTTAAGATATGAGAACAAAGAGTATGTTCTCGACGAAGATGTTCCCGTACTTGGAGAGAACCCTACCCCATATGAAGTTACTGCCTACAACAAGCATTACAATGAATCAACCAAAGTGGCTTGCCTTATGTTAGCGACCATGGCTTCTGGTCTCCAGAAGAACTTTGAAACATGGGGCGCATTTGACATTAACCAGCAGCTCGAGGAAATGTTCCAAGATCAAGCTAAGTAAGAAGGATTCGAGATCGTTAAATCCCTCATGGCATGTAAACTACAAGAGTGAGCTTCTGTGTGTGCGTACGTCCAAAAGATGAAGTCGTACATAGATAGACTTGGGAATCTAGGTGTCGAACTACCTAAGGAGTTATCCATTGACATGGTTTTGAACTCGCTTACCAGTTCATATTCACAGTTCATTATGAACTTCAATATGAATGGCCTTGACAAGACCTTGATGGAGTTTCATGGCATGCTCAAAACTGCTGAAGCGAGCATGAAGAAGCCCAACAACTCTAACCCTACTGCTCCAGTACTGGCTGTTGATCGTGGTTCCACCAAAAGGAAAAGGGTGTCCCAACCCAAAGGAAAGGGTAAGGGTAAAAGATCGGACAGTCTGATCCTGCTCCCAAGAAAAGGGCCCAAGCTGAAATAGCTCCTTCTACTGATCCAAGTGAGGCCATTTGTTTTTACTGTCAGGAAAGGGACACTGGAAGGGTAATTTCCTTAAATACCTCGAGGACCTTAAGAAGGTCAAAGTCAAGGTGGCTAGCACCTCAGGTATGTTCATGATAGAACTCCATAGCACATCTACTTCTAACTCTTGGATTCTTGATACAGGGTGTGGTACTCACATTTGCTCTAATATGTAGGGACTAAGACAAAGTAGGAAGTTGAAGCATGGTGAGCTCAACCTAATCATGGGAAACAGGCACAAGTCAGCTGTTACAAGGATTGGGAACTATGAGCTCATGCTTAGTGGTGGTGTTTATCTTAGTTTATTAAATTGTTTCTACTCGCCTGATATGGCACGAAACATTATTTCTTTTCATGCACTTTATAAGGATGGTTGTCGTTTTTCTTTTGATAATGATAATGGTGACATTTTGGTTTATAAGAATGGTTGTTTTATTTTTAAAGCTAGTCGTTGTAAAGGTGTGTATGAAAGTATTGTTTGTGATGGTGATGTTGATAAACTAATAATGAATGTTGGTTCGTCTAATAGTGAATAAGATAAATCATGTTTGTGGCATTGTCGACTTAGCCATATAAACAAGAAACGCATTGCCAAGCTCCAATCTGATCGAATCTTGGAATCATTTGACCTCAAATCGGATGATGTATGCGAATATTGCTTACTTGGCAAGATGAAAAAAGTGCCATTCACAGGCCACTGTGAAAGAGGCAAGGATTTGTTAGACCTCATCCACACAGATGTTTGTGGACCCTTCAACTCCGCCACAAGACATGGAGAAAGATACTTCGTGACCTTTACTGACAATTTTAGTAGATATGGATATATCTATCTAATCAAGCATAAGTCAAAAACTTTTGAGGTGTTCAAAGAGTTTCAAAACGAAGTAGAGAACCAATTGGGCAGAAAGATCAAGATGCTCCGATCCGATAGGGGTGGAGAATACTTAAGTCTTGAATTCTACGATCATCTTAAGAATTGTGGAATAGTTTCACAATTGTCTCCTCCCAGAACACCATAGTTGAATGGTGTGGCTGAGAGGAGAAATCGAAAATTGTTGGACATGGTTCGATCTATGATGATTCGAGCTACACTTCCGATATCTTTTTGGGGGTATTCCTTAGAGACAGCCGCCCATATCCTAAACCTCGTACCTACTAAGAAGGTTGCTAAAACACCCTCTGAAATGTGGAGTGGGACACATCCTTCTCTAGCACATATAAAGGTTTGGGTATGCGAAGCTTTTGTTCGTCGCGAGGCGAATGACAAGCTCAAACCCCGATCGGAGAAGTGTTACTTCATTGGTTATCCATAAAAGTCGTTTGGATACTTGTTCTACAAGCCTTCGGAAAACAAAGTATTTGTTGCTCGAAGGGGATTCTTCCTTGAGAGGGATCTCATTTCCAAAGACGACAGTAGGAGCCACATAGACCTTAAAGAGCTTCAAGAGTCAAATGAAGAAGAACCTTTAGTAGACACTAATACTCAACCCGAGGTGCCTCAAACTGTAGAGGAGCCACAACCTCAAGCAGAGCCACCTGTTGAGCAAAATGATATATCTCCACCTTCCCTTCGCTTATCCAATAGAGTCCGTCTTCCTCTTGAGTTCTATGGTTTCCATGTGAGCACAGAAGGAGACGTATTGATTACTGATTGTACACTGGTTGATATGGATGATCCATCCAACTATAAGGAAGCGATGGAAGGCCTTGAAGCTGCCAAGTGGAAGGAAAGCATGGAGAGCGAGATTCAGTCCATGTACGACAACCAAGTTTGGAATTTGGTTGATCCTGCACCTGGCACTAAAATTTTTGGGTGCAAATGGATCTTCAAGAATAAGACAGGCATGGATGGGAATGTGCACACGTTCAAGGCTAGGTTGGTTGCAAAGGGTTACACTCAGACTCAAGGAATTGATTATGAGGAAACTTTTTCACCAGTAGCCAAGATTAAGTCTATTAGGATATTACTTGCCATAGCAGCCTTTCATGATTATGAAGTATGGCAAATGGATGTGAAAACCACTTTCCTTAATGGAAAACTCACATATGAAGTGTATATGGCACAACATGAGGGTTTCATAGATCTAAAATAGCCAAATAGAGTGTGTAAGCTTGAAAGGTCCATATATGGACTAAAACAAGCGTCTCACAGCTGGAACCTTTGCTTTCATGAAAAGGTCAAAGAGTTTGGATTTTCAAGAAGTGAAGGTGAGTCTTGCGTATATATCAAAGCTAGTGGGAGTAATGTAGTCTTCCTGGTGTTGTATGTGGATGGCATACTCCTTATAGGAAACGATATCCCGACGTTGCAAGGTGTTAAGACGTGGCTTGGGAGTTGTTTCTCTATGAAAGATCTAGGAGAGGCTGCATACATACTTGGTATAAGGATCTATAGAGATAGATCAAAACATCTAATAGGACTGAGCCAAAGTACGTACTTGGATAAGATCTTGAAGAAATTCAAGATGCAGGACTCCAAGAGAGGTTATCTACCTATGCAACATGGAACAAAATTAAGTAAGACACAATGTCCTAGTTCTAGTGATGAACAGGAAAGAATGAGTAGAGTCCCATATGCTTCTGCTATAGGATCGATCATGTATGCCATGACATGTACTCGTCCTGACGTCTCATTTGCTCTGAGTATGGTGAGTCGTTTTCAGGACAACCCAGGCGAGAGTCATTGGACAACAGTAAAGAACATTTTGAAATACCTAAGAAGAACAAAGGATATGTTCTTGGTATATGGGGGTAAGGATGAGTTGAGAGTCACAGGTTATACAGATGCCAATTTCCATATTGATAGGAACAACTCGTGTTCACAGTCAGGATGGGTATTCTTGCTTAATGGAGGAGAGGTCACTTGGAAGAGTTCCAAGCAGTCGATAGTGGAAGACTCTACGTGCGAGTCAGAGTATATAGCAGCTAGTGATGCTGCAAAAGAAGCTACACGGTTGAAGAATTTCATTGATGATCTTGGTGTTGTTCCGAGCATCAAGTATCCCTTGGAAATCTTCTGTGACAATGAGGGTGCAGTCGCATTGACTAAAGAACCCAAAGACCATGGTAACTCAAGACATATACTTAGAAAGTTCCACTATGTAAGACATCGAGTCGAGGATGGGGATATTGTTGTGAGCAGAGTATCGTCGGAGGAGAATCTCGTCGATCCGTTCACCAAACCACTATCGAGGATCAAGCATGATAGTCATACTAGATCTATACGCATTAGATTTGCTGAAGATATGGTGTAGTTGTTTAGTTGTTTAGTTTGATAATCTTTGAAACATTTAGCAGTATGAATTTGTAATAGAATTGATGTTTATTTTGTGGAGACTTAATAAAGTGTTGGATTGCTATCATTTCTGTTTATTTATTACTGTGTTTCACTTTTGCAAGTTTAGAACCCACTTCCCGAGTACTAATTACTCAAACCTCCACAGTCGGTCATACTCTTGGAAGTAAGTAGTGATTCAAGACTGTCATGAGTGTTGGTGGATTGACCATTTTGATTGGCCATAACATAGTGATTGTATCAACACTCATGAGTGCTTAATAGTGATTTAAGTATTGGAGCAACCCGCACTTAGAGATTACTTCATGGATTCAGTCACGATTAGTTCTAAGATGATAATATCTTCTGTTCTTCAAACCGAGATACATGTGGGGCTTTGTTTGGTGATTCTTTTATGCATTGGTGTACTCCAACGCTATCCGTAACTGGTGGCTATAACGGGTATATTCATGTGTAACATGATGAAATAGACAAAGACTATGTAGTCAAATTTTATTCGTCCCTTCTGCCTTAATAGGAGAAGCGATATCTAAGGGCCCCTCGATGATTTGGTTTCGACATATTAAATATCTGGCCGGGTGCTGACTAGAATTGATGTTTTCGATTTAGTAGTCAGATGTAGTCGTCACAAATCTATATCGGGAACCATAATCTTGAATTCTCAGATTGACCATTATCCATGTCTCGAATTCATACAGATATCATGAGGATGAAGGAATAGTTGATCACTTATCTGAGGGCTGAAACTGATTAGATCAGAGTTCGGCAGATGCATTGGATGGCATTCTCTTTGTTGTTTATTAGAGAAATATAGAACCATATATAGTTGATGAATTGTCCAAGTGGGGGACTGTTGGAAGTATGTCCAAGGTCATTAACTAATTGGTGATATTTATAATAATAGCAGGGTCCTCTTGGGTTGCCCTCAAGACTCAAAATTGAGTAGAATAAATAATAGGAGTAATCAGTTTATTAATTATTATGGTTTAATAATTAATTAGAAACTAATTTGAAAAATAATTTGGGAATTAATTAACAGTTTAATTAATAGAAGGGTTGAATGTGAGTTAATCAATAGTTGGTTAATCAGGAACATTCCAGAACCCTAGAAGGAGGAAAATTTCCTTTGGATAAAGGGAATTTCGTTCTTAGCCTATCCCATCCCACATGGGCTTGAGGATAAAACTCTAGGAGGTATACAAGGCTATAAATAGGGTCTTAGGGATTCATTCCTCCTTGCTCATTTTTGGCTTGAGTATTAGCCACCTTCTTTCTCCCTCATTGTGGAAGAACTTTCCTTATAGTTCATCCCTCCTAGTTTAATATTTGATTCTACTCTTTTGAGTTTATTAGGTGTGAACCAAGAGAGTGATTCTGGTTTGGATCCTTATCATCCAAACAAGGTGGCACGCACGAGGAGTCAAGCTCAAAGATAATTGGCTGCTAAAGAGGTTAGTATTCTTTCTTGTATTTTCAGATTTCATAGGGTAGAAGTAATAGTATGAAACCATAGATCCATAGGTTGCATTTAAACTTAGGTAAATCGTTTTGTTGTTTCGATTCTTCCGCTACCTAGTTATAGAGTGTATTTGATGCATGTATTACCCAACACAAATTTGATAGGATGAACTTTTGAGAAGAGGCTATTTGTGATTTGTTAATATATTATAAGTTATAATATATTAATATGAAATCACATTATTTAATTAGTATTGATCAAGAATTAATTTGGAATTAATTCAGTGATCAAAAGAGACTAATTAAATATATGGGGATTGATTGTGTAAATCATTCATTCTCATAAAGTGGGCTTATGATTCATAGTTCTTTATGTTGGGCTAAAGCCATGTGGTGACCCATGGATACTCCATGGAGGTTTAAACCCATGGAACCTAAGGAATATGGAAAGTCATGCACATTAGGGTTTACATGGTGTAACCCTAGTTTTGCCACACTATATAAGAAGCCCCTTGGTTGGTGAAATTGGTGCTAGAGAGACTAGAGTGTTCTTGGAGAACCATAACCGATTTGTGTACACCATACTCTCTCAAAATTCATCCTTTGTCCAAAGGTGTGTTGTGATTCCATTTGAGGCATTCATACTATTGGTGCTAAGTTCTTAAATGCCAAATACATCAAGGATAGCAAGCTAAAACAAGAGGTAATTCTATAATTCAGTTCTATGTTGTTTATGTTAATTGCATGCTAGTTGTAGTCTCAATTCTTTGGAAACAATATTACATGTATAATTAGAGAAAACATAGATCCAAAGCATTTAGGGTTGTATGTGCACCATAGGATGTTGTATTATACTAAAACCCATCAATTTCCATATATAGAATTACCATGTTGAAATATTCCAATATGGTAATCATATATGTCCATGACTAGGTCTAATTAATATTTCAATCTAAGCTTTTAGATTTGAAATAAAGTATAAGTATCCTCTCCCTTAATATAGCGAAACAATTTTTCAAATTCTGCAACTTTGCAAAATTCTTAACCTTTGTTTCCTATAACCAGTATTGCTAACTCACAATACCTAGTATAATAATTACGCTCCCACTAGCATAATAATTACTAGCATAACACTTATGCTCCTACTATCTTTGACATGTATCCCGAAATCAGCTGGACTTCTAGAAATCAATACTTATTGAATTCCTTACCAAAGTTCAGATTTCTAAACGAGATGCTTCGATAAGTCATTATCTAAGCTCATACACCTTTTATAAGAAAGCTCTCATGTATGTCTAAACTATTTCAGGTAGTAAGTCCTGAATGTTCAAACTATTTGCCATTTCTCACAATTCGAACTATGAAGAGGGATGCCCTAATCATAATCGAATTTGAGAATGCAATTAACGCAACTCCTATCTCCTCAAAATCTACTTAGTGAAAGTGTTTTCTCACAATCATTTTCATGAATTGGAGAGAAACCTTTGTCACTTAGATTTTATGGTGTATATGTTCCTATCCATGTGAATCCGTCATTTCCAACCATAATCATACGATAAGGTCTATGAAAAATTCAAACTCATATGGACTAAACTTGTTCAATCTTAACATCTTGCCACTTAGCAGCACAAGGGCATACCATGTCTTCCAAGTTGTTTAGTAGATCACCCCTTACTGATCAATGAATTTTCACTGATCAAGGTGCTTTGCCTTATGAAAACAATTGAGAACTCATAGAACTCACATGCATAGTCAACTTTAACTAGAATGGGCACAGAAACAAGAATATGTCAACACGATAGGTTACAAACCTCAAGTCGTGTGCTAGTGATAAATTATAGGTTTATTCTTGATTAGTCCTTGAAGCTTTTCAAGGTCTTTAAGACTCCCACTGAGCTCTTGACATATAAGATTCTCTGTCAAGAAACATTCCTTGACAAACAAATATTCAAGAGTTAGGGCAGATTCTTATCAAGAATGACACTTAATATAATTGGTCTTAGTTGGTCTTTGTTTTAGTCAAAACATCACAACTACCAATTTGAAATATGCAAGAGTTAGAAAACATTTCTATTCCATATTTCATGATGTGTTATAAACCTACTCAAGATATGTCACTCAAGTCACAATCTTGGAGAATGACTCTAAGACTCGATTTTGGAACGAAGTATGACTCACCTTAATTGATTTAACCATTTCTACAATACCTGGTTCCTCTTCTTAGCCATACAAGTGCACTAAGGTGTCCTTAGAGGAGCAATTGTGATATGGTTATCATAATCATTAAGATGATCATAAAACACGATACTCAAGTACTCTCCTTTCCTTTTAGATTGGAGAAACGTTTATATTTCTGCCTAATTGATTCTTCTTATTCGTTCTGCTATACATTGAAACCTTTTCAATGATTCAGAATTACACTTAATCTTGTAAGCATAATCATATTCACTAAACTCTTAGTAAATCATGACAAATAGTTTTATCGGTCTTTGTGGTGGACCTGGACTAGTGCACAACAATTTGTACTAGATCCCCCAGTCCTACACTTGACTCACATATACATGTGAACAAGGAATTAGTCTTAATTTCCTAAAGACGAAAGTTCTCATTAATCATACAATATAAGTTGCATGATTCCAAGAAGAAGAAGAAGTCCTCAATAATGATTTATTTTGTAACTAGTAGGTTACGATTGAAATTCCAACATAGTACGAAGAGCAGGTGCAAGATTTAGCATCACGGTTATTACTTAGGATGGAAAGATAACGTAGGGAATCATTATACAAGCCCTATTTTCGTTGATGATTCCGGGACGTAATCATCCTAAGGGGGAGATAATTGTAACGCCTGTAGATCCGGGCTAGTCAATTTAGAGACGATAAGCGCCAAAAATGACTTTTTGATAGAAGAATGTTTAGAATGAAAAATCTTAACTAAGTTGTAGTGGTCGTGGCAAGGTTTCCGAAAATATAAAGAATGCCGAAATCCGAGTTATAACGAAGAAGTTATGACTTGTCGAAGTTTCGCGACAGAACCGGTACGACACTGTGTGACGTAAATAGTGAATTTACGATAGAGGGATATTTAGCCTTAGTGATCTAAATGAAAGTCGTAGAATACGTTAAACCGAGAGCGTGCATAAAAAGAATGTCTAAATCTGACTTCGTATGAGGAACTTATGATTTTTCGAAGTTTCGACTTAGCGGTATGCAACCTAAAGTTCGAATAAAAGATCGAGTGGTTTCTAGCCGAAACAATCTAAATTAGAATCGAAGATCTCGTAGATAGTAGTCCAACAGTAAAAAGACAGACGAAAACGGACGTCAGATGAAGGAGTTATGAATTCCTAACGGAGTTTTCCTATCCCGGCCTACTAAAAATAATATAATAAAAGTTAAATTCAAAATTAGTCGTCAGAGTCTAAACGAGAGTTGTAGAGCATAATCTCACCTACGCGTGGATATAAAGAAAGTCGAAAACGGAGCTTGTATGCAAAAGATATGAATTTCTGAAGTTTGGGGCACGAACCCCGACACTGTGTCAGAATTCACGACGTGAATACAGTGTTCACGATGTGAAGTCTGTGACAACCGTCAAATCTCACGTTAGGACTCATCTAGAACATTGTCATTTCATTGTGTGCACTTAAATTTTCTTTAGAGTTACAAGTTGAACTAGGTCCGCGACCTAATAGATCCTTCGGAACAATTAGTGTACATTAGCTTGTGTGGAACAATCACATTGACATGTGAATGAACCAACTATGTGGTAAAGTGCCAAAGTTCAACCTTAAGTCTAAACACAAAACTATGTTCGGTAGATCACAACTCAAGGGTATGCCATCAACCCAAAATTTCCATATTGGAACAATCAAATGCTTAACAAGGTTAAGTATTCTAAGCAGATATGAACAAAATTAAACCATAATAATAACTAATTACAAATTTGAGACAATGTTCATGCAATTCATAATTTCATTTATGAATCAAAAGTACAATTCAATGATTGTCTAATCCTACGTTCTTATATTATGAACCCTTATTCCGTTTACATGAACTATATATTTGATTTTTTTTTGAAAATTTAAATCACAAAATAATTAATTCCTACAATTATAAATTAAAATGCAAGTCTATGAATTTATTTAAAAAGAAGTACTTGAATGAAAACCAAGAAATAAACTCTTGGAAGTTTATATAATATATCTAGAACTTTTATAAAAACTAAAGATAATTTTTATAAAATTTGAAATGGGGCCATATTTATAAAGTTTACCACTTTTCAACAAGCCTCTAATCCCTTCTCTCCTCCCAAAATTCGTTCATAGGCTCTTCCATTCCTTCTCTCTCTCTCTCTCACTCATTATTACTCATTTATGCAAAATCCCGAGGTCAGATTTTGCATGTCAATGTGAGAGGGCAAAACCGACCTTAGAGGCATTTTCTGTGGGAGAGATTTTCCAATTCATTTTTCAGATGTTAAACAACATTTATGAAGTATTGTGGCCGATTTTAATGACGTATAGACCCAAAGAGATGACGAGAGAGATGGTCTATCCAGAGAGACAAAATCTCAATTTCTCTCTTCCTTCTCTCTAGAAACCTCACTTTCTCTCTCTAAAAATCAGCCCCTCAACCACGAATTTTCAGCACTTTTTTGGGTGTTCTTGAAGCTTCATATCAAAGGGTAAGTGCTTATCATACATCTCTTGAAGATCCATAACAAAGTTTACAAGTTCTACTCACTTTCTCCTTCTAATTTCCGATTTCAAAGACATGTTCTTGAAAATAACCTTTGTTTGATCTTGATGTTTGTAGATCACCACCAAAAACAAGTTGCATGTTCTGTAAATGGTGATGATCCATGATCAAACCAAAGTCAAGAGCAAAGGTGAGCACATGCAAGCCTTATCTAACACCAAAAACCAATTTTTCAAAAGTTTAGTATCATCTAGCTTGGTTGCATGTAAGGTCAAATGGTTAGAAACAAGTATTTCTACAAAATATCTTTAATATAATGTTTTTATATTTCAATCTATGTTAAATAAACCTATATCATTCGGTAAAATAGGAATTTGAACTATGTTTTCATGAGTTTTAGCCTTCAACATTCTGTCAGATTTGTTTACTCTGACTTTAAAAGGTCATAACTCACTCATTTCTCAACAAAATCATGAGATTCTATTTCTGAGACATAGTACTTTGAGTTAACTTTCGAACCCAATTAGTCTTAGTGTAAAAAACTAATATTTCGATTTTAAGCAATTTTTACAAAACAGTTGCACCATCAGCACTTTTTCTGTGATCACTAGTATTTCATTACATGATCAAAGGCCTTAAACCGAAAAATAAATCTGGATAAAATTATTTTAGTAACTTAACACAATTACCTCAGAGTACATAAAATATCATGAACAAAAACATTATAGAATTTTCTACAAAAATTGTTGAACTTCCAGCTACATTTGGAACTCATGCCCTAGTTGGTGCAACATTTCTAAACTTGTTGGGGTTGAATGCCCCTATTTAGTTCTGAAATAATTTTGATCAAAATTGTTTTATGTAATTTCATATCTTCAAGTGATGTTCTGTAAAACCCAAAGTGCTAGAACAAATTCTTTATTTTTCTACAAAAATAAAGATTTAATGGTCAAAAATTCAAAATAAATACTTACAAATGAGATACAAATCTGAAAAATTAAATAACTGATTTATTTACTAAGTAAGGATGCCACCTAAATTTTCATACAATTTTGTCACTGTTTGGTATTTTATTCAAATTTTTCATTGAATTAGAGCATGAATTTACAAAACTGGGTCTTGTAACTCAAATGCACAAACCAATATTTTTCCCAGCTTTAGAAACATTATTATAACCTGTGGAAATTAATTTGTGAATTTTTGAAACTGTTTACTATTTACTTTGAATTTTTCTTATTATTTAGACTCAAATTGCAAATAAATAACAAATGACCTTCAAAAATGTCTATAAAATATCTGGACACTAATACCATCTGTTAGAATCAGAATGTAAAGTTTTACAATTTTTGGAGTTTATTTTCATGCCTTTATAGATTTTTGAACACAAGGCACCGTGAATTCGATAATACCGATAATGAATCGTACACACTTTGGGCACTTTTACGACACCACTAGTTGGATAGGTAGTTATTAGATAATGGATTAGTGAATTGTATCTCACTAGAAACTATTTGTTCCATAGGGCACTAGTAGAAATCGATCTCTACAACACCGAACAACGAAGCTCGAACCGCAAACTCTCCCTAGTGAGTATTCACAGCCCCCTTTTTACTGTTTTCATGTTTTGGGGTGAAAAGCATGCTACTGTTTTATGAGTTATCCGTACTATATTAATGAACTTGGAATGATCTTGTTTTATGAACTTAATGAACTTGGAATGATCTTGTTTTATGAACTTAATGAACTTGAAATGATCTTGTTTTATGAACTTAATGAGCTTGGAACGGTATGGTTTTATGAACTTAATAAACTTGAAACGATATTGTTTTATGAACTTGATGAACTTGGAACGATACTCTTTTATGAACTTGTGTTATGAACTTTATACGATGAACTCTTGATATGAACTTTGTGATATGAATTTGCTATGAACTTTGTATGTTAAGTCCCCGAGAACCGAACTACAACCTATTAACTCGTATTTCGAGCCGACGGTCTTATGGATAGCGCTATTTAGGGTAGACAGCCCCTACTCACTCAGAACCGTGAGTGCATATTTTCCGTGAACTGACATCATGGAAACCATGGACATGATGGAATGGGGCAAGAACGGTCGTTAGGCTTGGTTGTGAATGGAGTGCTTTGGCATTTAACATTCATTTTGAGTTTGAACTTTTGTGAACAAATCTATATTTTCTTACTGAAATGATGTACCTATATAAACCTGTGAACTCACCAACTATTTTATAGTTGACCCTCGTTTTTGCATGCTTTTCAGGGAACGTTCAGTGATCTAAATTAGACATCAACAAGAATTTGCACCTGATGTTTCTTTTTTTATGTATTAGACTTTGTACTAGGGAACTAAAATGTAATTTTGCTTCGAACATGATGTAAACTTAAAATTCTCAATGATTATGGTTGGTAATCCTATATACCTTGTCTTATGAGACCTTAGCCTGTCACCCTTCGTGTTTCCGCATTAACGAGGTGTGACAGATTTGGTATCAGAGCCGAAGGTTATAGAGAATACCGGTTTTCCCTTCCCTTGGGAAAGCCTAAACTATAACCAACGAGTTAATAATCATACCATCTAGTATAACTAAATCGGGTAGTACACTACTGGACCCTAATTTTACATAGCCTGATCACCTATGTATAACTATGGAAGAGAAAGTGCAAGACTGAAATTGGTTATAGTAAGTGGTATGAATAACCTAGGATTTTCTTAGACACTTAACAAAAATAGAAACCCTTGGTGTACATAGCTATCAAGTTACATTAGGCTGATAAGATGCTTATAAACACAAGGATTTCTTATGCACACCCTAGTGAGGTCGAACTCTACGTCTCATGCTCCTGGATCGGACGACACGTTAGGATACATTATCTGATGCCTATTAGAAAATTAATCCAGTATTGAGCTGGAAAAAGAATCCCTCTTTGGGATCGGAGTCCGGAGAGGAGGTTAGTAGTCTGTAACCTACCTAGGAGACCTACGCACCATTCTGCTGTTTCATCGACTCCTTAAGTCGACATCTTCATCGCCTTACACCGCATACCTTGCCGACGGGCCATGTTATATCACTAGTCTCCTAGGATGCTATAAGGACGGAACTCCATTTATCTTGTAGTGTGCAGCTAGTATAACAATATGTATCTCCTAAATTTAGGAACCCATTGAGATATGTGGGATATAACGTAATGCACAAGATAAAAATGCCTTGTGAATTACAGGAGCTAAATATAAAGTATTTTCAAACTACATTCAAGCAAATCTCTTATTTCCCCGAGCTCTTACCTCAACCCCTAAGGTCAGATCCCTTCCAACATTGTTTCAGTTTAAAGGGTGTAATGTGGAGGAAAATCGACCCATTACGATATAATTCAATATCCGAAGGAGATATTACCTCTCGGACATCATTATGGAGAACTACTTCACGATGGAAGGTACCACCATGGCATAGTCTTCTTATCCCATTTCAGGGACGTATCTGAACCTCACTTGACACATATACGACCATAATTATAGCATGTGTGGCCACTATGATATGTTATTCTAATCAAGCTTAGAAATACCCTTCAGGAACAATGGCACCTAATTGACACCATCCCAATGTTGTCTCCTTGGATTATACATAAAGTGACTCGCTACTCCCAATGTATAGGAATGTTTGGCCTAGTGCATGTTGCCGTATACATTATGCTGCCAACTAATAATTTGAAAAAGGCCTTGGCCACTCCTTCTAGGTCGTTCTCTCTTTTTAGAGATTGATTCTTTGAAAGCCTTAAGTGACTTCTCAAATGCATATGTCTGGGATTGCTCCTATCCATAAGAACTTCTTAGGAATTTTCAGACCTACATCTTTCGAGCGAGTTTGAGAATACCATCAACTATATTTCTCTCTATGCCCATTCCTTAGGTCCTTCTCCTCAACCAATCTAGAGAACTATTTTTCGAAGCTGTTAATTCCCAACATGTAGACCCAAAAAGCAACATGTTCGATATCTTGCCTTCGACCCAAAAATAATTACAAAGGATTTATCTAGACTTTCCGTGCCTAGATAGGTCGAGTTAAGAATCGACCTAATTTATGGGCAAACATCTATAACTAAAGCGTCGTCCCGCTTAGCACCCTTCCGAAATACAAGAGCTGTCTGATCAACTCTAGAAACCCCTTGAAAAAGGTTTCATTCGTCTAAATTCTTCATGATGGGATGCACTGGCGCTATCCGTTAAAGAGAAAGATGGATCGATCGAATGTACAATGATTATAAAGAATGGAATAAGTTGAGGATCAAACACTGATACTCTCTTCTCCAAATCAATGATCTGTTTGACCAATAATAAAATGCCTCATACTTCACTACGATCGCCCAACCCCTAAATGCAGTGACCCAACAGTTTGGAAGTTCTTTTGGTAAAAACAATAAGAAGATGTGTCCAAATTGGTAGAACACAAGTTGTGCAACATGTCGTCCCTGATTCTATCAAAGGGCGTGAACAGAGGCATGTTATTGCAAATAACCTTTGTTTGATCTTGATGTTTGTAGATCACCACCAAAAACAAGTTGCATGTTCTGTAAATGGTGATGATCCATGATCAAACCAAAGTCAAGAGCAAAGGTGAGCACATGCAAGCCTTATCTAACACCAAAAACCAATTTTTCAAAAGTTTAGTCTCATCTAGTTTGGTTGCATTTAAGGTCAAATGGTTAGAAACAAGTATTTCTGCAAAATATCTTTAATATAATGTTTTTATATTTCAATCTATGCAAAATAAACCTATATCATTCGGTAAAATAGGAATTTGAACTATGTTTTCATGAGTTTTAGCCTTCAACATTCTGTCAGATTTGTTTATTCGACTTTAAAAGGTCATAACTCACTCATTTCTCAACAAAATCATGAGATTCTTTTTCTGAGACATAGTACTTTGAGTTAACTTTCGAACCCAGTTAGTCTTAGTGTAAAACACTAATATTTCGATTTTAAGCAATTTTTACAAAACAGTTGCACCATCAACACTTTTTCTGTGATCACTAGTATTTCATTACATGATCAAAGGCCTTAAACCGAAAAATAAATCTGGATAAAATTATTTTAGTAACTTAACACAATTACCTCAGAGTACATAAAATATCATGAACAAAAACATTATAGAATTTTCTACAAAAATTGTTGAACTTCCAGCTACATTTGGAACTCATGCCCTAGTTGGTGCAACATTTCTAAACTTGTTGGGGTTGAATGCCCCCATTTAGTTCTGAAATAATTTTGAGCAAAATTGTTTTATGTAATTTCATATCTTCAAGTGATGTTTTGTAAAACCCAAAGTGCTAGAACAAATTCTTTATTTTTCTACAAAAATAAAGATTTAATGGTCAAAAATTCAAAATAAATACTTACAAATGAGATACAAATCTGACAAATTAAATAACTGATTTATTTACTAAGTAAGGATGCCACCTAAATTTTCATACAATTTTGTCACAGTTTGGTATTTTATTCAAATTTTTCATTGAATTAGAGCATGAATTTACAAAACTGGGTCTTGTAACTCAAATGCACAAACCAATATTTTTCCCAGCTTTAGAAACATTATTATAACCTGTGGAAATTAATTTGTGAATTTTTGAAACTGTTTACTATTTACTTTGAATTTTTCTTATTATTTAGACTCAAATTGCAAATAAATAACAAATGACCTTCAAAAATGTCTATAAAATATCTGGACACTAATACCATCTGTTAGAATCAGAATGTAAAGTTTTACAATTTTTGGAGTTTATTTTCATGCCTTTATAGATTTTTGAACACAAGGCACCGTGAATTCGATAATATCGATAATGAATCGTACACACTTTGGGCACTTTTACGACACCACTAGTTGGATAGGTAGTTATTAGATAAAGGATTAGTGAATTGTATCTCACTAGAAACTATTTGTTCCATAGGGCACTAGTAGAAATCGATCTCTACAACACCGAACAACGAAGCTCGACCCGCAAACTCTCCTTAGTGAGTATTCACAGCCCCCTTTTTACTGTTTTCATGTTTTGGGGTGAAAAGCATGCTACTGTTTTATGAGCTATCCGTACTATATTAATGAACTTGGAATGATCTTGTTTTATGAACTTAATGAAATTGGAATGATCTTGTTTTATGAACTTAATGAACTTGAAATGATCTTGTTTTATGAACTTAATGAACTTGGAACGGTATGGTTTTATGAACTTAATGAACTTGAAACGATATTGTTTTATGAACTTGATGAACTTGGAACGATACTCTTTTATGAACTTTCTGTTATGAACTTGTGTTATGAACTTTATATGATGAACTCTTGATATGAACTTTGTGATATGAATTTGCTATGAACTTTGTATGTTAAGTCCCCGAGAACCGAACTACAACCTATTAACTCGTATTTCGAGCCGACGGTCTTATGGATAGCGCTATTTAGGGTAGATAGCCCCTACTCACTCAGAACCGTGAGTGCATATTTTCCGTGAACTGACATCATGGAAACCATGGACATGATGGAATGGGGCAAGAACGATCGTTAGGCTTGGTTGTGAATGGAGTGCTTTGGCATTTAACATTCATTTTGAGTTTGAACTTTTGTGAACAAATCTATATTTTCTTACTGAAATGATGTACCTATATAAACCTGTGAACTCACCAACTATTTTATAGTTGACCCTCGTTTTTGCATGCTTTTCAGGGAACGTTCAGTGATCTAAATTAGACATCAACAAGAATTTGCACCTGATGTTTCTTTTGTTATGTATTAGACTTTGTACTAGGGAACTAAAATGTAATTTTGCTTCGAACATGATGTAAACTTAAAATTCTCAATTATTATAGTTGGTAATTCTATGTACCTTGTCTTATGAGACCTTAGCCTGTCACCCTTCGTGTTTCCGCGTTAACGGGGTGTGACAAACTCAGTATTAATGACTTCTGGAGCCTGACAGACGCAAGTTGCGATGACGCACCTGATGACTACTGAAGTCACGATGTGAAGTTTGAGATTCACGACGTGAATCCAGCAAAATGGCCCTATAAATAGAAACCGAAGGGCAGCCGGCCATAACTGCTAATTCCTTTACTCTCTCACTCCCGATACCTTCTCTAGCCCTCTTGAAGTACCCCCGAAGCCTCAGTATCATCCTGATACCCGAAGCAAGTCCCGAAACCCCAAAGATCCCGAGAGAAAAAGTTTTCGAGCAGAAACTCTGCCCGCGAGAAGTCCGGTTTCTGAGAAAACATTCCAGTTTCACCGAAGAATACTGCTTTTAGAACCGTAGTGCTGTCCGATAATCGTCTAATCATGGTTGTTGAATGAATGTTTTATACAGGTTTTTAAATGATTTAAACTATATATATAATTTATATCTACAAATATGTTGGGTAGAACATGGGTAGATGAAATAGTTGGTGTGTGATGAAAGATGAGTTTGAGGATGAGACGAAAGATAATATAGATCATGAGATGAGGGTGACAGGTGAAAAATGAGTGAAACCTTTACCCAAACGATGGCCCCCGTCATTCAGCAGAGTATGGATGACAACCACAGACTATTCTAGACAGTCATGTGGAACACTAGCAGGCTCGCAACTTGTAGGTGTTGTGGACTTGATGTTCACCGGTGTACTCTAAAAACCCATTGATATGTATTGCTAAAGGAGTCTCGGAACCAATACTGTCAATAAACGAGATAAACCTCGACGACTATGGAGTTTGCGCTTGGTAACTACGGATATAGTGTCTGTTGAGAAAACCCTGGCAACGATGGATTTCGTGCCGATTCCTTAGGATGATCCTTAGGAATGAATGAACGAGGAATAGCTAATTCTTAGGGTAGATCCTTAAGAGTAAAGAAGATAATGGGGATGGGTAATTGGTTTGATTGTTTGATGATTAAATATAATATTTATATTATTGTGGGTTGAAAACCATATATGCTCACCAGGCTCCCAAGCCTGACCCACTCAGTTTTTCTGTATTACAGATAGTGGAAAAAGAGCATAGTTGGACGATGACGATGGATTTTGGATTATAGGCCATTAGATATAAATAAATGTTGTAAGGCCTATATGGTACTGTTTATGCTTTTGGTCTGTATCAGAACATGACATCCCGAGTTTTGTTATATATGAAAATACATTTCTTTAAGAAATGCTTAGATAAATTTTATTTTATCATATTTTGTTTTGGGAACAAATTCCGCAACAGTTTCCTTTAAATGATTACTCTGATTTTAAAACAAAGCATAAACAAATCGGTCTTTTATGGCCGTGAAATTGGGGATGTCACAGTTGGTATCAGAGCATTAGTTTAAGCGAACTAGGAATTTGTAGGATTTGAAGACTTAAACTTAGAATGCTAAGCGATGATTGTGATATGAGTGTCTGCCATATTTAAGACACGAGCGCTAGTATATTTTAGGAAAGATGCCTAAAATGCTTTTATGTGCCAAATGTTATATGTTTGCCATATATGATATTATTTGTTCGGATCTATGGTTTGTTGCTGACCGAGTCTGGAAACCTTATGTGTTTAGGATTCTAAGCGTACGACTACGGTATTAGAACTAGCATGTAAACGTTTCGGAGTGATAAGGATATTTATACGTCTATCGTAAATAAAGCTTTCTTATCTTAAATTCTCGCCCGGTGCACCGAACGTCTTCTTGGGTGTACAAAATGTTATGATGAAGACTCATAGAGAATTGAGTAAACGGAGGAAATGAAAGGCTTATGATAGTGAATGACACCTATCGGAAGATATCGTAAGAGTGGTATCTTGCCCTTAGAATATGTCTGATAAAATAACGGAACATTTTGAGGAGTACGGTACGTCTGAAGTACACCTTCGATTGGCAGGATGATGGAATGATTGGTGTAATTCTTGAAGTTGTCCCATCTTTTGGAATTTCCATCACCAACCGAGTTGAAGTAGAATTGATGATTGAAGATACGCATGGAAGAAGTCCTAGTAGAGTCTAGGAAAAATTTTATGATTAATTGGACACATTCGTATGTGTTAAATTGTTTTGTGATTTTAGGACTTGGAGACTACGAGACAATACTTCGGACGAGTATGAGTAGGTGTGAATAGTAGTAGAGATCTATACTACTGGAAGCACAAGACTCACGCTTGGATCAGGGAAAGTCACAAGATTACCAAGAAGCTAGTGTTGATTCCGTTTTCATTCAAGTATGTCGTTACCATTGTTTCGGTAATGACTAAGAAGATGAGTGATATTCTGACCCTAGTGGTCATATCAAATTGAGTCTGACTACGATGAGTTTGTTACGTGGTTCGGAGAACCAAGTTCGATGTAGCATCTGAGTTAAGTCAAAAGATTGAAATCAATGCGATCAATAGCATCGCGCTCGTTGTTAAAGAAGCTTGTAGCTAGAAATGCAACATGCTAAAATGTGATTATATCACATTAGAATATGAAGGAAGGTATATTCCATTCTAAAATTTGACTCTAAGAGACTTGAGTCTAAGCGTTGCATCATACGATGAGAGATCATTAGAGCATGACCCATCGGTTTGTTACAATGGATAAAGGAAGGTACTTATTCTAAGAAGAAGAAGTCCTCAATAATGATTTATTTTGTAACTAGTAGGTTACGATTGAAAGTCCAACATAGTACGAAGAGCAGGTGCAAGATTTAGCATCACGGTTATTACTTAGGATAGAAAGATAACGTAGGGAATCATTATACAAGACCTATTTTCGTTGATGATTCCGGGACGTAATCATCCTAAGGGGGAGATAATTGTAACGCCTGTAGATCCGGGCTAGTCAATTTAGAGACGATAAGCATCAAAAATGACTTTTTGATAGAAGAGTGTTTAGAATGAATAATCTTAACTAAGTTGTAGTGGTCGTGGCAAGGTTTTCGAAAATATAAAGAATGCCGAAATCCGAGTTATAACGAAGAAGTTATGACTTGTCGAAGTTTCGCGACAAAACCGGTATGACACTGTGTGACGTAAATAGTGAATTTACGATATAGCGATATTTAGCCTTAGTGATCTAAACGAAAGTCGTAGAATACGTTAAACCGAGAGCGTACATAAAAAGAACGTGTAAATCTGACTTCGTATGAAGAAGTTATGATTTTTCGAAGTTTCGACTTAGCGGTATGCAACCCAAAGTTCGAATATGAGATCGAGTGGTTTCTAGCCGAAACAATCTAAATGAGAATCGAAGATCTCGTCGATATTAGTCCAACGGTAAAAAGACAGACGAAAACGGACGTCAGATGAATGAGTTATGAATTACTAACGGAGTTTTCCTGTCCCGGCCTACTAAAAATAATATAATAAAAGTTAAATTCAAAATTAGCCGTCGGAGTCTAAACGAGAGTTGTAGCGCATAATCTCACCTATGCGTGGATATAGAGAACGTCGAAAACGGAGTTTGTATGCGTAAGATATGAATTTCTGAAGTTCGGGGCGCGAACCCCGACACTGTGTCAGAGTTCACGACGTGAATACAGTGTTCATGACGTGAACTCAGTATTAATGACTTCTGGAGCCTGACAGACGCAAGTTGCGATGACGCACCTGATGACTACTGAACTCATGACGTGATATTTGAGATTCACGACGTGAATCCAGCAAAATGGCCCTATAAATAGAAACCGAAGGGCAGCCGGTCATAGCTGCTAATTCCTTCACTCTCTCACTCCCGATACCCTCTCTAGCCCTCTTGAAGTACCCCCGAAGCCCCGGTATCATCCTGATACCCGAAGCAAGTCCCGAAGCCCCGAAGATCCCGAGAGAAAGAGTTTTCGAGCTGAAACTCTGCCTGCGAGAAGTCCAGCTTCTAAGAAAACATTCCAGTTTCACCGAAGAATACTGCTTTTAGAACCGTAGTGCTGTCCGATAATCGTCTAATCATGTGAGTGTGTAGTTACTTTCTTCTACCGCATAGATATGAAGTATTTGCTATGAAATATGTGATATGTGTTTATACGTTGTTTTTTTACTTGAGATGGTTGTTGAATGAATGTTTTATACAGGTTTTTAAATGATTTAAACTATATATATAATTTATATCTACAAATATGTTGGGTAGAACATGGGTAGATGAAATAGTTGGTGTGTGATGAAAGATGAGTTTGAGGATGAGACGAAAGATAATATAGATCATGAGATGAGGGTGACAGGTGAAAAATGAGTGAAACCTTTACCCAAACGATGGCCCCCGTCATTCAGCAGAGTAGGGATGACAACCACGGACTATTCTAGACAGTCCTGTGGAACACTAGCAGGCTCACAACTTGTAGGTGTTGTGGACTTGATGTTCACCGGTGTACTCTAAAAACCCATTGATATGTATTGCTAGAGGAGTCTCGGAATCAATACTGTCAATAAACGAGATAAACCCCGACGACTATGGAGTTAGCGCTTGGTAACTACTGTAACGCCCGTAGATCCGGGCTAGTCAATTTAGAGACGATAAGCATCAAAAATGACTTTTTGATGGAAGATTATTTAGAAGGATTAATCTTAACCAAGTTATAGTATATGTCTCAAGGTTTCCGGATATATAAAGAATGCCGACATCTGAGTTATAACGAAGGAGTTATGGCACGTCGAAGTTTCGCGACGGAACCGGCACGACACCGGTAAACGTAAATGGTGAATTTACGATAGAGCAATATTTAGCTTTAGCGATCTAAACGAAAGTCGTAGTGTTCGTTAAATTGAGAGCGTCCATAAAAAGAATGCCCAAATATGACTTCGTATGAGGAAGTTATGATTTTTCTAAGTTTCAGCTTAGCAGTAGACAACTAAAACTCGAATTTTAGATTGAGTAATTTTTAGCCGACACAACCTAAACGAGAATCGAAGGTCTCGTCCATAGTAGTACAATGGTAAAAAGACAGACGAAAACGGACGTCGGATGAAGAAGTTATGAATTTTTAACGGATTTCCTGTCCCGGTCTGTTAAAAATAATAATATTAAAATAAAAATCAAAATTAGCCGACGAAGTCTAAACGAAAGTTGTAGAGCGTAATTTTACCTACGCGTGCATATAAAGAACGTCAAAAACGGAGCCTGTATGCGAAAGTTATGGATTTTAGAAGTTTGGGCACAAAATCCGAGGAATTTCGCATACATGGCTCGGAATTGGCCACGTACGAGACTTGCATACATGACGCGTGTCAGTCGCTAATACGACCGAAGGGAGGTCCAACCAATGTCCGGCGTGTGTCGCATCCGTGGAGGCGTCAAAAGCGAGCCACGTCTCGCCTACGAGGTTCCGACGCGCCTCCTACACCTCGCCTCCGTGTCTCGCCCTCGCACCAACCACCTGTCCCTTCGCATCCAAGCCACTTCCGAGCCTCGCAGCTGCTGCGTGGAGCCTTCTTAGCCACTAAACTTCGGTCTCGCACCCTATAAATAGGGGGGTTGCGAGATCTCCCGGCTAGAATTGGAAATTTGGCATTTTTCACCCCTAAATCAATATTTTAGCTATTTCTACTTCCCCCGAACCCCCGGTATCATTTTTAACACCCGGAATACGCCCCGAAGTGCCCGTAGAGCCCGGAAAATTTATTTTTTCGGTTTCGAAGCCCGACCCTCGCAGAGCCCGGTTTCTCAATAAAACTCTCGGTTTTATTAGAAACGATCGTTTTAGGAAACGAATTGCTGTCCGATTTTCATTAAATCAGGTGAGTGTGCAGTCACTTTCATCTTACACATAGATATGAAGTATTTTATATAAAATACGTGCTATGTGTGTATATGTTGTTTGTTTATTTGAGATAGATGTTGAATGAATGTTTTATACATGTTTAAAATGATTTAAAATGTATAAATATTTTATCTTCAAATATGTTGGGTAAAACATGGGTAGATAAAGAATGAGGGATAAAAGTACAGTATAAATGTACGTTGGTAGCTATGAATTTAGTACAGTATAGATGTACGTTGGTTGCTATGTATTTAGTTCGTTGGCAGCTATAGACTTAGTGCCTATTAGATAAACCCTGGCGACTATGAGACGTAGCGCCTATTGTATAAACCTTGGTGACTATGGAGTTAGTGCCTATTGTATAAACCTTGGTGACTATGGAGTTAGCGCCTATTGTATAAGCCTTGGTGACTATGGAGTTAGCGCCTATTGTATAAACCTTGGTGACTATGGAGTTAGCGCCTATTGTATAAGCCTTGGTGACTATGGAGTTAGTGCCTATTGTATAAACCTTGGTGACTATGGAGTTAGCGCCTATTGTATAAACCTTGGTGACTATGGAGTTAGCGCCTATTGAGTAAACCCTGGCGACGATCTGACTTCGTGCCTATACCTCAGGTCAATCCTTAAGAATGAAGGATAGATGATTCTTAGGGTAGATCCTTAAGATAAATGGAGATAATGGGGATGGGTAATTGGGTTGATTGTTTGATGATTAAATATAATAAATATATTATTGTGGGTTGAAAACCCTATATGCTCACCAGGCTCCCAAGCCTGACCCACTCAGTTTCTTGTATTACAGGTAGTGGCGCATGAGCATAGATGTTTGGATGAGAGATAAGGGATTATAGGCCTGTAAATACAAAATAATGTAGTAAGGCTTATGTTGTACTGTTTATGCTTTTGATCTGTATCGAACATGACATCCCGAGTCTTTTAATGAAATACATTTCTTTGGAAATGCTTTTGATAAATCTTTATCATATTTTGTTTTGGGACAAATTCCGCAACACTTTTATTTAAAATGTTACTCTGATTTTTAAACAAGCATAAACAAAATCGGTCTTTTCTGGCCGTGAAATTGGGGATGTCATAGTTGGTATCAGAGCATTAGTTTAAGCGAACTAGGAATTTGTAGGATTTCTAGACTTAAACTTAGAATGCTAAGCGATGATTGTGAGATAAGTGTCAGCTATATTTTAGACACGAGCACAAGTTTATTTTAGGAAAGATGCCTAAAATGTTTTATGTGTTAAATGTTTATGTTATAGCTATAAAGATGCCTTATATGCTATTATTTGTTCGGATCTATGGTCTGTTGCCGACCGGATCTGGAAACTTTATGTGTGTAGGATTCTAAGCGTATGATTACGAGATTAGAACTAACATGTAAACGTTTCAGAGTGATAAGGAGATTTATACGTCTATCGTAAATAAAGCTTTCTTATCTTAAATTCTCGCCTGGTACACCGAACGTCTGCTTGTGTGTACAAAACGTTATGGTGAAGACCCGTAGAGAATTGAGTAAATGGAGGAAATAAAAGGTTTATGATAGTGAATGACACCTATCGGAAGATATCGTAAGAGTGGTGTCTTGCCTTTAGTTTATGTCTGATAAAATAACGGAACGTTTAGAGGAGTATGGTACGTCTGAAGTACACCTTTGATTGGCAGGATGATAAAACGATTGGTGTAATTCTTGAAGTTGTCCAATAATCTGGAATTTCCATCATCAACCAAGTTGAAGTAGAATTGATGAGTGAAGATGTGCATGGAAGAAGTCCTAGTAGAGTCTAGGAATTTTTTTTTTTGATTAATTGAACACATTAGTATGTGTTAAATTGTTTGGTGATTTTAGGACTCGGGGACTGCGAGACAATACTTGGGATGAGTATGAGTATGTGTGAATAGTAGTAGAGATC
Organism: Lactuca virosa; assembly: GCF_052849685.1. NCBI lineage: Eukaryota > Viridiplantae > Streptophyta > Magnoliopsida > Asterales > Asteraceae > Lactuca > Lactuca virosa. The sequence continues at coordinate 14,110,821 of NC_136426.1, forward strand.
TATACTACTGGAAGCACAAGACTCACGCTTGGATCAGGGAAAGTCACAAGGTTACCAAGAAGCTAGTAATTGGTCTCATTTTATTCAAGTATGTCGGTACCATCGTTTCGGTAATGACTATTGAGATGATTGATATTCTGACCCTAGTGTTCATATCAAATTGAGTCCGAATACGATGAGTTTGTTACATGGTTCGGAGGACCAAGTTCGATGTAGCATCTGACTAAAGTCAGAAGGTTGAAATTAATGCGATCGATAACATCGCGCTCGTTGTTAATGAAGCTTGTAGCTGGAAATGCTATATGCTAAAATGTGATTATATCACATTAAGATACGAACGAAGGTATATTCTGTTGAATCATGAAAAGTGACCCTCTTGAACTTCAGCTACCGCAGCCAACAAGCCACCGCAATCAAGCTCCCTCTTCAACATCCGAAGTCATCAAAGCCAACCGTAATCACTCTTTGTTACTTAGTTTATTTTGTCTTACTGTAATCCTCTCTATTGTCCAGTATACCTTGCATGGCTACTCTTAGAGATTGAATCTAATGTAACTCCCTGAGTCTCTATAAATAGAGCTCATTCTCTTGTATTCATTACGGATCTATCATTCTGAATACACATCTCTGAAGTTATCTTTTCTATCTCTCTATCTAATTACTCATCTCTTCTTACTCACAATTCTTACTAGAATATAACTGATTACAATCTCTCTTCGGAGCAAGTCTTTTGTGACTTAATCACTAAGTTTGATCTCACTTATTAACTTGGCTTGAATGCATTCCTTGTTATGAATCAACTTATGTGTATACTTGATATAACAATTGTTGTCATTTCCATTTCTTTACTTTTCCGCAACTAACTCTCTAACTATCTAACTCTAAATATTATTGTTGAGCTTTTAGATCCTTCGAGATTAACTATTGCGCAATATACTTGTTCTAACGTTTGTTCAAGTGTGTCTCAAAGTTTTTCTCTCAACAATTGGTATCAGAGCTATAGTGGTTGCTTTTTGAAAACGGAACTCTGATTTTCAAAGGGCCTTCTATACCACTGAAGCTCATTTCTTAAAACAAAAAAAAAACTTCAAAAAATATGGCACAATCGTTATCTCTGAATGTTTCCAATAGTGTTGGTGGTTCTAATCGAGCCCCAATACTGGTAGCAAGTGAATATCATCACTGGTCCCAAAGAATGGAAAGATACTTAAGGAGACTTGGTAGAGATGTATGGCGATCCATAGAAGAAGGACCACATGTCCCAGTCCTTACACCAGTCCAAACTGACGGCGCTACAACCAGACTAGGAGGAGGTCAACCAGTCATGAACCGTCCAACCAAGGATGATCTCGATAAAATGGAAAATGATGCTGTTGCTTTTTATGAAATCTCATGTGTAGTTACTCCTGACAACTTCGATATTATCATAAATTGCAAATCAGCAAAAGAGATCTGGGAAGTTCTCAAGAATTTGTATGAAGGCTCAGAACAAGCACAAGACAAGAAGCTTACTACCGCACTGAATGAGTGTGACAACCGTCAAATTCAAGTCAAAGTCAAAGTCAAAGTCAACAAGTCAAACCGGTCAAACTTTACTAGTACTCGTGTGTTAAAAAGTTATTCTATGTATAAAAATGTGCATCTTTATGTCAAAAATTCCAGTGTCTCGAAGAATCTATGTGTTAACAATGTAAAAACCCTAAAAAGGGAGTTAAACGCACCAAAACACGACTAAGGACCCTTTCGGGGACTTAAAACGATCATTAACGAAGCATAACGGGGTTTGCGAACCTTGCATTTGCGAGATTATGCGATAATAATGGCTAAGGCTAACTCTCTCCCAAATCTCTCTAAGTATGTGAAATCTCTCCAATTATGTGAAATCTCTCCCAAATCTCTCCAAGTATGTGAAATCTCTCCCAAATCTCTCCCAACATGTGAAATCTCTCTCAAATCTCTCTAAGTATGTGAAATCTCTCCAAGTATGTGAAATCTCTCCCAAATCTCTCCAAGTATGTGAAATCTCTCCCAAATCTCTCTAAGTATGTGAAATCTCTCCAAGTATGTTAAATCTCTCCCAAATCTCTCCAAGAATGTGAAATCTCTCCAAGTATGTGAAATCTCTCCCAAATCTCTCCAAGTATGTGAAATCTCTCCCAAATCTCTCCCAAAATTTCTCTCAAACTTTTTATAGTCATCCGGGTCATCCCGACCCTTAACTTGGTCAAAAATCACGTAAAATGGAAAGATTTCTCGAAAAACAGCCATATAGAACCGAAACTCCTCTTAGGAACCGAAACTCCTCTTAGGAGCCGAAAGTGTCAGAACCGAAAGTGTCAGAAGCTCGTCGGACCGAAGCCAGCAGCGAGGACCGAAGTTCGGCACCCATGCGAGACCTCGGACCCTCGCACCCCCACTTCGGACCTTCGGCCTACTCTCGGTTCTTCCTTTCCCTACTCTCGGTTCTTAGCTCCTTAGAGCCGAACCTCGCAAGTTCGGTCCCTAATGCCGGTTTTTGACTACTTTCGCCTCTTAAACCCGTTTTTGACATTTTTGACGGGATTTTTTTCACCAAATTCATATTTTTATCATTTTTAACCCCCATAACTATTATTTTAATTATTTTTCAAGGATTTATTAATTAAAAATCATCATTTTATAATAAGAAGAATATTCTAGACCATAAGTGGGTCAAGTGTGCCCACTTACCTCCTATGTGTCACTTTCTCACTGGTCCAACCTTATCCACATCACACAAACCAAGACAAACATACCTTCACCCTAGCCACTTGCTCCAGCAACCCTCCATATAAGGAAATGCCTGAGATTTCCTTGATCATTTGCTTCACCATCAAACATTATACACTTCTTAAACCATCAAGAGGGCCTCTTTTCTCTCAACTTTCAGCCACACTTTTGATGTATTCTCGAGTCATTTATTTACTTATTGGTAAGTATTTCCTTCTAACTCAAGTGTTATTACATGTTTTCATAACACTCTTGGATCAACGACTCATATCTTCACACCAAAAAAATCGTTCTTAGGATCATCCAAAACTTCGTGTGTTCATCAAGTGATCTAGACTTGAAACTCATCATCTTCAACCTTCCACTCTTCAAGAAATCACTCAAGGTAAGTTCATACCCCTACATTTTCTAGTTTTCTTCAGTTTTCAGGGGGGAATACAAGTTAAAACACCAAAACATATTCAAAACTTAACTTGACAGATTACGACAGAAAAGTTGTGACCTGTTCACGAACTGTTTTACCCAACTTAAACTTAATATCTTTCAAAACTGTTTAATATGCAACTAGTTCAGGTTTATACCTTTACAATGACTACTTTCACATCTCCATATGATTTTTCTACGATTTATGGTGATTTCTACAAAACTGCCTATCATTTCATAAACGAATTCGGACCAGTCTGTGATTATGAACACTTTCACATAAGTTAGAGACTTTTAAAAATCATAATAAAAATTATAAATAAAATAGACACATTTTCTAAACTCTCAGAGTTTACGGAGTTAGTTTTCGACTTCGTATGATTTTTATATGATGATTTCAAAACAGTGCAGAAAGGATAAAATCTAGTTACATAGTTTACCATATTAACAACACTTTGTAGTATGTTGAGCAAAGTGGATAACGATAAGTTTCTCAATGTTTGGATGCATTCTTGTTAGATATCATCATAAACAGAAATTAGTCATTCATGTTAAGGTTTTTCCTCCATTCATTTCGAACACATATAATAAACTACATTAAGTATAGTTTATGAATTTTCGATAAAAGCATACTACATGGAAAAGGTTTTACTCTCAAAACAAATGGGTTTTTCATATACTACTTGATAAACTATAATAGTAATAGTTTATGGATTTATATCACAAATGTATTTTTATAAAAGATGATTTCACTTCCTCCACGGAAGAGGTTTTATACTCAAAACTATATGTAAACTAGTTAACGTAAGTTGTGAGACATTCTCCTTCGGGGTACTCTTAAGTACCACAGAAAATCCTGATTTAGTTATAACCAGAGTCTCTTGTAGGAGAGCGTGATAATTGTGTATAGATCTATATTGGGATTGACAACCCACACCCATGCTGCTTGCATAAGTCCGATCGGCCGATCGGGGGTGACAAATGTCATTTCGTTTCCGACGCCTGAAGAACGTCGCAGCAGGTTATTCTGTCGTAGTATGGTTATAGCGACTCACATAGGGAGTTAACAATCTTTCAAGTTTACAGGAAAAATTCTAAAATGAAAAGGGATTTTACTTCTAAATTAAACGAGTTTATGCCGATTTAAACTCGCATGTATTACTTTAAGTATGGAAAAATACTTGTATATTCTCGGTCTTGACGTTTAAGACTATATGACTTTTTATAAGGAAAATATTGGATTTTCTTTGGAAATACATTACCATTATGAACATTATAAGTACAAAACACACACATATTCTCTGTCTTGACGTTTAAGACTACATGACTTTTTATAAGGAAAATATTGGATTTTCTTTGGAAACATATTTCTATCAAAACTACGTTTCATCTAGAATTGTTAGACTTCAGCTATAATTGCTAAGTGTATATTATAGAGTTATATAAGAGTATAGTCGCAATCGACCTAGAATTGGTGGGCCCGCCTTACTTCCTGTTCCTTGTTTGGTTGTGGACCTAGGGCAGACCCATTATATTCGACAGTTTATTTAACTTAAATTTTATATAACTTATATACACTGGGTGATTGTAGAAGGAATCTGCAGGTCCTTCTAGGGTACATTATTGCATGACATAGGAGAGTTCATCTAGCGTTTAATAAAGAAAATATTGAATTTTCTGAAATCATACTCTATCGCTTTTTACAAGGAAAACGACTTCTTTCTCAAATAAAACTCTTATGAACTCACCAACTTAATTGTTGACACTTTTTCAAACTACTTGTATTCTCAGGAATTCAGTGAAACGGGAAATCAACCGCTTTTGAGGATGGGATGTTAAATCGTCAAACATTTCATTTTTGTCATCATAAGTGTAATTGATTGGAAACATGTAAACACAAACTATTGTATAACTTTTTCAATTATATTTATGATGGCTGTATTTACTTTGGGCACTATTATACTCGTTGTTGTGATACTATACATGAAGTCCTCCACCCCCGGACGTTTCCGCCATCCTTGGTTTGGGGGTGTGACAGATTGGTATCAGAGCATTGTTTATAGTTAACTAAGTATATCGAACCACATAAGATATACATACTATAAATGCATTGGGACTTAAGTCTCTGATTTAAACATTTTCAAATAACTATACTTTTAGAAATAAATAGTTTCTTGTTAAAAGTATAAGTACATACATGCATACCGGTTTAGTGCCACGTCTAAGGAAAACACAAAAGTTAAAAATAGAAGAGTTGTGCAATGTGAATATGCCCTGGGATATGCAATCAAGTCTGGGAGGAATATAGCCTGATCAACTATATTCGTCCGAGAAGTGACTAGTATGTGCCGGGGGATAGTCATAGTGGACAACAAGTCTATCAACTTACCAACACCCATACCAGAAAATCGTTAACAACCAAACATAACATTTAAAATACTATAGGAGTATTTTGTGGTAGTATAACTTATGTGAAAACTAAACTGATTCTTTCTAGTAGGTCTACAATCACTAAACGGATGCGCTAAAGTTATATATAACCTAGATATGTAACTGGTATGAACCATGTCATCATAAAAGTAACTAAAGAGGATCAAACCCCTATAAGTATTTATAGGAATATAATTATTATATGCCTCTTACCTCAACCATATTCTCGCATGGACACCATGACAAGATCTTACTTACCGGGAGACCCCTACTTTCCGAACCCGGAAAGTTAGTGGGTGATGAGGAAAAGAGTCGAAGATGGAGCCAGAGGTCGACAACTCTCCTTACATAGCCAGGGCTCTCGCGAACCGCCTCGACTACATCGAACCTGTGCCCCGTTGGGCAGCATTGATCAAGGGATGGAGTCGCCATCAGCAACAGCAATCGCCATTTGGGGACGAATTGCCGAGAGTAAAGTTTATTTTACTCACAAGACCTGATAGATTAGGCCTATGAGTATGCGTTGGTGTTACTCCCCTCCATGTGTAGGCCCGACCCCGCGAGTTAGTGATTACACTAGTCGAGAGATTTGTTTGTGGTCCAAACTTTTCCTTGCAATAATGTGGTGTAGACCTGCATCAGGCTCAAAACCTTTCTCTAAAAACTAAATATACTAGAATCATACAAATGAAAGGGGCATGCGTATCATTTCATTAGGAACAATACTACTAAGAATTCATAAGTTTATCATATATAGACTCTCATTATGAAGTGTTTTCAAAAGACACCAAAAACATTGGAACACGATACACTCAGAACTAAGATAAACTGAGTGAGATAACTCCTGACGTATAAACCCTTATTCAATACTCATTATCATCTCTTCTTTTTAAACCTCATGGTTGATAGGTGCCTTTCCATAGACCTATAGGGTGCGATTATACCAGCACTAATGCACCGGATCCCATCAGAACTCCTCAACTAAGTGTGTTTGGATAAACCTAATCCTAGGATAGGAAAAACTTAACGCCCGTACAAAACCTACATCTACCCACTACCATAAACTCCGTCTCCGGAACGTTAGCAGAAACATCAAGAATAGCTCAGTAAAGTGCGAAGTTTATATATGTGTATATAAATGATAAGAGTATAATTAGAATCATCCCCACTCACGAAATCGTTTCTCCCCATGCAACAGAGTTATGTGTTCACAAGAAGGTAACCATCCAACAAGCAAGGCAGCAATCCTGCAGATAGACTCTGCTACTTTCCAAGCTGCGGTCACGACAGTCGTGACAGCCGTCATGGCGCAACTCAACACTAACAACGCCAGCAGAGTTGAAGGCGGTGTTGGCAATTCTAACCGCAGTAACAGTCAAGAACACCAGCGGGTGTCTACCCACGAAGACGCCTCAGACCACAAGCCCAAGAGCAAGAAGCGAAATTTTTGGAACGAAAAGGAGCGCAACCTATCTCAAAAACGCGCTAAAAGACAACAATCCGTGGCTGCCCCTATATGTACAACATCAGTCCCGACTCATGCCTCGACACTAGCCACAACGTCTGTCACTCAAACACCGGTCAGACAATATATGGGCACACTTCCAAAGGGTATCAAGTGTAGTTACCATCACAATGGGGTTTGCCGGGTGATGCACTGTAAAAACTGCAACAAGGACGGACATACTGCCCGCTTCTGCATGAAACAGACCCAACACATCGCTTCAATCACCAACATCAGTGTAAGTCCAGTATGCTACCTATGCGGTGAAACGAGACACTTCAAGAGAGACTGTCCAACTGAGAGGAATGATGGGGGGACAGGAGAAACGTGACAAACAAACCAACAGGAGCAACAAGGAACCTTATTAGGACTTTTGTAATGTTTCCAACAACAAAAACGTTTAAGTACCATATGTTTGTAATGAATTTGGTATGTTTGCTAAAATTGTAGTATATCAAAAAGTAGTTAAAATACTCTCTCATTCAATCAAATCAAAGACACTTATATATGATCTTAGGATCATTACCAAGTGGGATGGGATAACTTGGTATATACCTCAGGGTTAATCATAATCAAAACACTACAGACCTAAAGCGAAAAATTCCGTCCTGCCCCCTATTCCATGTCTAGTAGTGGGATCAGGGTAGAGCCGCTCACTCGACAGTTTCATCAATACCAATTTACATAAGACTTGCATATACCGATCGACCATAGAATGATCGGTCGGGGATCATGATATAAGGAATCACTACTAAATTTCAGAACACACTTACTACCAGTACTAGCAGTTGTGATATGAATCATTTGCAGTAACAATAACACCGATCAAAACAGAGCACAATAACAAGAATCACATGATACTCTATCTCCCTAACGAATGATTCGTACGAATACAACTTAACACATGTGTTACTAAAAGGATATGTTGTCGTCATTCAATGTCGATTGGTATAGTCCTCACTTTCCCGATTAAACGGCTACGAAAAGACCCTTCACCTAACCTCGAAACCCTCGTCTCTTGTAAACGCAAATCCGACACGGACCTTCGGGCCATCTCTCGCTGTGAAACCTCAAAACACTCACCAAAGGAGTATTATACTTTCTGCACCTTTTCAAATTATTCCTAGTAAACCCTTCGAGAATATCACACGTATAACAGGACAAGATCAAGCACAGAAGCTTGGGACAAATACGATGGACCAGGTACGAGTCCTACCATGAACTTCGGGACAAGGCTACCCAGGAGTACGAATGAATGTTCTACCATCCGAATAAGTCTAGTCTCGTAAACCGAACCCATATGCTCCCTACCGACCTAATCAAATGAGAAACACTAAAAGCAGACCCTATGCAGCGCTCCGAGGGGAAGTTATTACTTACGACTTAGTATAAATTCGAGAAAGGTTGAAAGCATCTCGAAACCGACAATGGAACTACGCAGATAAGCGACGCAAACCCTCGGAATTGAGGGTTGGTGACCGAGTTCTACTGAAGGCCTCACCATTGAGAGGAATGATATGTTTCGGTAAACATGGGAAACTAAACCCAAGGTACAGCGGACCATTCGAAATCCTTGCTAGGATTGGCCCGGTAGTATACAAACTCCGACTGCCCCAGAACCTAATAATGTACATCCAACCATTCGCGCGTCAAATTTAAAGAAATGTACGTCTGACGAGACTCTTGTGATACCTCCCGACGAAACCAAAGACGCATCCCTGTTGTGAAGGTCTATTGGATCGTGAAACAAGGACCCGAGTGTTGGATAAGGTGTCTAAGTCCATAACTATTTCTGGTATGTACTTGACCCGACCCGGCATGGTCCATTTGGGTTGCATGGCACCATGCAATTGGATAAACTAAAATGAGAGAAATAACACTTATGGTTTATTAATATATTATAAGTTCTAATATATTAATAATATTATTTAATTAGTTTGATCAAGAATTAATTTAGAATTAATTAAGTGATCAAAAGATAACTAATTAAATATATGGGTAGATTATGTACATCTTCCATATCTTATATAGTGGGCTAAGAGGCTCCATGGATTATCAAGTTGGGTTCCACCCATAGGATGCTCCATGGATGCTCCATGGGAGTTACAAACCCATGGGTCATGGAAATGAAGAGTCATGACACATTAGGGTTTACATGGTGTAACCCTAGATGTGTCAACACTATATAAGAAACTCATTCTCCACCAAAATTGGCTACACTAAGAAACAAGAGGGCTAGAGCCGATTTTGCAAGTGTAAAATTCTCTCAAAGTTTACTCCTTTGCATTTGGTGTTGTGTGAAGCATTTGAGGCATCACACTTGGGGTGCTAGGCTCACAAGGTTTCAAGGATCATAATCAACAACAAGGTAAGTTATTCTATCTTTCATTCAAGTTAAAAATGTTCCCCATGTATGCTAGATAGGAATATAACCTTGGAATTCAACTTTGCATGATTATTAGACAAACATAGATCCAAGGTTATTAGGGTTGCATGTACACTTAGGAAGTGTTAGAATGCTCAAAACCCATCAGTGGTATCAGAGCCTAGGTTTGTTTGTTGTTTTTTTTTTTGTGCAAACAACTTGGAAAAAAAATCGTTAAATTACAAGTTTTTTTTTAAGTGTAATTTTTGATTCTTGAAAGTGTTCATATTCATGTTCTTGAACTTATGAAGATTAGATGATCATAGGAATTGTTTGTAACCTTCATGGTAGTTTAATTCATGATCATAATGTGTTTTAATGGAGTCCATAACTTGTCCTCAATTTATGGAAAACCAAAAGTCTCACTTTTATTAAAGCCATTAAAAGAACACAAGAGTTATAAAAATGAAGAGTCTTCATTTTTATTACTCAATTAATTCATAAGTTATAAGAAATGAAAAGTTTTGGAAGTTTACAAAACTTGCCCTCAAGTTTTGGAACATGTAAAGTCTTGATTAAAACTTTAGTTCCAACCCTTAGAATTTTAAAAGTTAAAATTCAACCCTTATACTTTATAATATTATAAGTTACTAATATATATATGTATAACAACAAGTCGTCTTACCGCTAGTACGCCTCATTCACGAAGCCGGTCTATAAGGGGGGTATAACGTTGTTGCCTATAAAATGGCAACTTAATGGGTGTCCACTCTCACCCACCGCTTCCTTGATCGGTGGAGGGTCGTTAGCCGAACGGGTAAGACAAGGACTTATAAATTCTCATTAAAAGTATGATGAATATTATAAAGTAACTAAATGCTTTTATTAAATTCCCAATCTTAGTTACTTTAGGAAAATGTGAATAAGGTGCTAATCCATGAAATTACACTTTACACTTTGTTTAAGTCGTTGGTGGAGCGTGTGTGGTTAACCGGCACACTAACTTGGACTTAACAAGGTAGGTAAAGGGTGACTTAAGGTTTACCATAGTATCGGTGGAGCGTGTGTGGTTTACCGGCACATCGATTGAGTGATAAACCTTGAGGGTACCAAGTGATTTGCATGGTTACTTCACACCTCATTTTGTGATCCTCGGTATCCCAGTCACAAAACTTGGAGGGCACACTCGAGATTGAAACATGCCTTTGAAAAGTTCATTGAATCTCAAAAGAATCTAGGAATTTCTAAGAACCAATTAAAAACCTAATATTTATATTTCGTTTTTCATGGTGGAAATTGGTGAATCGTCATTCACCTACCTTTCAAATATGTTATAGCTTGGATTACGGCATACCTCTTCTAAGTTATAATATATTGTGATTGGATCCTAGCCTTAATATTACATTTGGGTGTTTTATTAAGGACTCTCTTAATATCTAAACTAATCTTGTTTTCTTCTTTCAGATGTCTTCAAACAATGCTGCTTCTGGCTCTACTCCTAATGGCTCCTTTACCCTTATGAACTTGTGTGAGAAAGTCACTTTTGATGGATCCAACTTCAATGAATGGATCAGAAACATCAGGATGATTACCCGCTACGAGGACAAAGAATATGTCCTTGACAAGGAGCTTAAGGAGATTGATGAGACCACTGCAACTCCCCAGGAGATCGCTGACTTCCGGGCACATGAAAGGGATGCTACAAAAGTGGCATGCATCATGTTGGCCACCATGACAGCGGAACTCCAAAAGTCCTATGAGGACTTCTACCCTTTTGAAATGCACCAAGATCTGATGGAAAGATACCATCAAAGTGCACGACAAGAGAGGTATGAAATCATATGCTCTATCATAACAACCATGATGAAGGACGGGGAATCCGTCATGAGCCACATGCAGAAAATGCAAAGGTATGTGGATCGGTTGCTGAAGCTTAATGTGAACTTCCCTGAGGAGCTTGCAATAGATATCATTTTGCACTCCTTACCATCGTGCTATGATCAATTCCGCATGACATATCACATGAATAAGGAAGAGGTCACACTCATCAAACTTCAGGGACTCCTCAAGACCGCAAAAACAGGTCTTAAGGGTAAGTCGGTTGTTAACACTCCTACTCCAAACTCCGCCCCAGTTTTGGCAATCGGGAAAGGTAGAGGGAAGAAGATAAAGAGCTCTTCGAAGGGTACCAAGGCTAGGACCCTTGATGGCTCTTCTTCAAGTGGAACCAAGAAAGGTTTTGTCACTCCTTCTTCTGACCCTAAAGAGGCTGAATGCTTCTATTGCCATGAAAAGTCACATTGGAAGCGGAACTGCCCAAAGTACCAGCAAGATGTGAAGGATGGGAAAGTTAAACCCAACCATGCAGGTATTTACACTATCTTATCTAATAACTCACCCCATTCTAAATCTTGGGTCCTTGATACCGGTTGTGGTATTCATATATGTTCTGATTTGCAGGGACTAAGAAGAAGTGAGAATGTGGAGCATGGAAGAATAAACTTAATCATGGGGAATAGGAAAGCTTTACCTGTCACCAAGATTGGAGTTTATACTTTATCGCTAAGTAGTGGGTTTAGTTTAGATTTGAATAAATGTTGTTATTCGCCAGAAATGGCAAGAAATATTATTTCCTTTCATGCATTGTATAAACAAGGTTTCACCTTTTCATTTGATAATGAAGTTGGTTCGATTAATGCTTTCTTTAATAATGTTCTTTATTTTAAAGCATTACCTTGTGATGGTGTGTATGAAACTGTATCTGTGGTTGATAACTTAGGAAATAATGTATTGTGTATTGATTCTGTTAATGATAATAACTTGGATAAAGCATCATTATGGCATTGTCGTCTTGGACATATAAGCAAGAAACGCATAGGCCAACTCCAAAAGGATGGAGTATTGGAGTCATTTGACCTAAAGTCAGATGATAGTTGCGAATCATGCTTACTTGGAAAAATGACAAAGTCACCCTTCACAGGTTCTTGTGAGAGGGGTGAAGGTTTGTTGGATCTTATACACACGGATGTGTGTGGGCCCTTCAAACATGCCACAAGGGATGCTAATCGTTATTATTTGACTTTTACTGATGATTACAGTAGATATGGATATGTCTACTTAATCAAGCATAAGTCAGAGACTTTTGAGAGGGTTAAAGAGTTTAAACAGGAAGTCGAGAATCAATTGGGCAGGAACATTAAGATGCTTCGATCCGATCGAGGTGGTGAGTATCTTAGTTCAGAGTTCCTCGACTATCTTAGGGAATGTGGGATTGTCTCACAATTGACACCTCCCAGGACACCGCAGTTGAATGGTGTAGCTGAGAGGCGTAATCGAACCTTGTTGGATATGGTTCGTTCCATGATGAGTCGAGCTTCGCTACCAATCTCATTTTGGGGGTATGCCTTAGAGACTGCCGCCCATATCCTTAATCTCGTTCCCACAAAGAAAGTTGCCAAAAATCCTCATGAGACGTGGACTGGTAAAGTACCCAAACTAGACCACATTAAGATTTGGGGTTGCGAGGCTTTCGTGAGACGCGAGACTCATGATAAGCTCGAACCTCGAAGTGAGAGGTGTATTTTCATCGGCTACCCACAAAAATCCTTTGGTTACCTCTTCTACAGACCTAGTGAGAATGTGGTCTTTGTAGCTAGGAGGGCTTTCTTTCGAGAGAGAGAGTTCATAAGCCAAGGAGATAGTGGGAGGCAAGTTGACCTTGAAGAAATTCAAGAGTCAAGTGGTGAAGGAACTTCAAACCCTAGCACTCAACTTGAGGAGAAAACTTCTGTTGAGCCAATTGACAAGTATGTACCTCTGAGGCGTTCTACAAGGGTTAGGAATGCACCTGAGCATTACTATGGATTCCATATTACTGCAGAAGGTGATACACTTATCAGTGATGAGACACTGATAGGTCTGGATGAACCTAACAGTTACGCGGAAGCCATGGCAGGCCCTGAGTCAGCCAAGTGGAAAGAGGCAATGGACAGCGAGATACAGTCCATGTATGACAATCAAGTTTGGAACTTGGTTGAGAATGTACCAGGTCGTAAGACTATAGGGTGCAAATGGATCTTCAAGAAGAAGACCGACATGGATGGTAATGTACACACTTATAAGGCACGACTGGTTGCAAAGGGTTTCTCACAAACTCCGGGAGTTGATTATGATGAGACCTTTTCTCCAGTGGCCAAGATTAAGTCTATTAGGGTTCTGTTAGCCATAGCTGCATTTCATGACTATGAAATATGGCAAATGGATGTCAAAACCGCTTTCCTTAATGGAAAGTTGGCTGAGGATGTTTACATGAGTCAGCCAGAGGGTTTTGTCAATACAGAGTACCCTAATAAAGTGTGTAAGCTTGAGAAATCCATTTATGGGTTAAAGCAAGCACCTCGCAGATGGAATCTTTGCTTTGATGAGAAAGTCAAAGAATTTGGCTTTTCTAGGAGTGAAGATGAATCTTGTGTATATGTCAAGGCTAGTGGGAGTATAGTTAGCTTTTTGGTATTGTATGTGGATGACATACTACTCATAGGAAATGACATCCCAACTCTGCAGGAAGTTAAGTCATGGCTTGGGAAGTGTTTCTCTATGAAGGACCTAGGAGAAGCTGCCTATATTCTAGGGATAAGGATCTTGAGAGACCGGAGTAAAAGACTAATTGGACTTAGTCAGAGTACCTACTTGGATAAGGTGCTGAAGAGATTCGGCATGCAGGAATCCAAGAAAGGAGAGTTAACCATCCAGAGTAACGCCAGATTGAGTAAGGCACAAAGCCCTAGTACTGAGGCTGAGATAGCAGAAATGAGTCGAATACCTTATGCTTCGGCTGTAGGATCGATCATGTATGCTATGACGTGTACTCGACCTGATGTAGCCTTTGCTTTGAGCATGGTTAGCAGGTATCAGGGGAACCCTGGCAAGGCACACTGGACTGCGGTAAAGAATATCCTCAAGTACCTACGGAGGACTAAGGACTGGGTCCTTACCCTCGGTGGGAGTGAAGACTTGAGAGTTGTAGGGTATAGTGATGCTAGCTTTCAGACTGATAGGGATAATTTCCGCTCTCAGTCAGGCTGGGTCTTTACGTTAAACGGAGGAGCAATTTCTTGGAAGAGTTCCAAGCAAGAGACAGTGGCTGATTCAACTTGCGAATCAGAGTATATAGCAGCTAGCGAGGCAGCAAAGGAGGCGATATGGCTGAAGAACTTCATTGGAGACCTTGGAGTTGTACCAGCTATTAAAGAGCCAATGGAAATTTTCTGTGATAGTGAAAGTGCAGTTGCCTTAGCCAAGGAACCAAGGGATCACGGGAGATCCAGACACATCGACAGAAAATACCATTTCATCAGACATCGAATAGAAGAAGGACTCCTCGTGGCAAAGAGGGTATCATCGGATGAGAATCCAGCAGATCCCCTCACGAAGGGACTGACTCGGGTTAAGCATCTCCAGCATGCTCGGAGCATAGGGCTGAAGGATGATATTAGATTTAGTAGTTAGATAACCTTGAAATTTGTAAAGTGTAATTGACATTAGATGATGAATAAAAGGTGTTTTATTTATGAGTAAAGTGTTGCTATCTCTTGTCGATCGTTTACTATATTTCTTTTGCATGTTTTGACTTCCAGAATAATTATGTTTGGTATATCATATTATTCGAACCTCCACAGTCGGTCATATGTCGGAAGTAGGTATGAATCAAGACTGTCATGATTGGTTGCAGAGGTCTAAGTTGTTGGACATGGCTACAACACTCATGAGTGCTCATAAGTTCTGAGCATTGGACTCAACCCACGCTCACTGGAATCACTTCATGGAATTTATCTCGAGTGATCGTGAGACGGTAATATCATATAAGTCTTCAAACCTAGATATATGATTTGTTGCTTATGAGTTGGTTATGCATTGATTGTACGAAAACGCATTGGTAACTCGATGTTATAAAACGTGCTCTTGTGTATAATTCAATGAGTAGTAGAACTAACATATGAGTCGGAGTTTATCTGTTCCTTCTTGGATTAGAAGCTGATATCTGGGCCCCTCGATGATTTTGTTTTGACCTATGTACCGGGCCCGGTCAGAACTAAGTTGATGTGTTCAATTAAGTTCTTTGTCAAACAAATCGGAAATCGGGAAACAAACTGCTGGACAATAAGTTAGACATTGTTCCATGTATTTGTCCGGCTGATATCTAGAACAGAGGATTATATGATCACTTATCTTAAATGGCGTATCATCATCTTCTCAGTTCCGAGAGACCTTGAAAGAGCTACGATTGCCGATCGGTTCCTGAAGTATTGCTGTTATAGTTATTAGACTTATCCAAGTGGGAGACTGTTGGATAAGGTGTCTAAGTCCATAACTATTTCTGGTATGTACTTGACCCGACCCGGCATGGTCCATTTGGGTTGCATGGCACCATGCAATTGGATAAACTAAAATGAGAGAAATAACACTTATGGTTTATTAATATATTATAAGTTCTAATATATTAATAATATTATTTAATTAGTTTGATCAAGAATTAATTTAGAATTAATTAAGTGATCAAAAGATAACTAAATAAATATATGGGTAGATTATGTAAATCTTCCATATCTTATATAGTGGGCTAAGAGGCTCCATGGATTATCAAGTTGGGTTCCACCCATAGGATGCTCCATGGGAGTTACAAACCCATGGGTCATGGAAATGAAGAGTCATGACACATTAGGGTTTACATGGTGTAACCCTAGATGTGTCAACACTATATAAGAAACCCATTCTCCACCAAAATTGGCTACACTAAGAAACAAGAGGGCTAGAGCCGATTTTGCAAGTGTAAGATTCTCTCAAAGTTTACTCCTTTGCATTTGGTGTTGTGTGAAGCATTTGAGGCATCACACTTGGGGTGCTAGGCTCACAAGGTTTCAAGGATCATAATCAACAACAAGGTAAGTTATTCTATCTTTCATTCAAGTTAAAAATGTTCCCCATGTATGCTAGATAGGAATATAACCTTGGAATTCAACTTTGCATGATTATTAGACAAACATAGATCCAAGGTTATTAGGGTTGCATGTACACTTAGGAAGTGTTAGAATGCTCAAAACCCATCACCGAGTTCACCTAGGAACGCGAAGACCAAATAAAGCAAAAAATACCCACATCTATTCCTCAACCCTTGATGTCCCACTCAGATGCAAGTTTCGGGACGAAATTCCTTCTAACGAGGGGATAATGTGACAACCGTTAAATTCAAGTCAAAGTCAAAGTCAAAGTCAACAAGTCAAACCGGTCAAACTCTACTAGTACTCGTGTGTTAAAAAGTTATTCTATGTATAAAAATGTGCATCTTTATGTCAAAAATTCCAGTGTCTCGAAGAATCTATGTGTTAACAATGTAAAAACCCTAAAAAGGGAGTTAAACGCATCAAAACACGACTAAGGACCCTTTCGGGGACTTAAAACGATCATTAACGAAGCATAACGGGGTTCGCGAACCTTGCATTTGCGAGATTATGCGATAATAATGGCTAAGGCTAAATCTCTCCCAAATCTCTCTAAGTATGTGAAATCTCTCCAAGTATGTGAAATCTCTCCCAAATCTCTCCCAGCATGTGAAATCTCTCCCAAATCTCTCTAAGTATGTGAAATCTCTCCAAGTATGTGAAATCTCTCCCAAATCTCTCCAAGTATGTGAAATCTCTCCCAAATCTCTCTAAGTATGTGAAATCTCTCCAAGTATGTTAAATCTCTCCCAAATCTCTCCAAGAATGTGAAATCTCTCCAAGTATGTGAAATCTCTCCCAAATCTCTCCAAGTATGTGAAATCTCTCCAAGTATGTGAAATCTCTCCCAAATCTCTCCCAAAATTTCTCTCAAACTTTTTATAGTCATCTGGGTCATCCCGACCCTTAACTTGGTCAAAAATCACGTAAAACAGAAAGATTTCTCGAAAAACAGTCATATAGAACCGAAACTCCTCTTAGGAACCGAAACTCCTCTTAGGAACCGAAACCCCTCTTAGGAACCGAAACTCATCTTAGGAGCCGAAAGTGTTAGAACCGAAAGTGTCAGAAGCTCGTCGGACCGAAGCCAGCAGCGAGGACCGAAGTTCGGCACCCATGCGAGACCTCGGACCCTCGCACCCCCACTTCGGACCTTCGGCCTACTCTCGGTTCTTCCTTTCCCTACTCTCGGTTCTTAGCTCCTTAGAGCCGAACCTCGCAGGTTCGGTCCCTAATGCCGGTTTTTGACTACTTTCGCCTCTTAAACCCGTTTTTGACATTTTTGACGGGATTTTTTTCACCAAATTCATATTTTTATCATTTTAACCCCCATAACTATTATTTTAATTATTTTTCAATGATTTATTAATTAAAAATCATCATTTTATAATAAGAAGAATATTCTACACCATAAGTGGGTCAAGTGTGCCCACTTGCCTCCTATGTGTCACTTTCTCACTGGTCCAACCTTATCCACATCACACAAACCAAGGCAAACATACCTTCACCCTAGCCACTTGCTCCAGCAACCCTCCATATAAGGAAATGCCTGAGATTTCCTTGATCATTTGCTTCACCATCAAACATTATACACTTCTTAAACCATCAAGAGGGCCTCTTTTCTCTCAACTTTCAGCCACACTTTTGATGTATTCTCGAGTCATTTATTTACTTATTGGTAAGTATTTCCTTCTAACTCAAGTGTTATTACATGTTTTCATAACACTCTTGGATCAACGACTCATATCTTCACACCAAAAAAATCGTTCTTAGGATCATCCAAAACTTCGTGTGTTCATCAAGTGATCTAGACTTGAAACTCATCATCTTCAACCTTCCACTCTTCAAGAAATCACTCAAGGTAAGTTCATACCCCTACATTTTCTAGTTTTCTTCAGTTTTCAGGGGGGAATACAAGTTAAAACACCAAAACATATTCAAAACTTAACTTGACAGATTACGACAGAAAAGTTGTGACCTGTTCACGAACTGTTTTACCCAACTTAAACTTAATATCTTTCAAAACTGTTTAATATGCAACTAGTTCAGGTTTATACCTTTACAATGACTACTTTCACATCTCCATATGATTTTTCTACGATTTATGGTGATTTCTACAAAACTGCCTATCATTTCAGAAACGAATTCGGACCAGTCTGTGATTATGAACACTTTCACATAAGTTAGAGACTTTTAAAAATCATAATAAAAATTATGAATAAACTAGACACATTTTCTAAACTCTCAGAGTTTACGGAGTTAGTTTTCGACTTCGTATGATTTTTATATGATGATTTCAAAACAGTGCAGAAAGGATAAAATCTAGTTACATAGTTTACCATATTAACAACACTTTGTAGTATGTTGAGCAAAGTGGATAACGATAAGTTTCTCAATGTTTGGATGCATTCTTGTTAGATATCATCATAAACAGAAATTAGTCATTCATGTTAAGGTTTTTCCTCCATTCATTTCGAACACATATAATAAACTACATTAAGTATAGTTTATGAATTTTCGATAAAAGCATACTACATGGAAAAGGTTTTACTCTCAAAACAAATGGGTTTTTCATATACTACTTGATAAACTATAATAGTAATAGTTTATGGATTTATATCACAAATGTATTTTTATAAAAGATGATTTCACTTCCTCCACGGAAGAGGTTTTATACTCAAAACTATATGTAAACTAGTTAACGTAAGTTGTGAGACATTCTCCTTCGGGGTACTCTTAAGTACCACAGAAAATCCTGATTTAGTTATAACCAGAGTCTCTTGTAGGAGAGCGTGATAATTGTGTATAGATCTATATTGGGATTGACAACCCACACCCATGCTGCTTGCATAAGTCCGATCGGCCGATCGGGGGTGACAAATGTCATTTCGTTTCCGACGCCTGAAGAACGTCGCAGCAGGTTATTCTGTCGTAGTATGGTTATAGCGACTCACATAGGGAGTTAACAATCTTTCAAGTTTACAGGAAAAATTCTAAAATGAAAAGGGATTTTACTTCTAAATTAAACGAGTTTATGCCGATTTAAACTCGCATGTATTACTTTAAGTATGGAAAAATACTTGTATATTCTCGGTCTTGACGTTTAAGACTATATGACTTTTTATAAGGAAAATATTGGATTTTCTTTGGAAATACATTACCATTATGAACATTATAAGTACAAAACACACACATATTCTCTGTCTTGACGTTTAAGACTACATGACTTTTTATAAGGAAAATATTGGATTTTCTTTGGAAACATATTTCTATCAAAACTACGTTTCATCTAGAATTGTTAGACTTCAGCTATAATTGCTAAGTGTATATGCTAGAGTTATATAAGCGTATAGTCGCAATCGACCTAGAATTGGTGGGCCCGCCTTACTTCCTGTTCCTTGTTTGGTTGTGGACCTAGGGCAGACCCATTATATTCGACAGTTTATTTAACTTAAATTTTATATAACTTATATACACTGGGTGATTGTAGAAGGAATCTGCAGGTCCTTCTAGGGTACATTATTGCATGACATAGGAGAGTTCATCTAGCGTTTAATAAAGAAAATATTGAATTTTCTGAAATCATACTCTATCGCTTTTTACAAGGAAAACGGCTTCTTTCTCAAATAAAACTCTTATGAACTCACCAACTTAATTGTTGACACTTTTTCAAACTACTTGTATTCTCAGGAATTCAGTGAAACGGGAAATCAACCGCTTTTGAGGATGGGACGTTAAATCGTCAAAAATTTCATTTTTGTCATCATAAGTGTAATTGATCGGAAACATGTAAACACAAACTATTGTATAACTTTTTCAATTATATTTATGATGGCTGTATTTACTTTGGGCACTATTATACTCGTTGTTGTGATACTATACATGAAGTCCTCCACCCCCGGACGTTTCCGCCATCCTTGGTTTGGGGGTGTGACAATGAGTTCAACAACTTCAGAGCTCATACTGGCGAAAGCTTGGAAGACTCCTTCAAAAGATTCAACATGATAGTCACCAAGTTATCCAATGCGGGCACCATCCGCAGTAACCATGAAACAAATCTTTAGTTTCTTAATGGTTTGGGAAGACATTGGACTACAACTAAGATGATAGTCCAAGGCGATAGAAAGATTCATTCTTTGTCACTCTACAAGCTCTATGGAGAACTGCAAGCACAAGAATCCACCATACTCAAAGACTGTGCTGACTTCGGAGGACCACTTGCTCTCATAGCACAAGCTCCACGTAATCAATCTTACTCTCCCTCGTATGACACTCCACCGCAGTCATACGAAGCTGACTCAGAGTATGACGATGAAGAAGAATTTCAGAAGGCTATTGCTCTGGTTAGCCAACAGTTCAACCGTCTACCACCTCCTTCCTTCCGCAAGAATCAACAGTTCAATAAACCTCCATTCAACCGTAACTTCAGTTCCCAGAATAAGCATCCTCGATATCCCAAAAGTTCTCATCCACCACCGCAATCTCAAAATAATCAACCAAAGGAGGCACCGCAGTCTACTCAAACCACTGACTCCGGTACTCCCTCAGAAGACAAGACTGATGTTGTAATTTTTCACAAATGCAACAAAGAGAATCACTTTGCAAGAGATTGTAAGGCCAATGTAGTAAAAGACAGAGCATTCTACCTTAGAATGGCTCAAGAGTTGGAAGATAAGGAAAAGGCAAGGGCATACGTAGCCCATGTCAAAAGAGGCCATCAAGTTTGGTCATCCGGAGACGAAGATGAAGCTATCAGCAGTGTCAAAGGAAAAGGGAAAATTTGCATGCTGGCAACTGCGGATGATGATGGGTCTACAAAGCTGGACAAAAACTACTGCTACATGGAAAAGGATGGAACTCTAAGCATCGTCGAATAGGTAAAAGTTATGATCCAAACTCTAAACTATAGCATGCATGACTGTCAACCCTACATAGATGATCTTAATGACACTTGTGTTGCCGTCCTTACAGACTATAACAAAGCCTTAGATGAGAAGAACATTGTGTCGCAAGAGATGTTCCATGTGAGGGGACGACTGGATAACAAAAGACTCAAAATGGATATGTTAGAAAAGGACTTAGAGTTAGAAAAAGATGCAAGAATGTTGAGTGAAACACAATTAGAGATAGCTTTGAACCAGAGAGATTTATCTCAGAGTCAAATTGTACGCTTAAATCTCTTAATCGAAAAATTGTTCAATGAAAGTGAAGCTATTGAAAATTTGGTAAACAATGGAACCGTGGACAATACATACAATTGGGGTTGGTCAAATGGATATCCTACCGCAATGGATTCCTCACCCCGGTTCAACAAAGACAGACTGTATGTCCCTCCAGACCGAGAATTTCATTTTTCAGTCAATGACAAGACCTTTCCCGAAGACATCAAAACTCACTTCGATAGACTACATAATCTAAGCAATAATTGTGTCATTGAGGAAATTGTGCCTGAGGTTTCGGGTCACATATGTGATCAAATTCCTATCTGTGGCACCATTTACCCAAATTCTCAAACCTCATCCGTAGTTGATGAAGAAATTGTCATTGAGAGCCCCGAAGTCTCGAAAGACTTTCCATCTCTGTCCTCAGACCGTAGTGTCTCACACTGTAGTCAAAAGTCCCACAAAAGTCCCACTGAAGTCCCAACTCAGACTTACTCTGCAGTAGTCAAATCATCACTACCGCAGTCATCAGTAAAAGGAACTGTGACTCTTCAGCCAATTCATCATGAATTACCCATAGAAAACTTTGAAGTAGGTCAATGCTCTCAAACCCCTGAATCTTCAAGTTCGGATGACTCAAGCCCACGTTTTCAAAAATTTTCTAAGAATTCCAGGAAACCGCAGTTGAACATCAAGGACTGCGGTTCTCCAAAAACTTTAGCAAAAAAGGCTTTCAAAGAGGAAATTCGCTCCCGAGGCACAAATAGACAAATCTTTTCGAAAAACAAGAAGCATGTCAGACTTCCAAAGTCCAAAAGTCCAGAAAAATTTGTTTTCTCACACTATTTTTTGAAAAACTCTCCCATCAAGAAAACATACAAAAAGGAATGTACAGTTTCAACAGTCATTCCTATTTCATCTGACACAACCCAAAAAGGTGTAAAGTCTTTTCGAAACAATGGTTTTCAAATCTATTCCTCAGACGATCCGAAATGGAAAGGTATTTTACCCACTCCAACACTTTTAAAGTCACATCAAAATTTTAACAAGTGGAAGGGTATTTTACCAAATCCAACAAAAAGAACACAAAGATCTACACGTGCTAAACCTTTTTCAAAACAAACTTTTCAGAAACCAAACAACACTCATGTCAGATCTTTTCAACCTCGGACCGGTCACAAGCCCAACTCATCCTTTAGACCGCTGACCAAACGTGGTGTCAGAACAAAAGACAAAATCTCAACCTGCAAATGTCAGTGTAGTTGCCAAAAAAATTCATCCTATGTCAAATCTAATTGGAGTCAGAAACCTCGTAACTTTTCAAAAACACACAACACTCCAAAACTACACAAACACCCAGGACTAGGATTAAAAGTTGACAAGAAACCTGTCCCTGCAACCTCGGTCCATGCATCATTCAGAAACTCATCTGTTGTCCCAGGCTCCAAACTAGTTTGGATGCCTAAACTAACCGTGTAATTCTCAGGCTTTGTGCAAGGAGGAACAAGAAGAATAATGGCTAATCGACAGTGCCTGGTCCTTGCACATGACCGGAAGGTTAGAATACCTTCGGGATTTCAGGCCAATTTGCAACGGTGGAAATGTTACATTCGGCAACAATGCGAATGGGATCATCCGAGGTTACGGTGTTCTCACTACGGGGAACTTCTCTATTCAAAAGGTTGCTTATGTAGAAAGCCTTAAACACAATCTCATCAGTGTTGGCCAACTATGTAAGGCAGGCCATCGAGTTGAATTTGATGATCAATTTTGTTATGTAATGACAAGTGATAGGAGCACATGTTTGATCAAATCTCGATCCGAAGGTACTATGTATCCTCTGGATGTCTCTCTGATCATAGGCAAACCGCAGTTATGTTTCCTATCCAAAGCAGTATCCGAAGTCAGCTGGCTATGGCACCGCAAGCTAGCTCATCTCAACTTCAGATACATCAACAATTTGGTCACTGGAGAACTAGTCAGAGGACTCCCTATTCTCAAGTTCAGCAATGATACTCTCTGCCCTGCATGTGAATGTGGGAAGCAATCCAAAGCAAGTCACCCCATGGTGATTGACTCTTCAATTTCTGAACCACTTGAGCTCCTTCACATTGATCTCTGCGGTCCATCAACCGTAGCCAGTCTCCATCACAAGAAGTACATACTGGTTATAGTAGATGACTTCACACGCTTCACATGGGTTTTCTTCCTTAGACTCAAGTCAGAAACACCGCAGATTCTCATCAATTTCATCAAGGAAATAGAACTTCAGATAAAGCTGCCAGTACGACGCATCCGCAGTGATAATGGAACCGAGTTTACTAATCATCTCCTCAACAGTTTCTTGGTGTCCAAGGGTATCACTAACAACTTCTCAGCTCCCTACACATCGCAACAAAATGGGGTAGTAGAGAGAAGGAACCGCACTCTAGTAGAAGCAGCCAGATACATGCTCAACTTCGCACACCTTCCTCTCTACTTCTGGGCTGAAGCTGTAGCAACCGTATGCTTTGTGCAAAACCGAAGCATTGTGTGCAAACGCCTCAATAAAACACTGTATGAGGGCCTTAACAACCGCAAGCCAAATGTTCGCTTCTTTCATATCTTTGGGTGTAGATGTTTCATGATCAACAACAGAGATCAGCTTAACAAGTTTGCACCGAAGTCTGATGAAGGCATCTTCCTTGGCTACTCCATTAACAAGGTTGCTTATCGAGTTCTCATTAGACGCACAAGGTTGATCATTGAAAGCTTCGATCTGAAATTTGATGACTATCACATCCGCAACACCCCTCCATCCACTGTAACCACCGCAATCCTGGAAAGTGATATTCCTACCTCTTCGGGTCCATTAAATCTTGTTGAAGTCAATTATGACGATCTCTTCGACCCTGTAGAAACAACCAAGTTATCCGAAGTTCTTGTGTCTCAAGAAGCTCAACAGCAGCACACTGATGTATCTGGTCCTTCACTATCCGAAGTAGCATCTCTCAATACTTTCACCTCGCCGGTTGAGGGGGAAAGCTCTACTCCGGATCAAGCAACAACCATCGAGGTTCCAGTACTTGATACAGCTCAAGTTCCCATCCGTAGAGAATCATTACCATCCATCGTTTCTTCCGACTCGGATGATGAAAACATAGAAACCATCGACACAAGAACAGACTCTAGGATTATCACTCTTCCATCCGCAGTCCAGGGGGAACCTTCTCAGGTTCCAGAGGAACTCCCATCAGCAATCCAGGGGAACCTCTTCCAACTGCTCAAGAAAATTCCATTCTCGTTCCAAAAAAGCAAGATGATTCCGCAGGATGTTCTCAAGTCCAGGGGGAACTGCCATCTCCAGCCGCAGAATCTTCTGATATTGAAGATATTCCCTCTACCACAGCTGTTGATCATCTACAACCCCGTCTACACGTATGGACGAAGGACCACCCACCAGGTCAAATCATTGGCAACCCATCCGCAGGTATCCAGACTCGATCTTCCAAGGACTTATCTGATCATTGTCACTACGCAGCATTTATGTCCTCATTCGAGCCCCGAATGATCAAAGAAGCATTACTAGAACCTGATTGGATATCCGCAATGCAAGAAGAGCTAGAAGAATTCAAAAGGAACAAAGTGTGGAAGCTCACCCCGAAGCCACATGGTCACACCATTGTTGGTACTAGATGGGTATTCAAAAACAAGCTGGATGAATCTGGTGCGGTAGTCAGAAACAAGGCAAGGTTAGTTGCAAAGGGCTACAGTCAACTTGAAGGTGTTGACTATGATGAAACGTATGCTCCGGTGGCACGAATGGAAGCCATTCGAATCTTCTTAGCATACGCAACCCATAAAAACGTCAAGGTACACCAAATGGACGTTAAGAGTGCATTTCTCAATGGGGAATTAAAAGAAGAGGTTTATCTTCAGCAACCTCCAGGCTTTGAAAGTATCGAATTCCCAGACCACTGCTACAAACTTGAAAAAGCAGTCTACGGTCTGAAGCAAGCCCCAAGAGAATGGTACGAGACTCTCTCTGAATTTCTTGTCTCGTCCGGATACAAAAGAGGAGTGATTGATCCCACTTTATTTAGAAAAGCAAATGGTGACCACCTTATGCTTGTACAAATATATGTGGATGATATCATCTTCGGATCGACTGATCAAGGAATGGTGGATGAATTTGCTAAGCTCATGACCAACAAGTTCAAAATGAGCATGAATAGAGAGATTAACTTCTTTCTAGGACTTCAAGTGAAACAAGTTTCGCAAGGGATATTCATTCATCATGAGAAATACACCACTGAACTGTTAAATAAATATTCTATGGACAACTGTTCTTCGGCTAAGGTCCCCATGGCCTTCGGATATAAGATCTCTGCTGATCCCTCAGGCGAATCTGTGGATCACAAGACTTATAGAGGTATCATAGGCTCTTTGATGTACCTCACCACAAGCAGGCCAGACATTGTCTTTGCAACAGGTGTATGCGCAAGGTATCAGGCTGACCCAAAAGTGTCACATATGACCGCAGCCAAACAGATACTACGGTACCTGAAAGGAAGCAAGTCTCTTGGATTATGGTACCCCGCAGGCAATGATTTCAGCCTTCAAGCATTCACAGATGCGGATCACGCCGGATGCAGACTAGATCGAAAAAGCACCTCAGGTGGATGTCAATTTCTGGGTGGAAGACTCGTCAGCTGGTCATCAAGGAAACAAAGTTGTGTATCTCTGTCTACCGCAGAAGCTGAATATGTGGCCGCAGCCAGCTGTTGTTCACAAGTCCTATGGATGAAGACACAACTTATGGACTACGGATACAGAATGTTGCCGATACCAATTTACTGCGACTCTGAAAGTGCTATAGCGATTTCTCATAATCCTATTCAGCACTCCAAGACCAAACATATTGAACTACGGTATCACTTCATCAAAGACCACATCCTGAAAGGTAACATTGAACTCATATTTGTCCATACTCATGAAGAGATTGCTGATGTATTCACAAAGGCACTTGACTCTTCAAAGCTCAACACTTTCTTACAAATGTTAGGAATGATGAATCCGGACCCACATTTCTTCTTGAATTGATAGGCACCGCAGACCATCCTTGGTCTCTGTTGCGGTCCTAACTGAAAGTTACTTATGATAGATGGTTTTGGTATATCCTGTGTACCGCAGTCTATGTACCGCAACCATATATCATATTTATCCTTCACTGGTCCTTATTTCTTGTTATTACTAACTTATTGTACAAGTGCTCTCCTAAGTTCTTCTACCGCAGTCTATGAACCACACATCTACCCATCCGCAATAGCAAAGGATCCATCCGCAATGAAGTTTCCATCCGCAATCACATTGATAATTTCTCAACTGTTTCATTAATCCTTGAATCATGGTGTGCTATTTAATGATCCTTCATTAAATAAAAACATTCCTTGAGAAACTGTCTCATTCTCTTTTTGAATAAACCTTGTGTCAGACCTATTTTAGGTATGATGACAAAAAGAACGTTTTTCCATAAACACATCCTTAATCTGTCTTTTCCTCTTACCCAACACGTCCCATCCGTTACAACTTCTTTTCCCCTCACCACACGATCACCTGACGTGATGATGTACGTCTGACTTTTCATTAAATGCAAATCCCTTTTTCCGAAAAATCCAAAAAGATTTTAAACCGTTTCATCATGTGTGGCTGAGATTTCATCTCCCAAAATCAAAAGAACCCCCAATTTTTTTTACCTTATCCTTTTTTTTACCTAGGGTAAATAAAAAAACGTTTCCCGCTCCCATAAGCCCCTATAAAAACCTTTCTTCTTCCCCAAGAACACTTTACGCTCTCTGAACATTGAATCCTTTCTCCATTATTGTACTCTGTTTTCTACACTTTCTCTCAAACTACTACAATGGTGAAATCCGGTGTATCCAAGAAACAATCCAAAGCTTCTGGATCAGTGAACCCTACTGGTTCAGACTCTGCTTCACCTCATCTCACACCTACGATTGCTTCAAGCAACTTCAGATCCATGTTCGAAGATCATTCATCCTACAATGCTCCGATCAAGCTGATGATCAAGTTTCTGAAAAATCACCCCCTGTTTGTCCCCTTCGATGCTTTCACAGACGTTGTCCCACTCTCAACCCTATTCAAATGTGCCTTTTCAACCTATCGACCACTCGAAAATCCATAAGAAGTACATCTTAACCTGGTTAACGATTCTTTGGTCATTCTGTCCAAAGAAAAGTTTCTTTCTGCCATTAACCTCCTTGTTCATCCCTCCATCAAGATTTTCACCCCATTCATGACGGACATCACTTCTGCACTTTACCAAATGGGATATCAGAAGAAGATTAAAGGGATTGGGGAATTCAAGAAAAACCAACTGCATGCAGTTTGGCAATTCGTTTGTCATTTCGTCATCCGCAGTCTATCCGGCAGAACCGGAGGCACGGATAATATGGGACTCAAACTTCTAGAGCTGGTGCGGAGTATCTTCACAGGCCATGGCGTGAACTACGGTCAGATTCTATGGGATGACTTTCTGCAATACATTCCCAAGGAGAGCCCAAGGGAGAACCCAACCGAACTCACTTTTGCAAGGTTCTGGTCCCTCTGCATTTCAGACCTCCATGCGGATGCAGGGATCAACATGGGCAGCGACATCAATTTCTTTGTCACCAAGGATCTCAAAAGGTACAATCCCTCATCTGATCAATCTATTTTTGGACCAATTAGAAGACTTCCAACCCACATTCTCACCACTCTTAGTCTTGAGACTGCTGATGTCTCAGATCATATTGAGGCTACGGAAGGTATTGCCCCATACCTTCCTACCCCGCCTCTTCAAACCCCATCCGCAATCATTACCCCTGGAAGTACCACAGTCCCTTCCTCCACTACTCTCTCAAATCTTTCTCAACGAAGAAAGAAATTGACCTCAACTCATCAAGGTCCCCGCAATGTCTCAAAGAAACAAAGAACCCCACAGAAAGATGCTCCTAAACCAACCCCACCCTCCAAGAAACGCAAAACTAAACCTACCGCAACCACACATGACAGTGACTCTGATGAGGATGCGCAACCAATTGCCATCCTTAAGAAAAGAAAAACCAATCTCACTGGCCATATGTGTGACCGGACTGATACCTCAGCCTCTCAAAAGGCTCCGATAGTCCTTGGGGTGGCCGCAGACCCATTCAACACCACCATCGAATACCACTCAAGCTCAGAAAGTGAGTCTGTTTCATCACCTCGTGGAGACTCCCCCCCAGTTCATTCCTAAGAGGATAACACTGGTTCTCGCCCTAAGGTCTCCAGGGCTTCCCGACTGCATTTCTTTTCCCCTGAGGAGTTGAACTCCATCCTCTTGAATGTCACCCATACACTTCAAACACCTTCCCAACCACAGGGCACTTATTCCGCCCTTGCCGGAACTGAGCCGAGGCTAAACTTGACTACAGGTCAAGGAGACCAAGGAAGCTCAGGAAATCCTACTCTGCTTACATCTGTAACAGGTGGTTTAGGCACGGTGAGCACAAATGTGCAAGGATCCGTGGACCCGAAGGACACTTCGGTGCGATACCAAGTATTTGACGGTGATAACTCTAATGACTCATGGTTGAACTACACTCCGGTATCTGAAGCCGGCATCCAGAAGTATGCCGCTTTCCGTAGGGCATTCCAAGCACGAAAAGATCAACAAATCAAGCAACAGCAACAAAAAGAACAAGAAATATAAGATGTGGCTAAGTATTAGGCAAATGCAATAAACAATGCCAATACCGTAGCCACCATTTTGAAAGTTCAAGAATGGATGTCTGAGATGGCAGAAACTCTCCGCAAGACTCAAGAAGCAACTGCTGATCAAAATGCTTCCAAAGTCCCTCAAACTCCCACTGTCCAAGAATCACAAGACGATGGAACCGCAGTAGAAGTCAGCTCTGCTCCCACCTTCGGTCTTGATGATGTTGATCTACAAGAGGTAAACAAACCCTCTCCCTCTGATGATGATCTTATGATGTTCGATGAAGAAGAGGAATCCAGTGGCTCTCACCATTCCACTTCTAAGCCCAAAGAGAAGAAGAAAAAGAAGAAGAATGATGTCACAAGAAAGGAATTTTTGAGCCTGCAAGCAAAGGTTGATCAAATTCTTGCTGCGGTCAAGCCAACTCAACCGCAACCAGAAGACACCCCCGAACCGCAGTCATTGATCGAACGGATAGAGCGCTTGGAAACTCGTGAGCGATTGGCTGCTGAGCGTATCTCCCTCAAAGTAGAAATGGGAATCCGGTCCCTTGACAACAATCGACAAGCAGATCACAAGAACTTCATGGCTGCTGCGGAACGCCTCATCTCTGAGGTGACCGCAATCAAGAAAGATCTCCAAGCAGCCATTGCGGATGAAGCCACCCAATCTCAAAAGCTGATAGCGGAGACTCACACTTCCTATGAGTCCACTATCTCAGTCCTTCAAGCTACAATCAACCGCCTGCAATGCTCCTTGTCAACCAACTTCCATGGTCCTGAAATCCTTCAACTCACCAAGGACATTCACAGGCTGCTCTTCAACTCCACCATCCACAACAATCAACAACTGGCAGATGCCCTCAAAGCTCAATTTCAAGAAGTTTTTGCCAAAGTTGATGGCCTTTGAAAAAGGCTTGAGGAAGCTCCTGGGTTGCGATCCTCAAGAGGGGGAAGTGAAGAAGAAGTCCATCACTCCAATCACTCCATCTCACAACATCAAAATCCCCCCATCATTACAGAAAAAATTCCTACACCGCAACCCTCACCAACACCATCTCATCAGACTCCCCCATCATTACAGAAAGAATTTCTACACCGCAACCCTCACCGCAACCATCTCATCATACTCCACCTCATAACACTCCACCGCAAAAGGAGATCACTCCTGAGAAACCAGAGACTCCCCCTCACTTCAAAAATCTGGTGGAGCACATGTCCTCTCCAAGCTCAAACGACTCCCCTGCCACTACCCAAAGGAAAAAAGATTGGAAAGCAGCTAAACTTGCTGAGCTTATATGGAGAGAATGCGGTTTTGACACTATCATGGATGAATCCTTGATAAACTCCTTGATCAATCCTCACCGCAGATTGCTGGATGATGACTACAAGCCATACCTCACATATGCTGAACCCCCCTCGGATGGCTACTGGGATGTTCCAATCTCCCCAAATGCTAAATACTTCACAGTGTTTGAGCCATTTGACCGCAGCCTTCCAGACCACAAAAGACTGCCAATGGAATTCAAGAGACTTAACCATTTTTATGCTAAACATTCCTCTCCCATTGAGAAAATCTGGTCAAACGACAGACCATCCGCAGTCAAAAACTACAAGCCTCAGAAGTTCATGAAGGATGACTTCATCCAATACACTCTCACTAGAAGGGAACACGACTATGTCCGCACCCAAGCTGACTTCCCCTGCATGAATCCTGAAGAAGTCTTTCTCATAGCAAAGGTGTTCCAGAACAAGTCGGAGAAACACCCGAAGATGAAGATAGCTCTTGAAAGAGCTAGTATGTTTTTGAAAGAGACTGTCTGTGATTTTGCTAAAATCGACGCAGACATTTACCCCACCATTGCCAAGAAGTTTGATCTACCACCACTCGATCCTGCACCAATGCCTACTGAAGGTTATCAAGAAAGATCCTTAGGTGCAACCAACTTCCCTGAACTCGGAGTCATTTTCAAAAGGAAGACTGATAAAGTCAAATACTTTATTCCTATGACTGCCATGAATCGCCTCACCAGGAAACAACTTGAAATCTGCCGAGCCGCAGTCGAAAGATCAAAGCATAAAACTGCCGAAGTCAAGTTCGAGATTTTAAGGAGAATCACTTGGTTGGAAAACGTCAGGAAGTTTTGGTGGATCCTGATCAAGTTTCTTAAACTTGATAGCTGAACAAAAGTTAAAGAGGTCACTTAGGGGGAAATTGTTGAATCATGAAAAGTGACCCTCTTGAACTTCAGCTACCGCAGCCAACAAGCCACCGCAGTCAAGCTCCCTCTTCAGCATCCGAAGTCATCAAAGCCAACCGCAGTCACTCTTTGTTACTTAGTTTATTTTGTCTTACTGTAATCCTCTCTATTGTCCAGTATGCCTTGCATGGCTACTCTTAGAGATTGAATCTAATGTAACTCCTTGAGTCTCTATAAATAGAGCTCATTCTCTTGTATTCATTACGGATCTATCATTCTGAATACACATCTCTGAAGTTATCTTTTCTATCTCTCTATCTAGTTACTCATCTCTTCTTACTCACAAATCTTACTAGAATATAACTTATTACAATCTCTCTTCGGAGCAAGTCTTTTGTGACTTAATCACTAAGTTTGATCTCACTTATTAACTTGGCTTGAATGCATTCCTTGTTATAAATCAACTTATGTGTATACTTGATATAACAATTGTTGTCATTTCCATTTCTTTACTTTTCCGCAACTAACTCTCTAACTATCTAACTCTAAATATTATTGTTGAGCTTTTAGATCCTTCGAGATTAACTATTCCGCAATATACTTGTTCTAACGTTTGTTCAAGTGTGTCTCAAAGTTTTTCTCTCAACATATTCCATTCTGGAATTTGACTCAAAGAGACTTGAGTCTAGACGTTGCATCATCCGATGAAAGGTCATTAGAGCATGACCCATTGATCTGTTACAATAGATAAGGGGAAGTACTTATCCTAAGAAGAAGAAGGAGTCCTCAGTAAGGATTTATTTTGTAACTTGTAGGTTACGATTGAAAGTCCAACCTAGTACGAAGAGCAGGTGTAAGATTGAGCATTATGGTTATTACTTAGGATGGAAATATAACGTACGGAATCATTATATAAGTCCTATTTTCATTGATGATTCCGGGACGTAATCATCCTAAGGGGGAGATAATTGTAACGCCCGTAGATC
Source organism: Lactuca virosa (assembly GCF_052849685.1). NCBI lineage: Eukaryota > Viridiplantae > Streptophyta > Magnoliopsida > Asterales > Asteraceae > Lactuca > Lactuca virosa. The sequence continues at coordinate 14,143,375 of NC_136426.1, forward strand.
CGGGCTAGTCAATTTAGAGACGATAAGCATCAAAAATGACTTTTTGATGGAAGATTATTTAGAAGCATTAATATTAACCAAGTTATAGTATATGTCTCAAGGTTTTCGGATATATAAAGAATGCCGAAATCCGAGTTCTAACGAAGGAGTTATGGCCCGTCGAAGTTTCGCGACGGAACCGGCACGACACCGGTAAACGTAAATGGTGAATTTACGATAGAGTAATATTTAGCCTTAGCGATCTAAACGAAAGTCGTAGTCTTCGTTAAATTGAGAGCGTCCATAAAAAGAATGCCCAAATCTGAATTCGTATGAGGAAGTTATGATTTTTCTAAGTTTCAGCTTAGCAGTAGACAGCTAAAAACTCGAATTTTAGATCGAGTGATTTTTAGCCGACACAACCTAAACGAGAATCGAAGGTCTCATCCATAGTAGTACAACGGTAAAAAGACAGACGGAAACGAACGTCGGATGAAGAAGTTATGAATTTTTAACGGATTTCCTGTCCCGGTCTGTTAAAAATAATAATATTAAAATAAAATTCAAAATTAGCCGACGAAGTCTAAACGAAAGTTGTAGAGCGTAATTTTACCTACGCGTGCATATAAAGAACGTCAAAAACGGAGCTCGTATGCGAAAGTTATGGATTTTAGAAGTTTGGGCACAAAATCCGAGGAATTTCGCATACATGGCTCGGAATTGGCCACATACGAGCCTTGCATACATGACGCGTGTCAGTCGCTGATACGACCGAAGGGAGGTCCAACCGAAGTCCGGCGTGTGTCGTATCCGTGGAGGCGTCCGAAGCGAGCCACGTCTCGCCTACGAGGTTCCGACGCGCCTCCTACACCTCGCCTCCGTGTCTTGACCTCGCACCAACCACCTGTCCCTTCGCATCCAAGCCACCTCCGAGCCTCGCAGCTGCTGCGTGGAGCCTTTTTAGCCACTAAACTTCGGTCTCGCACCCTATAAATAGGGGGTTGTGAGATCTCCCGGCTAGAATTGGAAATTTGGCATTTTTCACCCCTAAATCAATATTTTAGCTATTTCTACTTCCCCCGAAGCCCCGGTATCATTTTTAACACCCGGAATACGCCCCGAAGTGCCCATAGAGCCTGGAAAATTTATCTTTTCGGTTTCGAAGCCCTACCCTCGCAGAGCCCGGTTTCTCAATAAAACTCCCGGTTTTATTAGAAACGATCGTTTTAGGAAATGAATTGCTGCCCGATTTTCATTAAATCAGGTGAGTGTGTAGTCACTTTCATCTTACACATAAATATGAAGTATTTTATATAAAATACATGCTATGTGTGTATATGTTGTTTGTTTATTTGAGATAGATGTTGAATGAATGTTTTATACATGTTTAAAATGATTTAAAATGTATAAATATTTTATCTTCAAATATGTTGGGTAAAACATGGGTAGATAAAGAATGAGGGATAAAAGTACAGTATAGATGTACGTTGGCAGCTATGAATTTAGTACAGTATAGATGTACGTTGGTAGCTATGTATTTAGTACGTTGGCAGCTATGGACTTAGTGCCTATTAGATAAACCCTGGCGACTATGAGACGTAGCGCCTATTGTATAAACCTTGGTGACTATGGAGTTAGCGCCTATTGTATAAACCTTGGTGACTATGGAGTTAGCGCCTATTGTATAAGCCTTGGTGACTATGGAGTTAGCGCCTATTGTATAAACCTTGGTGACTATGGAGTTAGCGCCTATTGTATAAGCCTTGGTGACTATGGAGTTAGCGCCTATTGTATAAACCTTGGTGACTATGGAGTTAGCGCCTATTGTATAAACCTTGGTGACTATGGAATTAGCGCCTATTGAGTAAACCCTGGCGATGATGTGACTTCGTGCCTATACCTCAGGTCAATCCTTAAGAATGAATGATAGATGATTCTTAGGGTAGATCCTTAAGATAAATGGAGATAATGGGGATGGGTAATTGGGTTGATTTTTTGATGATTAAATATAATAAATATATTATTGTGGGTTGAAAACCCTATATGCTCACCAGGCTCCCAAGCCTGACCCACTCAGTTTCTTGTATTACAGGTAGTGGCGCATGAGCATAGATGTTTGGATGAGAGATAAGGGATTATAGACCTGTAAATACAAAATAATGTAGTAAGGCTTATGTTGTACTGTTTATGATTCTGATCTGTATCGAACATGACATCCCAAGTCTTTTAATGAAATACATTTCTTTGGAAATGCTTTTGATAAATCTTTATCATATTTTGTTTTGGGACAAATTCCGCAACACTTTTATTTAAAATGTTACTCTGATTTTTAAACAAACATAAACAAAATCGGTCTTTTCTGGCCGTGAAATTAGGGATGTCATAACTACGGATATAGTGTATGTTGAGAAAACCCTGGCAATGATGGATTTCGTGCCGTTTCCTTAGGATGATCCTTATGAATGAATGAACGAGGAATAGCTAATTCTTAGGGTAGATCCTTAAGAGTAAAGAAGATAATGGGGATGGGTAATTGGGTTAATTGTTTGATGATTAAATATAATAATTATATTATTGTGGGTTGAAAACCCTATATGCTCACCAGGCTCCTAAGCCTGACCCACTCAGTTTTTCTGTATTACAGGTAGTGGAAAAAGAGCATAGTTGGACGATGACGAGGGATTTTGGATTATAGGCTATTAGATATAAATAAATGTTGTAAGGCCTATATGGTGCTGTTTATGCTTTTGGTCTGTATCGGAACATGACATCCCGAGTTTTTCTATATATGAAAATACATTTCTTTAAGAAATGCTTTGATTAATTTTATTTTATCATATTTTGTTTTGGGAACAAATTCCGCAACAGTTTCCTTTAAATGATTACTCTGATTTTAAAACAAAGCATAAACAAATCGGTCTTTTCTGGCCGTGAAATTGGGGATGTCACAATTACATACCAATTATAGTTATGAGCTTAGACGCCTAATCTAACAGTTGACATTTCCAAGACGGCAATGCCACAAGCATGCATTGTCCAAACTATTGGACGAATAATTATTCAACACATTATTTCCTAAGTTGTCTACAACCATCACAGTTTCATATATACCATTACAAGGCAATGCTTCAAAATAAAATTTACCATTATAGAAGGCGTTAATAGAACCAATTTCATTGTTAAACGAAAACCTAGTGTTGAATCATAAAAGTGACTCTCTTGAACTAGATCTAACGCAGCCCTCGAAGATCTGCAGTCAACTCTGTTCAGCAACCTCATCTGAAGTCATCATCATCAGCAGCTTCACTATCTAGCTTTCTTAGTTTAACTTTTTATCTACCTTGTTAGAATACTCTCTATTGTCCAGTATGCCTTGCATGGCTACGCTTAGATAATTGATCCAGTGTAATATTTGAGTCTCTATATATAGAGCTCAACCTTTCTTATTCAATAGATCTGATCATGCATCTTGAATCTCATATCTTGTGCTATTACTCTCTTTCTTACTCTCAAAGTTCACTTGAATATAACTGAATATTATCTCTCTTCGGAGCAAGTCATTTGTGACTTAATCACTAAGTTTGATCTCACTTACTAACTTGGTTTGAATGCATTCCTTGTTAAGAATCAACTTATGTGTATACTTGATATAACACCTGTTGTCATTTATATTTCCTTACATTTCCGCAACTAACTCTCTAATTATCTAACTCTTTAACTTATTATTATTGTTGAGCTTTTAGATCCTTTGAGATAAACTATTCCGCAACTATACTTGTTCTAATGTTTGTTCAAGTGTGTCTCAAGTTTTTCTCTCAACACCTAGAACCTTTTCTATACAAACCATTAAAAGAAATCATGTTTCTCGCCATTTCTGACGAATAGCAACAATCGTTCAAATCCAATCCTCACCCACTATTAAGCATTAAAGAATAAACTCCAATCTTGGTGACAGGCGGCGCTCTCCTATTCCCCATGATCAAGTTCATCTTCCCTTGCTCCACATCCCTACTTCTTCTTAGACCCTGCAATTCAGAATAAATGTGAAAACCACATCCTGTAACAAGGACCCAAGAACCAGCATGTGATGAGTTATTAGATTGAATAGTGTAAATACCTGTGAAGGTGGGATTTATCTTCCCATCCTTGATATCTTGCAGATACTTCGGGTAGCTTCATTTCCAATGCCCTTTGCCGTGATAGTAGAAGCACTATGCATCTTTCGGATGAGACGAAGGAGCAGAAGAACCACCTTTGGTTCCACTTGAAGAAGAACCATCATGAGAATTTCCCTTGTGGCTCTTAGAAGGAGATTTCCTTTTCTTCCCTTTCCCTTGTCCAGTTGCCAAGACAGGGGCAGCAACAGTAGGAGTTGATGCGATAGCTTTGCCTTTCAGGCCGGTTTCAGCAGTTCTTAACAACCCTTGAAGCTTGCTCAAGGTCACATCATCCTTGTTCATATGATAAGTCATCTTGAACTGTTCATAACAAGGAGGTAAAGAGTGGATGATAATATCAATGGCCAGCTCTTCATCGAAGTTGACATTCAACTTGAGCAAACGGTCTACATATCTTTGCATTCTTTGCAAGTGGTCGTGATGGACTCTCCATCCTTCATTTTGGTTGTGATTAACGAGGCAACAATCTCGTACCTCTCTTGACGCGCACTTTGATGGTAATTTTACATCAAATCTTGGTGCATGTCATAAGGCCAATAGTCCTCATAGAACTTTTGAAGCTCGGGAGTCATAATGGCTACCATAATGCACGACACCTTTGTCGCCTCTTTGCATCGAGCCCTATACTCGGTGATTTCTTCGAGAGTAGCAGTGTTTTCATCGATCTCGACAAGTTCCTTGTCAAGAATCTCTTCCTTGTCCTCGTACCTTAGGACCATGCGAATGTTGCGAATCCAATCGTTAAAGTTGGATCCATCAAATGTGACCCTCCCATAAATGCCCAAAAGAGAAAGTGGGTTCGAGGAGTTAGCGTTGGAGGAGTTTGAGCCTGACATCTGAAAAAGAAAAGAGACAAAGTTTAGATTAGATAAGAATCCTTAATAAAACACTCAAATGAAATATCAATGCTAGGACCCAACACTATTATTCACAATTCGGAAGAGGGATGTCGTAATCCAATTGCAAATAATATGAAGGTAGGTAAATGACGATTTACCAATTTCCACCATGAAACACGAAAAAGAACATTAGGTTTTAAATGAATTGAAATTCCTAGATTCTTTTGAAATTCATTGAACTTTTCAATGGCATGTTTAATCTCAATTATGCCCTTCAAGTTTGTGACTGGGATACCGAGGATCACAAACAAGGTGTGAATAACCATGCAAATGTGCTCGGTACTCTCGATGTCATTTATCACCTAATCAATGTGCCGGTTAACCACACACGCTCCATTGATCTATGATAAACATCGAGCTACCATTTGTCACCCTTGTTAGTCCAAATTAGTGTGTCGATTAACCACACATGCTCCACTAATGACTTGGTAAGGTGCAAAGTGCAATTTCATGGAATAGCATCATTTTCACATTTTTCCTAAAGTAACTAAGATTGGGAATTTGTAAAAACATTTAGTTACTTATAATAATCATTATACTTATTAATGAGGAATTAGTTGTCATATCCTACCCGTTCGGCTAACGACCCTCCACTAGTCAAGAGTGCGGTGGGTAAGAGTGGATACCTAATGGTGGTCATTTTATAGACCGCTTCCTTAAACACCCCTTATAGACCAGCTTCGTGAATGAGGCCTACTAACGGTAAGACTAACTTATCTTATACATATATATAATAATTAAGCTTGTAATATTATAATAGTATAAGGGTTGTATTTTAAAATTTTAAAACACTAGGGTTTAGAATTTAATATTTCAAAATTAAAACTTTTTAATTAAATTTTAAATTCCAAAACTTGAGGGCAAATTTTGAAACTTTTCCAAATCTTCTAGATCAAAATTTTAAAACAAATAAAATAATCATATAATTTTATCTTTTATCAATTTGACCTAATCTAACTTTATTTGGCAAGATAATTCAAATCAAATTTTATAAATAACTAACTTATCATATAATCTTGTAATTATCTTAAAATTTGACAATTATCCTTCAATTAGATGAGGATATTCGTTACCATAATTTAAAAATCGAATTTTATCAATCAAAACAGTTTATGGTAACTATCCAAATCTAATTTAGGCCTACATTTCGAAAAATCTGCAGTCAGACGAGTCAACTCGTCGAGTTGGCTCAACTCGTCGAGTTCATCTGGCAGAGTCCAGATTTTGACTTCTTTCAGCTTTGAACAATTAACCATGGCATCAAATATAACAGAAAAACACCCTAAGCTCTGATACCACTGATGGGTTTTGAGCACTACAAAATTCATATGGTGTACATGCAACCCTAATGCTTTGGATCTAGGTTTTTCTCAAGTTATATATGCAATATTAATAATCGAAAGCATGAACCCTAACTAGCATACAATTTTCGAAATTTGTAACATAAAACAAAGTTAAAAGAATACCTTTTGCTTGTAGCTTGTAGATCTTGACTTTCAAGATCCTAGTGCCTCAAATGTTGCACCTCTAATAAATCACAAACACCAAGTAGCAGTGGAGGAATATGAGAGAGAGCTTGTAAGGCTCAAAATCGGCTAGGGTATTATCTACGGTTTCTAGTGGCCGATTTTAGGGATCCAAGGGGTTCCTTATATGGCTGAGCTGCTATGGTTTCGGGTAAAACCCTAATCTGATTGCTTAGGCCTTAAGCAGTCCAGTAGATCCTTCCAGAAGCCCTTTATGGACGAAATCTATGTGGGCTTCAACATAGAATTCGCCCATCCCTTCCATAGGGATCCATAAGCCCAACTCTGCAATTATCAAATAATCACAATAGCAGTCCCCGCAATTTAATCAGTCTCTTTTGATCACCAAATTAATTCCAAATTAATTTTTGACCAACACTAATTAAATAATATGATTTCTCAATTAATATATCATTCTTATAATATATTAATAAATCACAATTAACCTCCTTCTCTCTAATTCACCTTATCAAATTGCTATGGTGAAGGCAACCCAAAAGGACCATGCTACTATCAGGTCAAGTATATACCAATTATAGTTATGGGCTTAGACACCTAATCCAACACTATGCACATACAGAACGTTCCATCTTTCTTCTTCATGAAAAAGACTGGTGCTCCCGAAGGTGAGAAGCTCGATCTGATGAATCCTTTGCTTAACAGTTCGTTTAGTTGACTGGACAGTTCCTGCATTTCTGTCGGTGCTAAACGGTAGGGGATTTGGCGATAGTGGTGGCTCCAGCGATTAAGTCGACTCTAAACTCGACTTGGCGTACGGGTGGTATTCCTGGAAGGTCTTTTGGGAACACATCGGGAAAGTTACAGACTACTGGGATATCCTTGATGTCTTTCACTTCCTGTTCCTTATGATGGGTTCTATGCATAACAACATTCCTATGGTGCACATGCAACCCTAACTACTTTGGATCTAGGTTTTTCTCAAGTTATACATACAAATTAATTTTCCAAAGCAAGATTCCTAATCTAGCATACATGAGAACTAAATTCTAATACAAATTAGGGTTATAAGAATACCTTTCTTGTTGTTAACTTGATCTTGACCTTCAAGAGCTTAGTGTCTCAAATGTTGCACCTCTAATGGAGTCACAAACACCACTAGCAATGGATGATCAAGAGAGGGAGAGGTGGAGGCTACAGAATTTCGACTAGGGGTTCTTCTAGGGAATCCAGTGCCAATTTCATAAGCCTTGGGGTTCCTTTTATAGTTGAGGTTGTTAGGGTTTTCCACTAGAAACCCTAATTCCCTTGCTTAGGCCCTAAGCAATCCACAGACCCTCATATGATAGGCCTTGGACGAAAACTCTATGGGCTTCCCATAGATTTTCGTCCACCCTTTACCAATAGGATCCATTAGCCCAAATTACAACTATCACTGATTTACATAATCAGTCCCCGTTCTTTTAGTCAGTCTCTTTTGATCACCAAATTAATTTCTGATCAATACTAATTAAATAATATGATTTCTCAATTAATATATTATTCTTATAATATATTAATAAATCATTTATCAACCTCTTTCTCCATAATTAATCCTATTGGTTGTTATGGTGAAGGCAACCCAAAAGGACCATGCTACTGTCAGATCAAGTACATCCTAATTATAGTTATGGGCTTAGACACCTAATCCAACAGTCTCCCACTTGGATAAGTTTAATAACTATAACTGCCAGTGCAACTTCAGAATCTGATCAACAATCGTAGCTCTCAAGTCGATGTCGAACTCTGATCAGCAATCACAGCTCTCAAAAGTCGATGTCGAACTCTGATCATATCAGTAATGCGTCCTTTAGATAAGGGATCAAATATTCCTCCGTTCTACAAGATATCGTATGGACATGAGACATGGATTACAATCATTCTCTATGTCCAAGTTCTGTTTCCCGATTTCCGATTTATGACGACCGCCTAATTGAACAAATTAAATCAGTCCAGGCTTGGCCAAGTGCTTAAGATGTCATCACTAAATCATCGAGGGGCCCACATATATCGCTTTTATCCCATTTAGGGTAAAGGAACGGATAAACTTCGATTCATATGCTTGTACTATTTGCTCATCAAATCACACACAACAATACTTTTTATAACATCAAGTTACTGATGCGTTTACGTATTATCAATCTGTAACCGATTTGTAAACAACAACTATATGTCTCCGTTTCAAGAATATAAGATATTATCGTCTCACAATCACTCGTGATGAAATACATGAAGTGATTCAGATGAGCGTGGGTTTAATCCAATACTCAAATCTTATTTCAGGAGTACTCATGAACACTGCAGCAAACTTGTGCTATGTATAAGCACTTGGACAATCTACAGTCGGATTCATGACAATCTTACCTCATTACTTACTTCCAAAGTATGATTGACTGTGGATGTTTGAATAACCTAGTTATTCGGGAAGTAAAACAGGCGACGTGAAACACAAGAATAACCTAATTAATTATGGTCTCAAAACTTTTGAATATAAACTAGATGTGTACCCGCGCTAAGCGGCGGCGATAAATAGTTCTTTTGGCGAATGGTTTCTTACGGTGAAATAATTATTAGGTTTTATTGTTAGTTATTATGTATTAAAAAAATTAACACTTTTAAATAAAATATTTACGTTTCGACCTTATATTTATATTGACTTTTTATATATTGATGTAAATTAATCAATATCGATGTCTAGTTTAAGAAATGTAAATTAATTTATATATATGAATTTAGTATTTTAAAATTGTCATTTTTCTTCGAATTAAAATTTTATTAACATTCCTTAATTCAAGTCTTGAAATTTTTGGCAAGTATTAATGATTTATTTATGCATAATTGATTTGTATAGAAAGCATTGTAACTTGTACCTCTTAAATTTCAAGATATGATTAATATGCTTTATCATATAGTATAAGATAAAGCACTTATTATTTAATCACCATATTGATTAGACTTTACTCATTGTATAATGTTTCGAGCAATTAACTTAACAGTTGAATTAAAACAATAGTTATGCCATGCTCTAAGCATGCACACTTTGTTTATCTATCGTCCTTTTATTGTGAAATAGATCAATTGAATACATATTCAATGATGCTCATTTCACAATTCCAAATCCTTATTATAAGTGAAAGAATACCAAATTCTTGCCACTACTAGAATGTGTTAGAGTCTAAACTTACATGCAATGGTCCTTTGTAATATCAAGGCACCAAAGTCACAGAGACTTTGCCAATGATATTGAAAAACATTCTACTGGATATTTATAACAATACAATTCCATGGAAACGAAGTCTCATATTCAAAGTACATTCCTTTGAACATCCTTCTTTCATAAAAGTTTCTAATCTTACACTTATATTCTTAATATCCATCTCTCACTATGGAAACATTTCCATATTTCCATACGACAATCCATTCTTAACAGATTTCTATCCATTCAGAATCACGTCAATATGGTCCATTTATAATTATACTTCCAACCGTCCAATCCTCAGCGAACCTCAGATCGTCCTTAACAGTTGTTTAATAACCTTAGTCATATTTTGTTCCAGTTCCTTTCCCTCTTAATGCGCTAGGCATTTGGAAAGATCAGAACAAGCGAATATTATAGCATATGCAATCGATCCTATATCCAAAGCATATGGGATACGATTCATAATGTCTCACATAGAGAACTGATATCATATCAGCCTCTTGCTATAATACTTCCATATATCGAATTTCCTATATTGAATCATTTCAACAAATGATATTCATATACGTTCATGACTAAGTTCTATTAAAATTTCAAACTAAACTTTTATTTTTGAAATGAAGAATTAGTACCCTATCCCTTAAAACTTTATATAGCAAAACAATTTCCAAATTCTGCAGCTTTGCAAATTCAAAACTTGTTTCCTATAAATAGCATTGCTAACTCGCAACACTTAACACAATAATTATGCTCCCACTAGCATGACAATTATATTCTTACTAGCATAACAATTATGCTCCCACTAGCTTTGACATGGATTCAAATATCATTTGGACTGCTAGAAATCAATACCAATTGACTTCCTTTTACAAACTTCAGATTTTTGATACGTGGAGCTTCTATAAGTCTTTATCTAGACTTCTCAACCTCGTACACCTTTTATTAGATAGCTTATGTGTATGTCTAAACACTTCCATAACTTATAGTAACAAGTCCCGAAGGTTCAAACTATTTTCCATTTCTCACAATTCGAACTATGAAAAGGGATGTCGTAATCATACTCGAATTCAAGAACGCAATTATCACAACTGCTTACTCTAATGATTTAAAATCTACTAGTGAAAGCTATTCCTCACAGTCATTTTCATGAAGTATAGAGAAACCTCTTGCCACTTAGATTTTATGGTGTATGTGTTCCTATCCATGTGAATTTTTCATTTCCATCCACTATCAAAAGACAAGGTTAATGACAAATTCAAGCTCATATGGACCGAACTTGCTTAATCTTGATTTCTTGCCATCTGGCAGCACAAGGGCCTACCAGTGCTTCCAGGTTGTTGTGCAGCTCACCTATAAAGATCAATGTACTTACAACAATAAGGGTGCTTTGCCTTATGCAGTCAAATGAGAACTCATAGAACTCACATGCATAGTCCACTTAACTGGAATGGGCACAGAAACAAGAATATGTCAACACGATAGGTTATCAACCTCAAGTCATGTGCTAGTGATTTCCAAAAGGTTTATTCTTGATTGGTTCCTGAAACTTTTCAAGATCATTAAGACTCCCACTGACCTCTTGACATATAAGATTCTCCTGTCAAGGAACATTCCTCGACAAACAAATATTCAAGAGTTGCTGAGGATTCTTATCAAGACAACACTTCATGTAATTGGTCTTAGTTGGTCTTTGTTTTATCCAAAACATCACAACTATCAATTTGAAATGTGCAAGAGTAAGAAAACATTTCCACTCCACATTTCATGAGGTGAAATAAACCTACTTAGAACAAGTTACTCAAAGTAGTATCTAGAGTATGACTCTAAAACTTGATCTTGGAACAAAGTATGACTCATCTATTGATTCAACTATTTCAACAATTCCCGATTCCTCTTCTTAGCCACATAAGTGTACTAAGGTGACTTTAGAGGATCAATTGTGACATAGTTCCATAATCATCAGGACGATAATAAAACATGATACTAAAGTATTCCCTTTTCCTTTTAGATTAGAGAACCTTTTATCTTTCTGCCTAACTGATTCTTCTTATTTGTTCTGTTATACTTTGAAACTTTTCAATGTATTAGAATTATACTTAATCTTATAAGCATAATCATATTTACTGAACCATTAGTAAATCATGACGAATAAACTTTATCATCCTTTGTGGTGGATCTGACCAGTCCACATTAATGAGTACTAGATCCTTTAGTCTTTCACTTGATTCACATATGCATGTGAACAAGGAATTAGTCTTAATTTCCCAAAGATCAAGATTCTCACACAATTCAAATCGCATGATTCCAAGTTTCTATCCAATTGAAACTTGGATGATGAGAATCCTTCCTCATTTGGTAAATTATCACTTTACCACAAATGTCTTTAACTAAGAATCAAATCCATATTGCTAATAATATATAAACAACAATTTTCACAAATGTCGTTGCAAGGAACATAACATAAAACAAAACAAAACTTTTCTTTATTTATAAAATGCAGAAAAACTTGTCCTTACAAAGCAAATACAAATGAAAACTATGTTTCTAAATATTCCTAAGCAATCTATCGTAACTCCTAAGTAGCAGCTCAAAAAATCCAATCATCGAACCATGTGATTGAAATCTATCTCTTCACGATCAGACTCAACTTACTCTTCTTTCAAGCTTCCTTCCTTTTCTCCGATCCTACAAAACATCAAAATGCAATCTTATCACATCATGTATTAAGAATCTATAAATAGGAACTTAATAGAGTTAGATAGTGGATATACCTGAAGTAGAGTCACACAATTTGACCTTACCATCCTTGCGATCTTTCAGGTAGACACGACAGCTTCACATCCAATGCCCCTTCTCTTAGCAATAGAAACATATGGACTCTTTGGGAATGACACATGGGACTATCTCAGTATTTGCCTTTCTCTTATGATCAAACTTTTCGACCAAGGCTGGTTTCTCTGCATTAGGAGGAGAAACCATTTCTGGAATATCACCTTTATCATTACCAATATCCATGGAACTTTGGGTGGTAGATCTTCCAGCCAAATTTGCTTGACCAGTGCGCCAAAGCATCGATGATTCGACAGCAATAAGCAAATGTGTCAGACCGATAAGTGTCACGTCGTGATCTGTCATATAGTAGTCCTTAACAAACTGACCATATGACTCAGGAAGTGACTGAAGAACCAAGTCAACGGCCAGCTCCTTTAGGAAAACAACACCCAACATTCCCAGTCTGTCAAGGTGTGACTTTATGTTTAGAACATGTGCACATACAGAGTTTCCATCTTCATGTTTGCATGCCAATAGGGCTTGAGAAACCTTGAACTTTTCAAGTTGAAGAAAACGTGGGTCAGGGAGAATCACTGGAGAAGGTGGAGGAAGAGAACGATTTCCAGTTCCATCAATGCTCGAAGAAGGCAATGACCTTTCACCTTGATCGACACGTGGAACATCATCTTCAGATGGAAAGCCTTTTCCAAAAGGATGAGGAAGACCATAGTTGTCAGAACTAGACATCTACAAAAATGGAATAAAATTCAAGTTAGTTGATTAAGTCCTTAATATAACACCCAAATGAAATATTAAGGCTAAGACCCAACACAATAGTTTACAATTCGGAAGAGGAATGCCGTAATCCAATTGCAAATTATTTGAAGGTAGGTAAATGACGATTTACCAATTCCACCACGATAATAAAATTTTAAACGAATTAGGTTTTAGATGAAATTCCTAGATCTTTTGATATTCAATGAACTTTTCAATGGCATGTTTAATCTCTATTATGCCCTTCAAGTTTGTGACTGGGATACCGAGGATCACAAACAAGGTGTGAATAACCATGAAAATTAGCTTGGTATAGAACTCACAAGAAAACTACCTATATATAACACAGAACTCACAAGAAAAGTACCTATATATAACACAACATAAGCATAAAAAATCTCAAAATAACAGGCATAAGGAAAAATACGCACCAACCACGACATCAGGTGCTATGCGGTCCTCCTCTGATGTAAGCTGGAATGCTCTCTCACTAGCTCTCGGGGTCTCGACCTTCACCGGCCGGCTATCAGTAGTACGCAAGGAAGCAGGAGCGGAAGCCTGAACTGATTCCTGAGTAAGCTGAGGACACTCCGCCTTTTGGTGGCCCGTCTGATTGCAATGAAAATAGACCGAGAATCCCTTGGGGAAGTCCTTCTTCATGTGCCCCTCTTTGCCACATTTGTAGCAAATCCCCACTCGGCAAAACCCCTCATGGCTCTTGTCGCACTTGCCAAAAGTGCGGCCTTTTTGGCCTCCCGCTCTCGCATCAGCGGGCTTAGCCCGCTTCGTTGCCGGATGCGACTGAACTGGTCTACAGTCCCTCCCCTGGGACTCTCCCTCCTCTCTCGCATGTAGCTCTAGCTCAATCTCCCTCCGCCTGGCATTGCTCTGAAACTCAGCCAATGTCTGGTATGACGAGTTCGCCACGAACCCTCGTATATCCCTCCTCAGTATGCTCAGATATGGGCTCACACATGCCTGCTTAGTAGACACGTGCTCAGGGAAAAACAGTACCCTCGCATGGAACATCCTCGGGATCTCGGTCACAGTTTTTGTCTTCTTCTTGAGAGACAGAAACTCCTCGGCTAACCGTTCCCTCTTCACCTGGGGAACATACTCATCTCGGAATAACTGTGTAAACCTATCCCATGCCACTGCAGCATGATCTGCAGGAGTAAAGCTGGCAGTCACGAACTTCTACCAGTCCTTCGCTCCCAAGAGAAGCTGGTTCAGTGCGAACCGAACCCTCAGGTGCTCTGGGAATGAACACGTGTAAAAACACCCCTCAATGTCAGAGATCCATCTCATAGCAGCAATCGGATTCTTAGTCCCATCAAACTCTGGTGGCTTCGTGTTGTTGAACTCCCATAGCAACAACGAGTCACATCCCTGTGGCCTGGCAGCGGCTATGGCTGCGGTGGCTGCAGCAGCAGCAACCTCGGTGATAGCGGCATAACTCTTATTGAATGTCTTAATCAACATGGTATTGATAGACCGAAACATCTCCGGTATCGCCTCTCTGATGGTTGCGACCACCTCCTCATGAATGATCTTGCGGATCTCCTCGTCACTGGTCCCACTGCTCCCGGGGTTATGGCGTGTACCCACCATAATGTCTCTGAAACACAACACAAAATAATCAGAGACTCGCTCGAGCATACTCACACTCAATTTCCCGTCCCTACATGCTCCTTAGTATCCTAAGGATTCTTACTTGGGTTGCATACAGATCCGGTGTTTTCAGTAGTATGGGCCCAATACTATCTTCCACACCAATCTGTAGTCACCCCAAATCCTCCTCCTAGGATCGTAATTCACAAGTACTGTATCTCTCACAAATGTCAGACTACTCTCTCAGTAGACTCCGCATATGCTCGTCTAGGTATCTCTCCTAGAGTATTCCTCGACTCAGGACTCTTTCTAAGAAATTCTTGCTAGATACTCCTACTTAGCACATACTCAGATAGCATTGATGAATAGCATCTCCTAGGCTAAGGCATCACAAATCAGGCAACTCTAGCCCTAGAATATGAAATACCTAGGCTACCCTCTAGCATGCATCTCTAATATCTCATAAATATCTCATAAAGTAAACGAATAAGGATATTTTGGGAAATCACCGTTCGGGCTCTGACTGATTGTACACACTTCTCATTCCCGTTTTTCTCTTAGAAACTCTTACTCATTTTAGAAAACCCATTTCTTTTGAAAACTTTTCTCAAATCCTCAGTTTGAGTCCAGACATACCCGAAGGTACATCCGAATCCCTCAAACCAAGGCTCTAATACCAACTTGTAACAACCTAAATTTTCAAACAAAATTTTTCATTTTTAAATCACATAAAGCTCGGTATCACATTTCCTCAAAAACCACAATGTATCAAATGTCAAAACAGTTATCAATAAAACCCCTGATAGTATCCCAGAACCCTCAAACATAAACTCGAACAGATGTGTACAATCAAGTCGGTGCCTTCCCGCGATCCTGATAAGTACCTGAAACACGTAACACACGAAACGGTAAGCACGAAGCTTAGTGAGTTCCCCAAAATAACACAAACATCTCATTAGCCTCTCATGGCTATATCTCAGATATGACCCTCCAGTCAATGTGTCTCATTGAAGACCCTCCGGTCCCACAACTCGGGTGGACCCTACGGTCCTAACTCAATAAGCTCATAAAAATAATACTCATCGTGAATCACAAAGACATAATGTAGGATATCACAACACTCAAAGTAAGCATACAAGACCCTCCGGTCACACAGAGTTACCACTCATGGTAACTATAGTGAGAAGACTCACCTCGTAAGCAAGCAAGGAAACTGAATACCCCTCAAACAGTCTAATCCTCGCCTACATGTAATAAGCATCTCTAATTAACACTTAAAATCACAACTCTAAGTAACTCATGCTAGTCCCTCTCTAACTCTTGGGATGGGTAAAAGACCATTCTACCCCTCCATGGCCTCTATTACTCATGTTTGACCAAACCCTAAAGTCAACAGAAGTCAACACTCGAGTCAACAGTCCATGTTGACCCAACTCGTCAAGTCATCTATGCAACTCGTCGATTCCCTTTGTTTCCTCAGAAAGCTCATGAAAATCCAACTCAACTCGTCGAGTTGACCCGTCAACTCGCCGAGTCACAGCATGTTCAGACTCATCG
This sequence comes from Lactuca virosa, assembly GCF_052849685.1. Classification (NCBI taxonomy): domain Eukaryota; kingdom Viridiplantae; phylum Streptophyta; class Magnoliopsida; order Asterales; family Asteraceae; genus Lactuca; species Lactuca virosa. The sequence continues at coordinate 14,159,867 of NC_136426.1, forward strand.
GGACAAACCCTAACCGACTCGTCGAGTCAGCTCGTCGACTCATCGAGTCCCATCAGTCCAATTCTCATTCAGACGTTTTAAGGCATAAATGATGCCCCATACTCTGGATCTATCTTCCTAAGGTTCGAATATCATGTAAAGTTGCAAGCTTTACGTTCATGCATGGCATATTAGGCTGATAATGCCAATACAAGCTCCAACAAGGGTTAGATGCACAAAAGCTTGCCTCTAGCTCAATAAAGCTCGGGTCTTTGGACTCACAAGACCACATACAATCCAAATCTGAGGTTTCAACCTCAAGACATGCTCAAGTGACTCTATAACACAAGATGGATGGGAGAAAACCCTAAAAACTCCCTAACCCAAGATCTCACAAAGAAATGATCAAGTTAGCATCTTTTTACCTCCAACTGAAGCAAATCCTTGAAGAATCTCTGGATCCAAAAGCCTCCTCTCGATCCAAGCTTTGATGCTCTCCACTTCTCCTCCAAAAGTGCACTAAAATCACAAGATTAGCTTCTCTTTCTCACACACAAGGCTAAGACTCGATTAGGGTTCCTCACAGAGTGGTAAGATGATAAGGGAGGCGGAAATGAGGCTTAAGGTCCTTTAAATAGGACACAAACCCTGAAAATTAGGGTTCCCCACAAATAGCTCCAACTCATCGAGTTGGTCCCTCCAACTCGTCGAGTTGATCACTTAAACCCATGCGGCCAAAACCGTCCCTACTCGACGAGTTGGGGCCTCCAACTCGTCGAGTTGCCCATTCCTCAAACATGAAAATAATTAAATATAGTACCTAGGAGTCGGGATGTTACAGTCCTATATTAGTGTGTCGGTTAACCACACACGCTCCACTAACGACCAACAATGCGCAATGTGCAATTTCATGGGTTAGCATCAAATTCATATTTTCCTAAAGTAAATAAGATTGGGAATTTATAAAAATATTTAGTTACTTTATACATATTCATAATACTTATTAATGAGAGTTTGTGTCCTATCCTACCCATTCGGCTAACGACCCTCCACTAGTCAAGAATGTGGTGGGTAATAGTGGATACCCAATGACGATCATTTTACAGGCCGCTTCCTTAAACATCCCTTATAGACTAACTTCGTGAATGAGGCCTACTAACGGTAAGACTGACTTATCTTATACATATATAAGTTAAACTTTGATGTGACTTATGAGCTTTGGTTTGGCTTGCGGAATTAAGAACACAAAAAGAACATGGTGATTTCGGTGTTTAAGAGATGTATTCGATTATGTATGGTGTTACAAACAAGGATCTAAATCTAAATCTACATAAATAACACACACTTACACACTCAATTTTACATCCCTCAAGCAGACCTCAATAAGTGGTATGAACCCACCTTATATAGAGGTGTTTACATGTATCTCTCTCTCACTCTCTATCTCGTGTCACAAGGCTAATGCACCACATGCAAGTGGGTCTACAAAAGTCAAACCATTTACAAAGTCATACATGGATAACTTTGTACCCAACATTCTCCCCCTCAAAGTTAGGAATGGATGACTCGCTTCAAATCTTCCAAAATCGAGCAACTACGCGATCCGAGCCTCAAGCGTGACACATGTTGAGATGAACTTCTAATCTTCAATTATTCCATGATTCTTCAATTTGGGCTCTAGGATGTGAGACCATACGAACCGAGCATCAACGAATGATCAAGAGCTTCTCAAACTCCAAATAATCACCCTAACGTTGAGCATAAAAACACACCCCAAAAATCTTCAATAATTCCAAACCCATCATGAACCGAAATCACTTTCGAATCTCCAATCGCATCATTTCATAAACTTCAAAAATTCAAGGTCACTTCGGTCTTCAAATCCGCATAATATGAAAAATTCAACTTCAAATTTCCATATAAATTTCTCCCTCTTTTTATAATCGAAATTTGATTATAAAACCATCAAGGAAAGAGAATGTGCTCTATTCGGAATTTTTTGTGTCAAAACTCCCCCTTAACATGTGGCATAAACTTTTTGCTTCAATCTGAAAAATCAAAAAAATTTCAATTTTTAGCTTCGTTCACGGACCGCCTTTGAAAAAATTTCTCAAAAATGGGTAGAAATTGTCAATTTCAAAATTCTGCTATGACCCGGTACGCCCAAAACAGCCAAAAATGCGAAGCACTCCCCCATTTGCGAAACTGGATAGAAAGTATCAATTTGCATAAACTGTAAGGGCCTGAAATGCATATTCTTCAATTTCTTAGCAAAATCAGTCCATTTTCGAATTTGGGCAAAAACTGCCAAATTTTCGAAACTTCAGGGACTACTTTCGAAATTTCTGCACCATTCTTTAAAATGTCGAAAATTATACCCCAATGTCGAATATGGGTATAAACTGTCAATTTCGACACAAGTACAGGGACTCATTGCGAAATTTTGCCTTCTTAGTTATCTTTTTATACCAATGTCGAAACTGGACCACTTTTGCCATATCTTCGAAACTTCAGGGACCATTTTCGAAAGATATTTGTTTTCTTCTCCAATTCATTGGTTCCGGTTCGTGAAGCAGGTGACAAAGGCTTCCGTCTCATTCCCACCTCGTTAGCAAACTTTCGAAAGTGAGCAATAAAAATCTTCGACTATCGACTGTCGAGTATCAAAATCAACGCCACAAGGACTCAACCTTCGAAATTCAGTACGCAAGCAATAACCAAACCAAAATCAATACCATCTCGTCACTTAGCTTGTTGAGACTAACCCAAAACATCACTGTAGCTATTCGATTCAAACACCTTCACTAACAGAAAGACGAAAATCCAATCAATTTCGATTTTGTTGTCAATTTCCCAATTCTCCTTGTATCGACATCAACTCTTCCCAAATCAACAAAGCTTTCGAAATTGGATTACAGATCGACATCAACAACCACACTTGGATTGTCGACTCACCAAAATCAACATCATAGATGCAAAAGTCGACTCCAAACTGTGAGACAAAACCATTCACCAGTAAAACCATTCCCAGACTTCGAAAATTCGACTTCCAAAATCATTAATCCATTCGTATTTCCTTCTCAATTTACAACCTTCGCTTTTCATTAACATCGATTCCAATCCTTAGAAATCAACGTTCAATACTTCGTTGTTCATTCCAAATCAACAACAACAATAGAAATAGCAAAAACTAAATCTGTTGACTTCGTTATTCAACCCAGACCATAGATCCATTATCACGATCTTCAATTCCTTCGATACCATCAAAACTGATACCCAATCAAAGAATCAATTTTGAGATTGTCGTTACGAGTTCGAGACACAAAAAAAAAATAAAAAAAAAAAACATTAGCAATTACGAGACCCATAAATTCAAATCATCTGTAAGACGCTTTCAGCTTACGAGACCATTGAAGCCTTCGTTTCGACTGTTAATATCCATACTCAATTTCGATTCAATTCCTGATTCTCAAGAACACCGATTTTGACTTTTTGTTTGACTTGTCCTTAACCCATCGAAACCAGTTTGTTCTACTGCAAAGTCTACAAAAACAAATCGATTTTCTGCAAACCACTTTTTAGATCAAATACCAATTTCAATGGAATTCATCTCACGTTTTTCACTGTTCATCTTCATCATCAATCATTAATAGCAACAACTCGCGATATGATCAAATCGATATCAAAATTCCATCAATAGTAAGAAATCAAATCAATTGATCATTTAAATCAACAAAGTGATGGAAACTGGTTTGACTCAAAAATATGAGCAATCAATAGAAATCGAACCAAAAGATTGAACGACTGTAAGTGATGAATCAAACAAGTAATCTTGAACTGGATTTAATTCTCGATTCAGGAAGAAAGACAGTAATTGGATTCAACCGAATGAATCGATATTATACAAAATCAAATTGAAGGCGATTGTGTAAAATAGACCACAAGAATTACAAAAGATAGATTTATAGATCAAGCAATCGAAGTAAAAAAAAAAACGAGATATAAGAACTAAAAAGATAAATCGGACAAATCAATCTGCAATGAATTTTGGGCTCAAGTGAATTCGAATTTGGGCTAAAAAAATGACTCAACAGTTACAAGATTTGGACAATTTGATCTTGGGCTAAATTTTTTATCTAAGCAACAATAAATGGATCAATCAATGGGATGAAAACGAATTTTGATCTATTGAGACAAAACGATCAAACAATCAAAAACGCAACGCATGAATTCAATGAAATTAAGAGAGATCATAGAGAGAGACTCACCATAAATGCTCCAATTGTGACAAATTTTGCCAAACCGAGAATCGTTTCTTCAAAAAATCATGTTGATCTTCGAAGACCCGCTCTGATACCAATTGATGTGACTTATGAGCTTTGGTTTGGCTTGCGGAATTAAGAACACACAAAGAACATGGTGATTTTGGTGTTTAAGAGATGTATTCGATTATGTATGGTGTTACAAAAAGGGATCTAGATCTAAATCTACATAAATAACACACACTTACACACTCAATTTTACATCCCTCAAGCACACCTCCATAAGTGGTATGAACCCACCTTATATAGAGGTGTTTACATCTCTCTCTCTCTCTCTCTCTCACTCTCTATCTCATGTCACAAGGCTAATGCACCAAATGCAAGTGGGTCTACAAAAGTCAAACCATTTACAAAGTCATACATGGATGACTTTGTACCCAACAAACTTATAATCATATAATAGTATAAGGGTGTATTATAAACTTTTAAAATACTAGGTGGTTTAATCTTTTAAACTTTAAACCATATTATGGATTCATAAACTCTCTTAATTAATCTTTTAATTAAATAATCAAAGTCATAATTATTCCTTCTAGTTGTTTCCATTTAAATTTCCAAAATTAAAACTTTTAATTCTTAAATATAAATTATGAAACCAAATAGATGTATTTTAAACATTTAAAATACTAGGGTTTTAGAATTTAATATTTCAAAATTAAACTTTTAATTAAATTTTAAATTCCAAAACTTGAGTGCAAATTTTGAAACTTTTCAAAACTCCTAGATCAAATTTTAAATAATTAAACTAATCATATAATTTTGAACATTATCTTAAAATTTGACCATTATCTTTTAATTAGGTGAGGATATTCATTACCATAACAGAAAATTCGAATTTTAACAGTTAAAACAATTTAAGGTAATGTTCCTTATCCAATTTAGGCCTGAAATCTGAAAATCCTGCCACCAGACGAACCAACTCGTCGAGTCGGGGCATGGACTCGTCGAGTTGGTCCACCTCGTCGAGTTCCCTCATGGGACTCGTCGAGTCCAACAGTCAGAGTCCAAAAACAAAACTTTTTCAGCTTTGAAAACAATACAATTGCATCATACAACAGAAAAACACCCTAAGCTCTGATACCACTGACGGGTTCTATGCATAACAACATTCCTATGGTGCACATGCAACCCTAACTACTTTGGATCTAGGTTTTTCTAAAGTTTTACTGGTGGCGAGATGGTTTGGGCATTATCTCCAGATAAGGTTTCTCTCGGGAGTCGCATGGGGCGACAATGTATGTGTGTTTTTCAACTCTGCAACTGGGCAGGATTCAGGTGTTTCAGATAGTTGGCAGACGAGTCGGGACTAGGGAGGTCTCGGTTGCTTTGGGAAAGCAACTAAGAGGTAGCGTGATGTTTCGGGCAGTATTAGTGATCCAGGATTCGTGTGTGAAGAGTAGTTTGTTGTTTGGGAAATGCTAAGTCATTTGCAGTTTAGATTAAATAATCTCTGAGTAAGTGATTCGACCTTGTTACGCAACTCTCGTATGAGCCTAACCGTTGTAGGGATGAGTCTTCTACTCGAAGGATTATCGGAGCCTTCTATCGAGCGTAAGTGCCCTACAACTATATATGATCAGTGATTTTGTTCCTACGAAAGCATCAAGATAATCTGGGTTGAAAGTATTTTGATTAGCCTGTTTTTCTTATGGAATTGGTTTAATAGTGGTTCAGTGTGAGTGGTATGTCGGGAAGTCAGATCAATTTGAGATTTCGGGTTTCAGAAAAGGGTAGAGGTGGTTTGCTGCAAGGGATTAAGGTTCATTTCTTCAAGTTTGAAGAGTTCTGTTAATGGTGGATTCGAATGCCTTGGGAAGGCAACTATATGCTCAAGTTTGTGGCTGTGATGTTCAAGTTGTTTGTCTTGCCCAGATTGGTAAGGAATGATTTCGAGGACAAAATCTAATTTGAGTGGGGAAGAGTTGTAACGCCCTGTTTCAGATCATTTCCCTTTCAAGGTGGTGATCAAGGATTGGGTATTAACAGGCTTGGAACCCTTGAAGAATTGAGGTTAGGACTCATTTGGGGTTAGATAATGTACCTTGGATGGTTCGGGTACTCGGCTTGTGTTTTGGAGTCAAAGGGTATTTCGATAATTTTTCATCTTGGGCTTCTATGGAAAGTGGTTGTTTGTTCGAGATTTGGTAAGGCATTTATGAGTTGATCGAAGCGTAGATCTTCTCGTTACCTTTCTGTGGATATAAGGACCGTCAGAAACGGACTTATAACGAAGAAGTTATGGCCTTCGGAAGTTTGGTGGTTTTAGGGTTTGGTCGGGTACGTGGGGCGTACACAAGAGTACGCGGAACGTACTAGAGAAAAGGGCAGTATGCGGGGCGTACCTTAGCGTACGTGGGGCGTACTGACCAGGATGGTCGCGGGTGCTCTCCGGAGTACGTTGGACGTACCGTATGTATGCTAGGCGTACTCCAGTCAGACCCAAACCCATTTTAGAGCCTTGGACCCTATTTAAGCTCCTTTTCTCATAACCTAACCCTAATATCTTCGTCTTCCATCCCTCTAAACCTTAGAAATCGTCTCTAAGCCTCCATGGTTGTAATTTTGAGCTCATGATGTGCATTTTTGTGCTTTTGGGTCATTTCCAAGAAGATGGAGTTTGATGCAAGGTTGAGAGTCAAGGATGAGCTTATGGATCTGGATTAGGTGATTCTTTTCCAGCTTGTTGGAGGTAAAAAGCTTGAACCTTGTTCATTGTTAGCATAGATCTAGTATGTATGAGTTTTTGGTTCATTATGGTCCCATGGATGAGATCTTACGAATTCATATCATCTTTGAAGCTTAGAGTTGCCATTCTTGGTGCTATTTTGGTCCTTGAGTCATAAATTGCTATCTTTGAGGCTTAAATCCATCTATGCATGAGTTAGGGCCATTTCCATGGAAGTAGAGTGTTATATTTTGGATTTGGATTCATTTGGGGCATGCAAAGTCACCAAGTCAGTGACTTTATGGGTCTAGACATTAATTAAGACTCAGATCTATGGTTGGACGTTTGAATCGAACATTAAGTGCTTAATGGCAAAAGGTGGCTAAATAGAGAAGTACGTTGGGCGTACTAGTCGGTACGCGCAGCGTACAAGCCAGAAAGCGAGTACGCGTTGCGTACGTCTGAGTACGCCATGCGTACTCAATCAGAGTGGGTTTTGCATTGATGGGCCTCGATTTGGGCTATTTATTGGACATGGTTGTCTTGGGCCTTAGTGGGCTGTCTAAAAACAGATTTTTGGGCTTAATGAGTTGTTGGGCTTTAGGGTAAGGCCCATTGGAGAGGTTTGGGCCCAATTTGGAAAATCCGGCCATAAATGGGCCTTGTATTTTGGACTTGGACCTAGATTATGGAATAAATTAGGTCAGGGGTTAAATGGTTATTTTACCCAAGTTTGGTGTATTGGATATTGATGTGATGTTATTTTAAATTGATAGCTCAGGGAGTCATCAGGGCAGTAGCTAGGGATTTCTTTATGTGAGGTTCAACATCTAAGGTGAGTCTCCTCATTGGGTTTAGCGGGTCGAAGGCACCAATGTCGGCCCATGATTTATATGTTTGGATGCTAGATGTTTGCGTGACTCTTGAATGTGTTGTATGATGGTATGCTTACCGAGCAAGGCCCAATGTCGGGTGGGGTCCGATGATTGTATGGTATGCTATAGTCTTTGTGATTATTGCATGTTCTAGAAGGGTTATATGTTTATATTATTATATAGTTATACGGTTATATGTGTACCGGGCGGGGCTCGATGTCGGGCAAGGCCCGATGACTGGAACATATGCTAGTGTTTATGATCATTTTATGTGTTAGCATGATTATGTGATATTTTGTGTATGTCTAGTGGGCGAGGCCCAGTGACAGGCGAGGCCTGAGAATAACATATTTGTAATCCGAGCGGGGCTTGATGTCGGGAAGGGCCCGAGGCCGAGTGGGACTCGAGACCGGACGGGGGGCCAGTATCTGAGTTATGTATGTGTGGTATGTGGTATCTTGGGGAACTCACTAAGCGTTGTGCTTACGGTTTTCAGTTTATGTTTCAGGTACTTTGGTTTTCAAATGGAAGGGCTCGGGTGACTGCATGACACACACTTTATGTTCCGCAAATGACTTTGTTTTGGGATTTTTACTCTGATGTGTGTATTAGGTTTTAAACAATTAATTGTTGATACTTCTTCTATAAATAAAATAATGAAATTTTATGTCAATATTTTTGGGTCGTTTCATAATTGTCTTTGTCCTCGATTATATGCGTGTTGGAATTTGGGTATGTTGTGTGGGTTTAGATTCTCCAATGTATGTGGATATCAGTGGTTGGGATCAAGTGGTAGAGTTTGAGTTAGTCTGGGGGTTGCAGGATTATAGATGTGACAACCCGAAATTTCTATTATGTACAACCATTCACTTCAATAGGAGTCAAAACTGTTTCTGCTAATTTTCAAGCTTTTTGGAATAAGTTTGAGTATTTTAAGAATAGTACTTCAGGAGATAACAGGAGAGAGGATGCCCTAGGGTTTGTTGTGCAACAATATTATTCCAAAACTCCAAGAGTTTGGAGTTTACGTAAACAAAGGTGTTTACGGCCGTAAACCCTAAAAGAGGGTATAAATATGACACTTAGTCATTATTTATCACTTTTCACAATTTCAAGATCCAAAACTCAATTCTCTCTCAAGTATCATTGACTTTTCTTCAAGATCTTCAACTTGTAAGTGTTTCTTACCCTAATAAGTTGATATATACCTTAATCTAGTGATCTAACATGATTCCATCCATGAAATCATTCCAAAAGTGTAGATCTTCAAGTTTCACGAAGAACACCAAGAACACACACTAGTGTTCTTGGACTTTTAGCACCTTTTCAAGCTTCTACCTAGTAAGTACTTCTATCCTAGAGTATTATAGAGCTTGTTACACTTCTAAACATCAAGAAAACACCCAAGAAACCAAGGATCAAAGGTGTTTACGGTCCAAGATGTTCTTGGACCGTAAACCCCAAAAAAGGTGCCAAAGTGTGCCCTAGTCCCTTCTAAGCCTTGGAAACTAGCCTAGATCCATTCCTTGATGTGCTTAGTACTTGAAAACATCAAAAGACTATAAACCATTTGGGTTTACGGCTGTAAACCCAAAGGGAAATGGTCCAAGGATCGTAAACTCCTAAAAGGAGTGAAATGGTGCCGTAATCTCTTCCTAAGGCTTAAACATGAAGTAGGAATGCTTCTAGTGATCTTTAAGGCTTCAAAACACAAAATGGTCAAAGAAACATGGGTTTACGACCGTAAACTCAATGAGTTATGGTCACAAAACCGTAAACTCCAATAAAGGGTTCCCTTGAACCCTAAACTCAATAGCAATGTCCTACAACACTTAGATGCAATCCTTAGGACTTATAGCACTTAAATAAGGTGTTTTACATGTCCTAGGATGTCTTAACTTTGTTAAATAGTTGTTTAAAGACTAATTGGATACATATATGTGATATTATATGTTAACTAGGATCATCGTGTGTGTACAAGTCTTCACTTGACACCTAGCATCCTATACATTCCGTTCATCCAAACCACTCACTACAGGTGAGTTAATACCCCTTAATTAACCTTTTAAATGTTTTTAAATGCTTTTATGGGGGGGGGAATACAAGTTGAACTATTATAGTTATTATATCAATCACATGTGATTAATAACTACCAAACAAGTGGATTTCTTACTTTTCAAACTGTGTTATCAAACTGTTTTACTTCAAACTGTTTTACAAACTCTTTTACTTATCAAATACTTTTATTAAACTCTTTTAACTTATACTCTGTGTATCTATATGGATATAATTATATAAGTAGGATTGAAAGGACTTAGGACTGATAGCTCACCTTACTTCCTGTTCCTTGTTTGGTTGTGGACTTAGGGTATTCGGGTTATTTGTCCGAAGGTCGTTTGAATCCTAGTTATATATCATGTATATGTGTATAGATATAAAAAGTTACTTCTTTCATTCAGTTCAATGCCTTTGGGTAGCAAAGGTATACAAACATGTTCATATACACAACAACATTACTAGTAAACTATAATAGGTATAGTTTAGGAAGATACTATTACTAGAACAATGAAACATACAATGAGTCAGTTCATTCATGAGTAATACATAGTGATGAGAAACAAACATAATACATAGTGATGAGAAACAAACATAATACATAGTGATGAGAAACAAACATAATACATAGTGATGAGAAACAAACATAATACATAGTTATGAGAAACAAAACATACAGGCTAGACAGAGAAAGAACACACAATACAGCTAGCACATACATATACATATACATATACATTACTTACAGTTATGTGAGCCACTTAACGTGGCGCATGGCACTACCTGTTATGACCCGTTTTGTATCCAGAATCTCCTTAAGTAGAGAGCGTATGACTTTGTGTATAGATCTATACCGGATTGACTATCCTACACCTTGCTTCTCGCTACAGTGGGATTTGCAAGTCTACGGGTGCCAAACATCATTTCTTACGACGTCTTACATCGTCGTTTTTCTATAGAGTCGGTAGCAGGATACAGGCCGATCACATGGTACTTTAAATAACAATTGGTTTAAAGTAATTAGTACAGCAGTAGTTACTTAATACAACACTATAGTACTATATCATTTTTCCTTCACATTTACTTTGTGATATTCACACAATAAACAATAATGTAGAAACTATATTTTTGGTTAATGATAGTCAGATTTGGGAAAATACATACTCTTACAAGAGACACACATACAGACACTAGATGCCTTGGTAGAAGGCTACTTTTAGTAGGAAACATAGGGTTTTCTAGGAGAGTTCAAACAATTACAAACTTTTACAAAACTTATACATTACAGACTTACACACACTTTCATACAAACACAGACATTAATATACTTATGATCTCACCAGCTTTAAAGCTGATAAACTCTTTCAAAATAACTTGTATTCTCAGGTCACCAGTAGACAGGTACCGGTGCCAGGTTTTGAGAAGATGGAGCTCGTTCAAGACTCATCTTTTATTTTGATGTATATTTTTGGTGTCTACATAACTTGACAGAACACACTTGTATTAAATTATATTATTAATGCAATGGATGATGTTGTTGCTTGTTTACTACTTTACATTGTTGTGATACTGTACATGACGTCCTCCACCCCCGAACGTTTTCGCCGTTCCGGTTTTGGGGTGTGACAATAGAGTTCTCAGATTCTAGCATACTTCAAGTGGGGGAGAGTGGAACCTCGTAGCAGGAAGACTTTGTGCCAATATTCGGTTTTAGTTAGATTTCTCTGAGTTCCATACTTCTGTGCAACTGCTAAATCTTCGGGTTTCACGACAAGTTATCGTCAGTTGTTGGATTTTCCCTTCGATTAGTATTAATTTTAGTTATGATAGCATATGTAGGGCGTGCTTGTACTTAGTCCCTAATGTTTTAGCAGCTCAGGTTGAGGTTTTGCTTGTCTGTTATCATCTGATCGGGGATGAGTCATAGTGTTGATAGTGGATAGCACAGTTGGGTATTTGAGTATAGTAAGAGTGTCATTCAGTTAAATATGATATCGGCTAGTTTTCATTGCGGTGATGCCCTTTTGGTGCGGAGTTAGAGCGTCGACGTTTGCCCTAGAAGCTCTGGGACTGATCGATTCCGCGGATTTTCGTTCATCTTGGTTGCTTGGGGGAGTGCATCTTGAAGTAGAGGCAAGAGCTGATTTGAGGACGAAATCTAATTTAAATGGGGGAGAATTGTATCATTCCGTTTAAAATAAAATAAAATAAGAAAATAAATAAAATAAATAAATAATAAACCCTAAAACTCCGAGATGTATTTTTATATTTTTATTTTAACCTTAAAGTCGAATAAATTAGCGGGGTGCACACCTTGGGGTGTTAAAAGTTATATTTTTGAATATTGAGGGTTAAATGGTAACTTTTGGACTTGAATTTTAATAAATTCTTAAAGCTGGGGGGCCGTTTGGTAATTAGTGGACTTAGTTTGTAAAAGAATTGAGGGGGAGGGATTGGAAGTGTAAATATGGGATTAAGTTTGAATGAAGACACAGGACTTGAACCCGGTCCCTTCCCTTCCCCTTTTAAGGGTGTATCACCCCAAAACCCTAACCCTAGGACATTGTCTTCGGCCGCCACCCTTATACCCCCATGCCTCCATCCACCGCCACATCCTAGCCGCTGTTGAAGAGCCACCGACGCAACCACCATCTCTCCGTCGTTGCTCCTGCTACCGTTGAAGACGGGCGTCGTGGCTGCTATTGCTGTCGTTTTCAGTCATACACTCCTTTCCTCCCATTCGTCGTCCTTCATGTCGTTTGTACCGCCGTCTGTTGGTGCCGCCGCTGCCATTACTTCATTTTACGTTCCTTTCGACGTCCTCCTCCTCCAAGAGTGAAGTTCACCTGTGTGGTGGATGTTTTAGCATGTATGTGTGTGTTTCAGTCGGTGTTGACATGTGTGTTTGTTGGCCGGAAACCGGAGATGAACCACCATGGCGGCCAACCATGGTGGCTGCTGTGACAACCCTCAAATTCAAGTCAAAGTCAACAAGTCAAGGTCAACAAGTCAAACCGGTCAAACTTAATTTGTACTTGAATGTTAAAAGTTATTCTATATATAAAAAGGTACATTTGTATGTCAAGAATTCAAGTGTCTTGAAGAATCTATGTGTTAACAATGTAAAAACCCTAAAAAGGGAGTTAAACGCATTAAAACACGACTAAGGACCCTTTCGGGGACTTAAAACAATCATAAACAAAGCATAACGGGGTTCACGAACCTTGCATTACGAGATTATACGATAATAATGGCTAAGATCAAATCTCCCCCAAATCTCTCCAAGTATGTGAAATCTCTCCCAAATCTCTCCAAGTATGTGAAATCTCTCCCAAATCTCTCCAAGTATGTGAAATCTCTCCTAAATCTCTCCAAGTATGTGAAATCTCTCTCAAATCCCTCTCAAGATCTCTCTCAAATTTTTTTAGTCATCCCGACCCTTAACTTGGCCAAAAACCGCTTGAAACGGAGAGTTATATCGAAAAACAGCTAATTAGGGTCGAAACCCTTCTTAGGAACCGAACCTCTTAGGAACCGGACCCTTCTATTAGAGCCGAACCTCTTAGGAACCGAGCTTGTTAGAAGCGAACCTGTCAGAAGCGAACCACCACCTCGGACCGAACAGCAGACCGAACCGAAGCTCCCTACAACCGAAATAGACTGAGGGCTCGGTCTATTTCGCTTCCCTCTTCATTTCGGACCGAGACCCTCAGACCTTCGGTCTCTTCTTCCCCCTTCGGCTCCTTCTTTCCCTTCTCTCGGTTCTCACTCTCTTAGAGCCGAACCTCGCAGGGTCGGTCCATATTGCCTGGTTTTCGACTACTTTCGCTTCCTAAGCCCGTTTTTGACGTTTTTGACGGGATTTTTTCAACAAATTCATATTTTTACCATTTTTAACCCCCAGAACTCATATTTTATTTATTTTTCAAGGACTATTAATTAAAATCATTATTTTATATTGAGATGAGTATTCTACCCCACAAGTGGGTCAAGTGTGCCCACTTGCCTCCATGTGGCATCCTCTCATTAGCCACCTTATCCACATCACACAAACCAAGGTACACATCACTTCAAACTCACAACTTGCTCCAGCAACTTCTATATAAAGAAATCCCTGGAGGATTTCTTTGTTCACTTTGATCAAACCCTTCACTTACACACTTCTCATACCACCTCAAGAAAGCTTCTTTTCTCTCTACTTCCCACCACCTTGTGTTAGTGTTCTTGAGTTGCTACTGCACTTTTTGGTAAGTATTCCATCTAAACTCAAGTGTTATTCCATAATTTCATAACACGCTTGGATCATCGACTCATATCTTAACACCGAAATCATTCTTAGGGTCATCCGAGTTTCCGTGTGTTCATCAAGTGTTCTTGACTTGATACTCCTCGACTTCAACCTTCCACTCCTTTATAAATCACTCAAGGTGAGTTCATACCCCTACATTTTCTAGTTTTCTTCAGTTTTCAGGGGGGGAATACAAGTTAAAACACCAAAACATTTTCAAAACTTAACTTGACAGCTTACAGCAGAAAAGTTGTGACCTGTTCTCGAACTGTTTTACCCAACTTAAACTTAATATTTTTCAAAACTGTTTAATATGCAAGTAGTTCAAGTTTATACCTTTAAAGTGACTACTTTCACATCCCCATACGAGTTTCTACAATTTATGGTGATTTTTACAAAAACTGCCTATCACTGCGGAAACAAAATCAGACCAGTTGTGAAGATGAACATTTTCACACTAGTTTGAGATCACCACAAATTATAAGAAAATTTATGGATACAGTAGACTCTTTTTCCAAATACTCAGAGTTTACGGATTCAGTTTTCGACTTACGATGATTTTTCTATAAATATTCTAAAACAGTGACAGTTAAGGGTAAAACTGTCAAATACATATTTAAGAGTTATTCACACCTTGTAACATGTTGAGCAAGGTGTGTAAGATTTACACTTGGTATTTCAATGTCATTTTATTGAAGTACATAGACATGCATAATAAGGTTTCATTCCAACATACAACACTTTTGATAAACTATAATAGGTATAGTTTTGAACACTTCATTTAACAAAGAAAACAATAACTCTATTGATTTACAAAACGAATATTTCACTACACGCTATGTGAACTTGTTAATGAATATTTGTGAGACATTCTCCTTCGGGGTACTCTAAGTGCCACAGAAAAGTCCTTTAGTTATAATCAGAATCTCCTGGAGGGAGAACGTGATAGTTGTGTATAGATCCATACTGGGTTCGACAAACCCGCACCTAAGTTGCTTGCAACAGCTAGACCGGCAGGTCTGGGGTGACAAGTGTCATAACATTCTGACGCCTGAAGAACGTCGCATACAAGGCCATCTAGTCGTTAGTATGGTTATAACATCTCACATGGAATATTAACAAAACATACAGTTCACGAAAATTCTAAGGCTTTATACAAAGGAGATTTATTTAAATATGAAACACACACATAAGTATGACGATTTACTTACACATACTAAGTCTTGTTCCGGTTAAGACTACAACAAACCTTTTTGAAAATATTGGATTTTCTGGAAACAAACTTGCAACAAACTTTAAGGAAACAACATTCATTTTTCATAAAATGCTTATGGACTCACCAGCTTTATGCTGATACTCTCTTTTCAAAACAACTTGTATTCTCAGGTAATCAGAAATACAGGTAACCGTAAGATTTCTGAAGTCATGACGCTAAGGCGTAGATTCTTTTGTTACATTTTATCATCATATGTAATTTACTTGGAAACATGTATTTTTGGAAACATGTATTTTGGAAACAATGTAACCTTTTAAATTATATCTATGATGGTTGTGTTTTACTTTCTTCACTATGGTTATGATACTGAGCATGACGTCCTCCGACCCCGAACGTTTCCGCCGTTCTGGTTTGGGGGTGTGACAGCTGCCACCTGTTGCCATCTTCTGCAGCCACCAGCTACCGTGAGAGGTGGCTATGTGTGTGATATTATGTGAATGAGCGTATGTTAGTGGTGTGATGTTGCAGGGACGTTTCTTGGTCAGAAATTGAAGAAAACCCACCCCCACCACCATGAGGTGGTGGCTACCACCTCCTGCCGTCATTCTACCACCACAAGCCACCACCTTGGGTGGTTGTGTGTGTGTGTGGGTGTTGGATTAACGTTCTGTGTAAATCGAGAGGCTTTGGATGGTGTTTGGACCTAAAAATTTATAACTCTCGCCATGGACCGCCGCCGACCACCACTGCCCGAGGTGGCAGTGGGTGGTACTCGACCTATTAAACATTAAATTACCTTAAGCATCTAAATTTAGTCTGAGTGGCATGGGTTTGGGGTTGAAAACCCTAATGTCAAGAAAACTCTAATTTTTGGAGTGGGTCGGGACCCACGTTAAAACTGTTAATTAAATTTTAAATAATACTTAATAATGCCCCTACAATTAACTTAATGCAATGGTGTACTTAATGGATTAAGTCCTTAAGGGGTTAAGTGTGGAACACTAACCCTAGTTATCATTTTATGTGAAAAACCTTAGAATCGAGGAGCTCTATTTTGGACAATGAGCGGGCGCGTATTTGGGATATTGATTGGGTTATTATTACATCCAAGATTGACTAAGTCAAACCCTAATCACTCATGCCCTAAAGTGATTAAGTCCTTAATGGGTTAAGTGTTCTTACTTGACCCTATTCGTCATTTTATGTGAAACCCTAATCGTCATTCATGTGAAGTAGTCACTGTTTAAAGTGACTATGACCTGTGATCGGGTATTGACTCAAGCATCTTCTTGTAGGTGATTGGAAGTAAGTTGAAGCTGGTAGAGTTATTCATTGCTATAGTGGTTACCTACACACATCGAGGTGAGTTTTGCCTCACTGTACCGTGGGTCGAAGGCACCAATGTCGGCCCACTAGTTTTTGTTATTTGTTAGTAGAGGGATGCCTTAGGGACTATATGCTGCCATGTTGTAGTGATCTGTTAGATCTGTACCCTGGTATCGAGTATGTCGTTGTGCTATAGTATTCGTTAGAACTGTATGTTATATGTGCTTGCAGGTTATCAGCTGTGGAGTGCCCTTAGGGATTGTATGTAATTATGTAGGATAGCCTGAGAATGCATTTTCCTTGTTTGGATGTGGCTTGGGAGTAGGATCATCTGTTCAGGTGGCTATCTAACCTCTGGGTACTTATGGTTACTCATTCTATGATGGTTAGCTGGTAGCAGGATTGTATGTTGTGAGAGGACTAGTAGGCGGTAGTGAGCTACATGATTGTTGTTTGCTTGTATTATATGCCTACTTGATCCTGATTATTTATATGTCGACATGTTGTGTTTTGTTTGGGTTGAGGTTGTCATGCTTCATGCGGTATGCCAAGATACGCGGTGCGGGTCGGTTGTAAGTAGTTGGCACAAAGGATCGGGAGGAGCGGTAGGGTTGAGGCAGTAAGCCAACAAACCCTGGGTATTCCAACCCGATGGTTGATTGGACCCGCCATGTTGGTATTTCAGCCCGAGGCTGATTGGGCCAACATGCTTATAATACGAGGGTATTCCATCCCGAGGATGACTGGACCCATCGTGGACATTCCTGGTATTCCATCCCAAGGTTGATTGGGCCAGGCATGAGTATTTGTGTTTATGCTTTATTTTGTGTGGTGGTATTTTGGGGAAAACTCAATAAGCTTATGCTTATCCAGTTGTTTATTGTTTTAGGTATCATTGGTGTCTATGGAAAGACGAAGGCGAGACTGTACACAAGTATCAAAAGCATTGAGGATTCTGTGTTTTCTTTAAAACTCTGATTTTAAATAAATGTAATTGGGAATAAACGGTTTTCTTAATAATATATTTATAAATTGGTAAGTTTTAGCTTAATAAAAATGAAAAATTTTGGTTCTGAAATTGGGACGTTACACATGCACCCTAAAGGATCTATGTTCGCACTATGATTTGCAAACAACCATTGAATATCAAGAACCCTAAAAGTACATTGTTATTTTCAAAAATACTAAAGGGTTATTAGAAAATACATATCTTAGTTTATTATATCAAATAAACTAATAATCCTTCTGTGTTGGTCTTCAGAAAGCAAGCACCAGAAGTCTCGTGCTCTAATGACTCACACCCAAACCCTAGCAAGTAGGAGGCTAAAGAAGAGAGAGGAGGAGGAAGGGAATTTTTTAAATTCTCTTTGGAATGAGGTTAATTTTGTAATTCATAACCCAAAGGATTTTATATAGGTGATAGGGAGGCTAAGGATAATGCAGATTTCCTTAGACAAACCCTTATCCCTTTTCTTGCTCCCTAAGGATTCCTAGGCTTCTTTAACACCCAAGACAAGCTCCTTAACCATCTATAATTTGTCCCCCTCCCCCCTTATGTGAGGTTCTATAATTGGTAAATGTTCAACTTTTGAACATTGTCACCTTTGGTCCCTCCACTTAAGATTAATCCAATTAATTCCAATTAATTTCTGATTAATTTTTAATTAAACAATACTATTTTTAATTAATATATTATTCTCATAATATATTAACAAATTATTTATTTTGATTTCTAATTAATTTATTAATCATATAATAAATTAATAAATAAGTCTCACTCTCCAAAAAGCAATGCAATCAATTACTACGCTTGAGGGAAACCCAAAAGGACGTTGCGCGTACATGTTGTACGTTGGGCGTACATGCTGTACTTTTGGCGTACTTTCCACATTTGGAATCCCTAATTTTTAGGGTTTAGCTTGTATTTAAACATCGTTATGGCCTCATTTCCCCTCACCTCATCAGCCTCCATCCCTCTTGATATGTTATGCAACCCTATTTCACCTTGAGAAGCTATTTCAAGTCTAAGAGTGTGTGTTTTGTGCTTAGAAGAAGGAAGGAAGCCAAGCTCAACTTGGAAGAGTGAAGCACTTTGGATTTGGGGTTTCTACATCATTTGCAACCTTTTTAAGGTATAAATCTTGCAAATTTATCCCTCCATCATATAGATCGAGAAATGGGTGTTTTAGTGATGCTTTTTGGTCCCAAAATGTTAGATCTTGAGCATGGCATGTTCTTGACCATTAAGCTGTCCTTTCAGACCCTAGGAAGGGTCTTTAGTCATAAAAAAGGAGTCATAATGGTTGTTTTTGTCCCATGCATGTTATGGAGAGTCTTAAGGCATTAAGATATTGGGTTTTTATGGATTAAACACTTATTAAGCATGCAAGGTCATAAAGTTGGAAACTTTATGACTCCTAATGACATTTTGACCTTGGATCTGCATTTGGACATGTTAAGACGTTGTATTAAGCACTTAATGAAAAAAAGGAAAGTTTGGGGTTACGCCGAGCATACCTAGGTTACGCCCAACATACGCAGTCAACGACCTTGTTTTTGACCAGCGGAGGAGTACACCTAGCGTACCTCCAGAGTACGACCCGTGTACGCTTGCTGAGTTGACTCAGCTAGGTTGACTCAGTTGATTTATGGATTTTGACCAATTTGACCTTGACTTTGACCAAGCTTGACCATGTTTGACCTTCAGGGTATTTTGGGTATTTTGATGGAGATTGGTCATTTGGTTGGAATAGGTGTCGGTTAGAGAGCTGAGATTCGGAGTCGGGACCTCATCAACTTTTGTTCAGTTTGTGAGGTGAGTTTTCCTCACTATACTTGTGGGTCGAAGGCACCTAGGCCGGTCCTTGGATTTGATATCATGTTATGTGATAGTATGTTACCCTGTTATAGTGATATGTTAGATCGGTATCCTAGTTTATAGGATGATGTTATTCTTAGTGATCTATAGATCTCCATGACTGTCTGTAGAATGTTTATATGATTATTTGTTATATGTGCACATATTTGGTTGGTGGTTGAGGCTTTACTACTTTTTGTGTAAGCCAACAGGCCGGGGCATTGCAACCCGATGGTTGATTGGGCCTGAGGGTATTCCATCCCGAGGATGACATGACCCATTGTAGATTGACATCCCATCCCAATGGTTGATTGGGCCTGGGGTATTCCAACCCGAAGGTTGACTGGACCCACAGTATATTAGCATTCCAACCTGATGGTTAATTTGGCCTGGGGTATTCCAACCCAATGGTTGATTGGACCCGACATGTTGTTATTGTATATGTTATCTGCTATGAGTTGGTACTTCGGAGGAACTCACTAAGCATTGGCTTACAAATTTAGTTGTGGTTTCAGGTACTTCGGATGACCGTGGGAAGGCGAAGGCGTGACCGTACACATCCACTTGTCTATGACTTATGATTTTGGGAGACTCTGATGTTGAAAATGTTTTGAAAACTATATTTGTAAACAATTTGTAAATTTGGGTTGGTTTTAAAAAGTTTAAATTTCTTGTGATTTTTATGGGTGTTACAAGTTGGTGTCAGAGCCTTGGTTTGAGTGAATTGGAGGAACACTCGTTGATTGTTTTCAAAATGATTTTCAAATTGTTTTCAAAATAATCAAGGAGGATGTGATGTGTACGATCAGCCGGAGCCAGTAAGTAGACCCCAAATTACCACACTGTTATTTGATATTGTGATATGTTAGAACAACATGCTAGTAATATGATAGGGATATTCAGGAGTTTCATGATAGAATTATCTGATACATGATGCCTTATCTCCTATAGGATTTCTTGTTGATTGTTGTATTACTCTTTCGGGTGTGAACTGACTATTAATTGAACACGTTAAGTCACATGCTACATGGGTTAAATAATTTTAGGTTAAGGGATTTGGTGCTACTGCGCAGCTCTTGTTTGAGTCCAACCATTATAGGATTGAATCTTTTAGTCTAAAATTGTTTAAGTTGTGTGGCATGTGATTGTATTCATGCAGTAGTTAACTGGCGCCAATAGAGGTTCGTATGGCAGATGGTGGTAGGTTGAGTTGTATAGGGTCAGCCGGCTAGTTTCGTAATATTTAGCGTCCCTCTACGAAATAGGGATTGAGTGTATACTTGTGCTAGTGTATATTGTTAGGGTTGTTGTGATGATCCTCTGGGAAAAATACGAGTAGGTATGGAAGGTAGTATGGGCCCGTACTACTGAAAGCACAGGACCCGTACGCATAGCAGCGAAGTCACAATCCCTAGGGATTTTTTAGGAGTTGATTTCCCTGGTATGATATGTGTTTTATCTGATATCTCCCTGGTTCATCTTCAGTATGGCGATGACGAGACAATTTGTGGCAGGATCCGAATCGGGAGTTGATGGCCAGGATAGGCTAGCTTTGACTGAGGAGCGGGTTAGGTAGATCAAGCAGGAGGAGGTTGTTTCCCTATTTTGGGCACAATTACCATAGATGTTTGGGTCTAGTAAGACCGCCATGGTGGAGTACTTTGACGAGCGTTATGTTGCATTGTCTGAGGTCGCTATTGCTGCAACCACTGCAGGCGTTGCGGCTGTAGGGATTGATGCTGGGAGAGCCTTTCAGTATCGGGGCTTCGACAATACCAAGCCCCCGACATTTGATGGAGTTCAGGATATGATCATAGCAATGAGGTGGCTGTATGACATTGAGGGATGCTTCTTCACTTTCTCTTGACCTGCTGACCCGAAGGTCAGGTGCGCTCTGAACCTTCGTAGGTCCGGAGCAAAGGATTGGTGGAGACTTGTTACCAGCTCGTATTCTCCTGAGCAGAGGACTGCATTGACTTGGGATTAGTTCTCGGATATGTTCCGTTCTACATATGTTTCGCTGGTGGAGCGTGAGAGGTTGGCCCAGGAGTACTTGGATTTGAGACAGGGGACTGAGACTGTGACGGAGATCACCAAGATGTTTACGGATAGGGCCATGTTTTGTCCAGAGTTTGGTACTTCTGAGCAATCTCAGATGACCCGTTACTTGAGCATGCTCAAGATGGACATCAGGCAGTTATCCACTCAGCGTTATGGTTCATTTTTGGAGTTTCAGGAGGCCGCCATGCGGCATGAGATTGAGATGGAGCTTTAGACAAGGGAGCAAAGACCGACCCGATGCAGTCATTGCTCACCCCAAAGCAGTTTAGGGCCATGGATTCTAGATCTGGGAGTCAGAGGGGCCGTACTTGTGGGAAGTGCGGCAAGATTCACGATGGAGCTTGTCGATCTTCTTCGGGATGCTACAAATGTGGCAAGTAGGGCCACATTGCGAGGGACTACCGACAGCAGACTCCAGTATCCGGCATCAGGATTTGTTATCATTGTGATCAGGTGGGCCATATGAAGGCCAAGTGCCCCTTTCATACTGTTAGGTCGGCACAAGCTCCAACACTGGCTATTTTGAGGATCACGGATGGGATTCAGGGCAAGGAGGAGCTCCCGAGGGCTCGAGGTAACGCTTTCCAGCTCACGACTGAGGAGGCTAGATCGGCACTAGACATCGTGACTGGTATGTTTCTATTAATTATTCTTTTGATTATTTTTATGCATGATCATGATTATAATCCTAATAGGTACGTTCTTAGTGAACTCTTTGCCTACTCTTGTGTTATTTGACTCAGACGCGAGTCGGTCCTTTGTATCATGCTCATTCAATAGGGAGTTTGATATGCTTATTACGGAGCTAGAGTGTCCATTGTGGGTTTCTATCGCCAACGAACACAGGGTTTCTGCATCTGTAGTGTATCAGGGTTGTATATAGGAGATCTTCGGAGTGCCTTATCCGATTGATCCGATCTCTATCCCTGTGGGGGATGTATATCTGATAGTGGGTATGGACTGGCTGAGCAGGTTTGGTGCCATGATTGATTGTGAGGGCCAACGAGTGGTAGTTCGAACCCTAAATAGGGGAGAACTAGTTATCTGTGGAGAGGGCACTAGGTTTGGTTCAGGGTTTTGTTCGGCAGCCAGGGCTCGACAGTATATTCAGCATGGATGTGCAGGTTATTTGGTTGATACTCGGGTTAGGGAGCAGACTTCAGTTTTAAAGGTTCTAGTTATCAAGGTGTTTGCTGATGTTTTCCCGGAGGAGTTACCTGGTGTGCCTCTTAAGAGGCAGGTTGAGTTCAGGATTGATCTTGTGCCAGGTGCGACCTTCATTTCTAAGGCGGCGTACCGCATGGCACCGCCGGAGATGCATGAGTTTTCATCTCAGCTGCAGGAGCTGCTAGGCAAGCAGTTCATCAGACTGAGCAGTTCTCCATGGGGAGTGCCAATAGTGTTCCTCAAGAAGAAGGATGGTTCACACCGGATGTGCATTATTTAATGGGAGTTGAACAAGTTAACTGTGAAGAACCGTTATCCCCTTCCGCGGATTGATGACCTCTTTGATCTGTTGCAGGGTGCATCTTGTTTCTCCAAGATAGATCTGAGGTCTAGGTATTATCAGGTGAGTGTGAAAGAGGAGGACGTGGAGAAGACCGCGTTCCTGACTCGTTATGGGAATTACGATTTCGTTGTGATGTCATTTGGGCTCACCAATGTGCCTGTTGTATTTATGGATCTGATGAATCGGGTATGCAGGCCGATGCTCGACCGATCTATTATCGTGTTCATTGATGATATCTTGGTGTGTTCCAAGACCAGAGAGCAGCATGAGGAGAACCTTCGAGAGTGCCTTGGAGTTTTTAGGTGGGAACGGCTTTATGCCAAGATAGCATTTTGGTTATGAGAGGTCTAGTTTCTGGGGCACCTCGTTAACCAGGATAGCATTTTGGTCGATCCAGCGAAGACCGAGGTTGTGATGCAGTGGGAGGTTCTGAAATCTCCCTCAAAGATCATGAATTTCTTGGGTTTGGCAGGGTACTATCGGAGATTTTTATTCAGGACTTCTCCAAGATTGCGGTACCCTCGCTCGTCTGAGAAGGAGCGGGGTGGATACCCGATGGGGCCCTGAGCAACAGTCAGCGTTTGAGACTCTTCGGTAGAGGTTATGTGAGGCCCCGATAATGACCCTCTCGGAGGGGGTCGAGGATTTTGTGGTATTCTGTGATGCATCCATCACTGGTTTGGGGGCGGTCCTCATGTAGAGAGGACGAGTGATTGCTTATGCTTCACGGCAGCTGAATCCGCATGAGACGTGATATCCTACGCATGACCTGGAGTTGGGGGCAGTGGTATTTGCCCTCAAGATTTGGATACATTATCTTTATGGGGTCTGTTGTACTTTCTACACGGATCAAAAGAGTTTGAGATATCTTATGGATCAGCCAAACCTGAACATGAGGCAGGGCAGGTGGCTGGACGTAGTCAAGGATTATGACTGCGAGATCCTTTAACATCCGGGTAAAGCAAATGTGGTAGCGGGTGCTTTGAGCCGCAAGTCGACTGGTTCTTCGGTTAGGGAGGTGTGAATGAGGATATTCGTGGATTCTCTACTTTTGGGATTGATCAGAGAGGCACAGGAAGAGGGAGTTCGGAAGGAGAACTGCAAACAGGAAAGGATCAGGGGTGAGATTGACAGATTTATCACCGATAGCCGAGGGTTATTGAACCGGTGTGGCTGGTTCTGGGTTCCATTTTCTGGTGGGATCAGGAATATTGTGTTAGAGGAGGCCCATAAGTATCACTTTTCTATACAAATGGGATCCACCAAGATGTATCGGGATTTGAGATTGAGTTACTGGTGGTAGTGTATGAAGAGGGGGATAGCCTGGCATGTCGAGAGGTACTTGACCTACAAGATGGTCAAGGCCGAGCATCAGAGGCTGCATGGCAAGCTGCAGCCTCTGGAGGTTCCCATGTGGAAATAGGAGTAGATCACCATGGATTTTATCACCAAGTTACCGAAGACGCAAAGGGTTTTGATGCTATATGGGTCATCGTGGATCGATTAACCGAGAGTGCTAACTTTTTGGCTATCCGGGAGAGTTCTTCGTCCGAAAAGTTGGCCGATGTTTATGTCCGGGAGATTGTTGCTCGCCATGGGGTTCTGGTTTCCATTGTTTCTGACCTATATGTTCGGTTCACTTCCTGATTCTAGCAGAAGTTCCACGAGGAACTGGGCACGAGGTTACATTTCAGCACTGCATATCATCCGCAGACTAATGGCCAGAGTGAGCGGACTATACAGACCCTTGAGGATATTTTGTGGGCTTGTGTTATTGATTTTGGTGGGAGTTAGGATTCCTACCTACCTCTTGCAGAGTTCTCCTACAACAATAGTTATCACTCCAGCATTGGTGCTCCGCCATTTGAGCTCTTGTATGGCCGGAGATATCGTACCCTGGTTTGTTGGGGAGAGGTTGGTCATAGGTTCTTGGGAAGGACCGAGTTAGTCCTTCAGACCACGGAGCTTATCCAACAGATCAGACAGAGACTGTAGACCGCTCAGAGTTGGCAGAAGAGCAATGTTGACCGATGTCGATCAGAGTTGGAATTTCAGGTCATCGATATGGTGCTCCTGAAGGTCTCACCCTGGAAGGGTGTGATACGCTTCAGGAAGAGGGGGAAATTGGGTCCCCGGTTTATTGGACCTTTCCGGGTAATTGTAAGGGTTGGCAAGGTAGCTTAAAGGTTGTAATTTCAGAGCGAACTTAGTCAGATCCACTACACTTTCCATGTCTCTTAGTTTCGGAAGTGTGTTGGACAGCGAGGCAGTGATTCCGTTGGATGATATTCAGTTCGATGGGCTCCTGAACGATGTTGAAAGGCCGGTAGCTATTTTGGAAAGGAAGATGAAGTTCCTACACAAAAAGGAGATACCTTTGGTAAAGGTACAGTGGCAACATCGGAGAGGCTTTGAGTGGACCTCGGAACTGAAGGCTGAGATGTGGGAGCATTATCCTGAGTTATTCTTCGCAGAAGACTTTGAGAACGAAGTCTAGTTCAAGTGGGGGAGAATTGTAACATCCCGATGATAAGGTACCTCTAATTTTAACCCTATAATTTAATTACGTTGCATTTTGGTCCCTAAAGTTCAAGAAAGTGTGTAAATGAGCCTTAGTGGCATTCTCGTAAATAAGCCTGGGGGAGTATGCCATGCGTATGCGTGTACGCTGGGCGTACTTCCTAGATTTGGAAACCCTAATTTTTAGGGTTTAGCTCGTATTTAAACACCCTTATGGCCTCATTTCCCCTTACATCATCAGCCTCCATCCCTCTTGATACGTTTTGCAGCCCTAGTTCACCTTGAGAAGATATTTCAAGTCTAAGAGTGTGTGTTTTGTGCTTAGAAGAAGAAGGAAGGAACCCAAGCTCATCTTGGAAGAGTGAAGCACTTTGGATATGGGGTTTCTACATCATTTGCAACCTTTTTAAGGTATAAAGCTTGCAAATTTATCCCTCCATCATATAGATCTAGAAATGGGTGTTTTAGTGATGCTTTTTTGTCCCAAAATGTTAGATCTTGAGCATGGCATATTCTTGACCATTAAGTTGTCCTTTCAGACCCTAGGAAGGGTCTTTAGTCGTAAAAATGGAGTCTCAATGGTTGGTTTTGTCCCATGCATGTTATGGAGAGTCTTAAGGCATTAAGATGTTGGGTTTTTATGGATTAAGCACTTATTGAGCATGTAAGGTCATAAAGTTGGAAACTTTATGACTCCTAATGACATTTTGACCTCGGATCTGCATTTGGACATGTTAAGACGTTGTATTAAGCACTAAATGAAAAAAAAGGAAAGTTTGGGGTTACGCCCAGCATACGCAGTCAACGGCCCCATTTTGGTCAACAGAGGAGTACGCTTAGTGATCTGTAGATCTGCCTGACTGTCTGTAGACTGTTTATATGATTATCTGTTATATGTGCACATATTTGGTTGGTGGTTGAGGCTTTACTGCTTTGTGTGTAAGCCAATAGGTCGAGGAATTCCAACCCGGTAGTTGATTAGGCCCGAGAGTATTCCATCCCGAGGATGACAGGACCCATTGTATATTGGCATCCCAACCCTATTGGTTATTGGGCCTGGGGTATTCCAAACTGATGGTTGACTGGACCCACAATATATTGGCATTCCAACCTAATGGTTGATTGGGCTTGGGGTATTCCAACTTGATGGTTGATTGGACTCGACATGTTGTTATTGTATATGTTATCTGTTATGAGTTGGTACATCGGGGGAACTCACTAAGCGTTGGCTTACAGTTTTAGTTGTGGTTTTAGGTACTTCGAATTAGCGCGGGAAGGCGAAGACGTGACCGTACACATCCTCTTGTTTATAACTTATGATTTTGGGAGACTCTAATGTTGGAAATGTTTTGAAAACTATGTTTATAAACAATTTGTGAATTTGGGTTGGTTTAAAAAGTTTAAACTTCTTGAGATTTTATGGGTGTTACAAATGGATTAGAATCAATCTCATAGTCGAAGATTCTGTTTCCTAATTTCCTGATTTATGACGACTAAATTCTAACTGCTAATTGAACCCATCAATTTAGTCCAGGCTCGGCCAAGCTCTTCAGATATCGACATCAAATCATCGCGGGGCCCAAAGATATCGTTTTTTCCGTCAGGGTAAAAGGAACGAATAAACTTCGACTCATATGCTTGTATCTTTTACTCACCAAGTAATACATGACACTACGTTTTATAACATCACGTTACTGATGTGTTTACGCAACACCAATGCACAACTGACTTGTAAACTAGAACTCATATATCTCCATTTCAATCATATAAGATATTATGGTCTCATAATTAATCGTGATAGAATCCATGAAGTAATTCTCTGAGTGTGGGTTTATCCAATACTCAAAATCTCCATTTTCTAAGTACTCATGAATATTGTAGAAACCATTGCAATGCCTAATCTCCATAGATAATCTACAATTCAATTCATGACAGTCTAGTTGCACTACTTACTTCCAAAAGTATGAGTGACTGTGGAATTCGAATAATCAAATTATTCAGGAAGTAAAACACGCAAAGTGAAACACAATAATTAATCAACAATGGTCTCAACCCCATTGAATATAAATAATCTCTATTATTTAATCACCATAATAATTACGACTTTATTCATTGTATAATGTTTCGAGTAATCAACTAACCACTTGAATTAAATAACATCAGTTATTCAATGTTATGAACATGCATACTATGCTTCTCTGTGGTCCTTCCTTTGTGAACAGATCGACTAGACACTATTCCAATGATGATCATTTCTCAATTCCAAATCCTTGTCACTGTCTAAAATGTATTGGAATTCCAACCATACATGCATTGACCATCTGTGATGTCGAGGCTTCAAAGTCATAAAGACCGAGCCAACAATATTACAAAATGTCCCATTGGAACTTTGTTACTAGAAACAATTCCATGATAATGAAGGTTCCAATTCAATGTACACTCCTAGAACACTTCTCTTGCATTAAAGTTTCCAACTCGCATGTAGATTTGATAATCAACTCCAATTATGGAAACATTTCCATATTCCCATATTTTTGGATTAGTGTCTAAGTCCATAACTATATTTGGTATGTACTTGACCCGGTTGTAGTATGGTCCTTTTGGGTTGCCTTCACTGGAGCACCTTGATTGGATGATTAGTGGAGAAAGAGGATATTATGGTTTATTAATATATTATATGGGTAATATATTAAAAGAGAAATCATATTGGTTAGATAATATTGGTCAAGAATTAATTAAGAAATTAATTTTGTGATCAAAAGATATTAATTGAACTGAGGGGACTGGAATTGCAATTATAAGATAATTGGATTTTGGGCTGTGGATCATGTGGATAAAGGAGTGGACGAAATTAGGGTGGAATCCCACCTTGAAATCGTCCAAGGCCTTATTCCAGAAGGTTCCATTGGACTGTTTAAGGCCTAAGCTATCCAATTAGGGTTTTGATTGAAACCCTAGCTGCTCAAGTATATAAGGACCCCTAGGGCTTCAGAAATCGGCACCCAGAAACCCTAAGAAGTCTTAGAGCCGATTTTGAGCCTCTCATCCCCTCTCTCCAAGATCATCCAACTTGCTTTGGTGTTTGTGATCCATTAGAGGCATCACATTTGAGGTGCTAGGTTCTCACAGGCTAAATATCTTCAAGCAACAATCAAGGTAATCATCTAAACTTGTTTTATTTGTTATTTTTGGATTTTGTATGCTAGATCTAGGGTTTATAAGCTTTGGATTATTTGCATGTACAATAGAGAAACCTAGATCCAAAGCTTTAGGGTTTGCATGTGCACCATAGGATTGATATATTGCTCAAAACTCATCAGTGGTATCAGAGTCTTGGTTGGTTTCTATTGTATTTGATGCATTGTATGATTATTCATTGCTTAAAATCGAAATTTTTTGCTTTCTGCCTGACAAACTCGTCGAGTCACCTGATGAACTCGACGATTCAGATGAACTCGACGAGTCCAGATGGTGACTCGGCGAGTCGGAGAGTCAGACAGATGAAATTTCAGGATTTTGGCCTGTTTTGACTTGGGATAATTACCAAAAACGTTTTTGATTGATAAAATCCGAATTTTATTAATATGATGTGATTATCCTTATCAAAATAGAAGATATTTGTCAATTAATTAGATAATTATTGCCTTATATGATAAACCTTAATTATTTGAATTATTTGATTGAATTATATTCAATGGAATTGAATTAGGTCAAAATTAGATAATCACCAATAAATTGTTTAATTAAATTATTTGAATTTTGATCTAGAAAGTTTTGAAAAGTTTCAAAACTTGCCCTCATGTTTTGGAATTTAAATTTTTGATTAAAAAGTTTAATTTTGAAATATTTAAATTCTAAACCTTAGAATTTTACAAGTTTAAAATTCAACCCTTATACTATTATAATATTATAAGAATAATGATTATATATATGTATAAAATTAATGCTATTCTTACCGTTAGTAGGCCTCATTCACGAAGCCGGTCTATAAGGGGGTATAAGGTTGCTGCCTATAAAATGGCATTTTAATGGGTGTCCACTCTCACCCACCGCTTCCTCGATTGGTGGAGGGTCGTTAGCCGAATGGGTAGGATAGAGCAACTAATTTCTCATTAAAAGTATAATGGTTAATAAAGTAACTAAATGTTTTTTATAAAATTCCCAATCTTAGTTACTTTAGGAAAAATGTGAAAATGATGCTATTCCACGAAATTACACTTTGTACCCTTGCCAAGACGTTAGTGGAGCGTGTGTGGTTAATCGGCACACTAATTTGGGTCTATCAAAGGTGGCAAAGGGTGACTCGATGTTTGTTATAGATCAATGGAGCGTGTGTGGCTAACCGGCACATTGATTAGGTGACTATAATATTGAGGGCACCAAGTACATTTGCATTGTTATTCACACAGTGTTTGTGATCCTCGGTATCCCAGTCTCAAACTTAAAGGGCATATCGAGATTCAAACATGCCATTGAAAAGTTCAATGAATCTCAAAAGATCTAGGAGTTTCAATACATTTAAAACTTAATTTTTTTCATTTTTCATGGTGGAAATTAGTGAATCGTCATTCACTTACCTTCAAATTATTTGCGATTTAGATTACGGCATCCCTTTTTCTAAATTGTGAATAATGTTATTGGATCCTAGCCCTAATTTCTCATTTGGGTGTTTAATTGGAGATTCTTATCTAATCAAACTTTGTCTCTCTTCTTTTTTCAGATGTCTACCATAAACAACAACAATGCTTCTGGCTCGAACTCTTCCGGCTCATTCTCACTCATGAATTTGTGTGGGAGGGTGATTTTCGATGGGTCCAATTTTAATGATTGGATCCGCAACATTTGAATAGTTTCTGCTACGAGGACAAGGAGTATGTCCTCGACAAGGAGCTGAAAGAAGTGAATCTCAACACTGCTACTCTCGAGGAGATCGCTGCCTTTGAGGCTCACGAGCGAGATGCTACGAAAGTCCATTGCATCATGTTCGCGACTATGACTGCCGAACTCCAAAAGTCCTACGAGGACTACTACCCCTATGAGATGCATCAGGATTTACTAGACAGGTACCACCAAAGTGTCAGGCAGGAAAGGTACGAGATCATCACTTCGATGATCACTACCAAGATGAAGGACGGAGAGTCCGTCACAGCCCATTTGCAGAAAATGCAGAGATATGTCGACCGCCTGCTGAAGTTAAATGTTAGCTTCGATAAGGTGTTGGCGATTGATATCATTCTTCACTCCTTACCTCCTTGTTACAACCAGTTCCGCATGACCTACCACATGAACAAGGAGGAGGTCACTTTGAGCAAGCTTCAAGGCCTGTTGAGGACTGCTGAGAGCAACCTCAAGGACAAACCTGTTGCATCAACTCCTACTACTGCTGCCCCCGTCTTGGCTATTGGGCAGGGGAAGGGTAAGAAGAGGAAGGCTCCTTCCAAGAGCCACCATAAGGGAAAGTTCCAAGAAGGCACCTCTTCTAGTGGAACCAAGTTTGGTCCCGTTGCACCCTCCTCCAACCCGAATGATGCAAAGTGCTACTACTGCCATGAGAAAGGGCATTGGAAACGAAGTTGCCCGAAGTATCCGCATCACATCAAGGATGGAAAGATAAAACCATCCTTCGTAGGTACTTATACTATTCAATCTAATAACTCATCACATTATATTTCTTGGGTTCTCGATACAGGGTGTGGTTTTCACATTTGTTCTGATTTGCAGGGCCTAAGAAGAAGTAGGTATGTGGAGCATGGGAAGATAAACTTGATCATGTGGAACAGAAGACCGTCGCCTGTCACCAAGATTGGATTTTACTCTTTAGTGCTTAGTAGTGGGTTAGGACTAGATTTGAATAACTATTGCTATTCGCCAAAAATGGCAAGAAACATCATTTCTTTTCATGGTTTATATAAACAAGGATTTAGATTTTCGTTTGATAATGAAAAGGGTTCTATTAATGCTTTCTTTAATGGTGTTTTCTATTTTGAAGCATTTTCTTGTAATGGAATATATGAAACTGTGATGGTTGTAGACAACTTAGGAAATGATGTATTGTATATCGATTCTTCCAATGATTTGGATAAAGCATGCTTGTGGCATTGTCGTCTTGGACATGTCAACAAGAAACACATAGCCTAACTCCAAAAGGATGGAGTGTTGGAGTCATTCGACCTTAGGGACGATGACGTGTGTGAGTCTTGTTTACTTGGAAAGATGACAAATTCACCCTTCACTGGTACTTGTGAAAGGGTGAGGGTTTATTGGATCTCATACACACAGATGTGTGTGGGCCCTTTAGATCCACCACAAGGGATGCAAGCCGCTTCTATGTGACTTTCACCGATGATTATAGTAGATATGGGTATATCTACTTAATCAAGCACAAGTCAGAAACCTTTGAAAAGTTCAAAGAGTTTAAGCAAGAAGTGGAGAATCAGTTGGGCAGAAAAATTAAGATGCTCCGATCCGATCGAGGTGGTGAGTACCTTAGTCTTGAATTCCACGATTACCTCAAGGAATGCAGAATTGTTTCGCAATTGACGCCACCTAGGACACCACAGTTGAATGGTGTGGCTGAGAGGCGTAATCGAACATTGTTAGACATGGTTCGTTCCATGATGATTCGTGCTTCGTTACCTATCTCATTTTGGGGGTATGCCTTAGAGACTGCTGCCCATATCCCTAACTTAGTCCCTACAAAGAAGGTTGCCAAAACACCTCACGAGATGTGGAGAGGGACAGCTCCCTCGTTGGCACATATCAAGGTTTGGGGTTGCGAGGCTTTCATAAGACGAGAGACTCACGACAAGCTCGAACCTCGTAGTGAGCGGTGTATTTTCATCGGCTATCCACAGAAGTCCTTTGGATATCTCTTCTATAGACCAAGTGAAAATGTTGTCTTCGTTGCAAGGAGATGGGTTTTCCAAGAGTGAGAACTCATAAGCCAAGGAGATAGTGGGAGGCAAATCGATCTTGAAGAGCATCAAGAATCGAACGATGAAGGAACCTCTAACACTGGCGTTCAACCCGAGGATGAAACTCCTGTTGAACCTGTTGACGATTCCCTACCCCTTAGACGTTCCAGTAGAGTTAGTGTTCCACCGGAGTTTTATGGTTTTCATATTACTACTGAAGGTGATACGTTTATTAGTGATAGTACACTAGTAAATTTGGATGAACCTAACAGCTACAAGAAAGCCATGGCAGGCCCGGAGTCTGCGAAATGGAAAGAGGCTATGGACAGTGAGATTCAGTCCATGTATGACAACCAAGTTTGGAATTTGGTTGACAATGTGCCAGGTCGTAAGACAGTCAGGTGCAAATGGATCTTCAAGAATAAGACCGACATGGATGGGAAGGTACACACTTATAAGGCGTGATTGGTTGCGAAGGGCTTTACTCAAACTCCTGGAGTTGACTATGATGAGACCTTCTCACCAGTTGCGAAGATAAAGTCTATTAGGGTAATGCTAGCCGTTGTTGCATTTCATGACTATGAAATATGGCAGATGGACGTAAAAACCGCTTTCCTTAATGGGAAGTTGGCTGAGGATGTTTACATGAGTCAGCCAGAGGGTTTTTTCGATGCGAAGCATCCTAATAGAGTGTGTAAGCTTGAGAAATCCATTTATGAATTGAAACAAGCATCTCGCAGATGTAATCTTTGTTTCGATGAGAAAGTCAAAGAGTTTGGCTTCCTGCGAAGCGAGGATGAGTCCTGTGTATATGTCAAAGTCAGTGGGAGTATAGTTAGCTTCCTCGTTTTGTATATCGATGACATAGTGCTCATAGGAAATGACATCCCGACCTTGCAGGAGGTTAAGTCCTAGCTTGGCAAGTGCTTCACAATGAAGGACCTCGGAGAGGCTGCCTATATTCTGGGAATAAGGATATTGAGAAACATGAGTAAAAGGCTAATAGGACTTAGTAAAAATACTTACTTGGATAAGGTACTAAAACGTTTTAGTATGAAGAATTCCAAGAAGTGGGAGTTGCCGATCCAAAGCAATACCAAGTTGAGTAAGACTCAAAGTCTGACTACTGAAGCCGAGATGGCAGAGATGAGTCGAGTACCTTACGCTTCCGCAATTGGCTCGATCATGTATGCTATGACTTGTACTCGCCCTGATGTGGCCTTCGCTTTGAGCATGGTCAGCAGATATCAAGGGAACCCTGGTAGAGCGCATTGGACCGCAGTCAAGAATATTCTTAAGTACCTTCGGAGGACTAAGGAATGGTTTCTTATCCTCAGTGGGAGTGATGACTTAAGGGTACGAGGGTATAGTGACGCCAGTTATCAGACCGACCGAGACAACTTCCGCTCTCAGTCGGGCTGGGTCTTTACCCTGAATGGAGGAGCAGTGACTTGGAAAAGTTCCAAGCAAGAGACTGTGGCTGATTCAACGTGCGAATCAGAGTACATAGCAGCGAGCGAAGCGTTGAAGGAGGCAATATGGTTGAAGAATTTCATCGGAGACATTGGAGTTGTACCAGCCATAAAGGAGCCTATGGAAATTTTCTGTGATAACGAAGGTGCGGTTGCCTTAACCAAGGAACCGAGGGATCATGGCAGATCCAGGCACATCGACAGGAAATATCACTTCATTAGACATCAAGTAGAAGAGGGACTCCTCGTAGTGAAGAGGGTATCGTTAGAGGATAACCCACCAGATCCCCTTACGAAGGGACTGAGTAGGGTTAAACACTTGCAGCACGCTAGGAGCATTGGGCTGAAGGACGATATTAGTTTTGATTAGATAGTTTGAAACATGTAATAGATAAATTGTAATTAACTTTTGATGATTAAATAAAGGAGTATTATTTATAAGTAAAGTTATTGTCTTGTGTTAATTATTTACCTATTGTTTCACTTTGCATGTTTTGACTTCCTGAATAATAAGATTATTCGAACAGTCCACAGTCTTTCATATGTTGGAAGTAGATATGAAAGAAGATTGTCGTGAATTGGTTTGTAGACTGTCTAAAGTGCATTAGACATAGCAAAAGTTTGCTGCAACATTCATGAGTGCTTATGAAATAAGATTTGAGCATTGGATTAAACCCACACTTACTTGTATCACTTCATGGAATTTATCACGAGTGATCGTAAGACGATAATATCATATAGTCTTTAAACTAGATATATTGTTTATTGTTTGCGAGTTGGTTGTGCATTGATAATGCGTAAACACATCAGAACTTGATGTTATAAAACGCATTGGTGTATATGATTTGATAAGTGAATAGTAAATGCATATAAGTCGAAGTTTATATGTTCCTTTTATCATAAGAGGGTAAAAGCGATATATGGGTCCCTCGATGATTTGGTTTGACTTATGTGGCGGGCCCGGTCAGGACTAAATGGATGTATTCAATTAAGTTCTATGTCAGAAAAATTAGATATCGAGAAACAAACTGCTAGACAATAAGTATGACTATGTTCCATGTAATTATCCGTACGATATCTTGAGAACGGAGGACTATATGATCCCTTATCTAAAGGACGAGTCAGAGTTCGACAACGGATTTTGAGAGCTACGATTGCTAATCAGATTTCGAAGTCGTACTTAAATCTATAGTTATTAGACTTATCCAAGTGGGAGACTATTGTTGGATTAGATGTCTAAGCCTATAACTATTATTGGTATGTACTCGACCCGAGAGTAGCATGGTCCACTTGGGTTGCATGGCATCGGAACAATTGGATAGACAAGTGAGAAAAAGGGTTATTTATGATTTATATTAATATATTATAAGTTCTAATATATTAATATGAAATCATATTATTTAATTAGTATTGATCAAGAATTAATTTGGAATTAATTTTGTGATCAAAAGAGACTAATTAAATATATGAGGATTGATTATGTAAATCATTCATTCTTATATATGTGGGCTTGTGATCCATTGTCCTTTATGTTGGGCTTAACCCATGTGGTAACCCATGGATACTCCATGGAGGTTAAAACCCATGGATCATGAAGGAAATGGAAAGTCATGCACATTAGGGTTGACATGGTGTAAGCCTAATGAGCCACACTATATAAAGGATCTCATGGTTCATGAAATGGCACTAGTGGATACACAAAGAGAGGTCAAGGGCCGATTTTCATAGGGAGAACCAAAGTAACCTTCTTCTCAAGTTATTCCATTTGTTGGTGGTGTTGTGTGATTCCATTTTAGGCTTCCACACTATTGGGGCTAAGCTCTTAAAGGTTCAAGACTTCAAGCTCCATCAAAAGGTATGTCATCTAACTAGACTTTTGTAGTATAGTTTCTCCATAATATGCTAGTTAGGATGATGCTTTCGAATTTTGTATATTTGCATGTATAATAGTGAAAACATAGATCCAAAGCACATAGGGTTGTATGTACACCATAGGAGTGTTAGATTGCTCAAAACCCATCAGTGGTATCAGAGCCAGGTTTGGTTTTCAATTATACTTGATGCAATTGCTGAAAAAATCGATTTTTTGTATGTCTGGACTGTGGACTCGCCGAGTCCACTGGGGGACTCGTCGAGTCCACAAACAAATTCATCCAACTCACCGAGTTTGTTCATGTACTCGACGAGTTGGTGCTCCAGAGGGCATATTTTCGACTTTTAAGGATGGAATTGGACTAGAATCATTACCCTAAGCTGTTTTTGAACTTATAAACCTGTTTTTGATGTGGTAATGATCATTCTAATCCAATTCAAAAGATAATTATCAAAAGTTTCATGTTTTGTATTAGTTTAATGGTTAGGCTAATTACATGAAAATTTGTTTGATTTGAATTGTCTTGTTCATATGAGTTTAATCTAGATCATGATCCTTGCTTGACATGTTTGTTAGTTTATTAGATGATCTTAATATCCTTTAATGGATTCCATAACTTGTCCTCAAGTTATGGAAAACCAAAAGTCTTTCTTGTTAATGAGTCTTTAAAAGTCATGAGTTATGTTTTTGAAGAGTTTTTTCCCATAAATTGTTTTATGACCTCCATAACTTGTCCTCAAGTTATGGATTTTCAAGAGTCTTGCCATTAAAAAGCCATATTAAACTCATATGTTATAGATTCCAAAAGTTTTTGGAATTGTTCAAAATTTGCCCTCAAGTTTTGGAATTTGTAAAGTTACACTTTTGAATACTTTAGTTCCAAACCCTAGAATTTTAAATAGTTTAAAATTCAACCCTTATACTATTATAATATTATAGGTTTAATATTTATATATAAGATTAAGATTAAAAGTCAATCTTACCGTTAGTAGGCCTCATTCACGAAGCCGTTCTATAAGGGAGGTATAAGGTTACTGCATATAAAATGGCAGTTTAATGGGTCTCCACTCTCACCCACCGCTTCCTTGACTGGTGGAGGGTCATTAGCCGAACGGGTAGGATAGGACTCTAATTATCCATTCAATAAAAGTATAATGATAAATATAAAGTAACTAAACACTTATAAATTCTCAATCTTAGTTACTTTAGGAAAATGTGAATATGGTGCTAACCCTTGAAATTGCACTTTGCACCTTGTTAGTGGAGCGTGTGTGGTTAACCGGCACACTAATCTGGGACTGACAGTGCGTGGCAAAGGGTAGCTTGATGTTAATCATAGATCAATGGAGCGTGTGTGGTTAACCGGCACATTGATTAGGTTGTTGTAACATTGGGTGTACCAAGCTAATTTGCATGGTTATTCACTCCTTGTTTGTGATCCTTGGCATCCCAGTCACAAACCTGAAGGGCACAATCGAGATTTAAACATGCCATTGAATAGTTCAATGAATCTCAAAAGATCTAGGAGTTTCAATCCAATTAAAACTTAATGAACAATTTCGTTTTTCATGGTGGAAATTGGTAAATCGTCATTTACCTACCTTCAAATATTTTATAGCTTGGATTACGACATCCCTCTTCCAAGTTATAAAATATTGTGTTGGGTCCTAGCCTTAATATGTCATATTGGGTGTTATATTAAGGGCTTAAATCAACTAACTTGAATTTCTCCCATTGTAGATGTCTAGATCAGACAACTATGATCTTCCCAAATCTCTTGGAACAAGCTTTCCTAATGAAGATGATGTCCCGCGGTTGGATCATGAAAATCATACTTCTCTTCCTCCACCTCCTCCAATTATTCTCCATGAACCACAAGCTCAAAGACTTGAAAAATTCAAGGTCACTCAAGCCCTACTTGCAATGAAACATGAAGATGGAAGGCCTGTGTGTACTCACGTCTTGGAGATGAAGTCACATATCGACAGGCTGGGAGTGTTGGGTGTCGAAGTCTCAAGGAAGTTGGTTGTTGACTGGGTTCTTCAATCACTTCATGAGTCATATAGTGAGTTCATTAAGGACTACTATGTGACAGACCACGACATGACCCTTATTAATATTACCTATTTGCTTGTTGCTGCTGAATCAGCAACGTTTTGGCACACTGGAAAACTAAATTTGGGTGGAAGATCTACTTCTCAAACTTCCATGGACATTGACAATGGTAACATTGGAAGTCCAGAAAAGTTTTCTCTTCCCAATGGAAAGGGATTGGCCATGGTTAACCCGGTTGACCAAATGGTAGAGAGAAAGGCTAAGTCTGTAATAGTCTCGTGTACCATTCCCAAAGAGTCTGTATGTTTTTACTTTCAAGAGAATGGACATTGGAAGTGAAGCTGCCATGACTACCTGAAAGATCTGAAAGAATGTAGGGACAAAATGTTTGACTCTACTTCAGGTAAAGTCCACTATATAACTCTATTAAGTTCCTATTTGGAGATGCTTAATACATGATGTAATGTAATTACATTTTGATGTTTTGAAGAATCAAAGGAAGCTTAAGGAAAGAGTAAGCTGATTCTGATCGCGAAGATGGATTTCGATCGCATGGTTCAAAGATCGGAATTTTGAGTTGTTACTTAAAGAGTTGTGATAGATTGCTTAGGAATAGATAACAACATAGTTTTCATTTGTAAGTGCATTGTAAGGGAAAGTTTTTCCGCAAATATTTTATAAATAAAGAAAAAGTTTTTTATTTTATCTTATTTTAAGTTTCCTTACAATGGCATTTGTGAAAAATTGTTGTTCATATGTTTCCATTGATAGCAATATTGGAAAATGAATTTGATTCCTTCGTGGTAGTGTCATAATTTACCAAATAACGAAAGATTCTCATCACCCAAGCGTCAGTTGGATAGAAACTTGGAATCATGCAAGTTGTATTGTATGATGAATGAGAATTTTCATCTTTGGAAAATTAAGACTAATTCCTTGTTTATATATGTGAGTCAAGTGAAGGACTAAGGGATCGAGTACACATTCTTTTGCACTGGTCAAGTCCACCACAAAGATCGATAAGACTATTCGTCATGATTTACTAAAGTTTAGTAAATATGGTTATACTTACAAGTTTAATTATAATTCTGAAACATTGGAAAAGTTTCAATGTACGGCAGAACGAATGAGAAGAATCAAATTAGGCAGAAAGATAAAAGTTTCTCAAATCTGAAAAGATGGGAGAGTACTTTAGTATCATGTTTTATGATCATCTTAATGATTATGAAACCATATCACAATTGATCCTCTAAGGACATCTTAGTGCATTCTTATGGCTAAGAAGAGGAGTCATGAATTGTTGAAGTGGTTAAATCAAGAAGATGAGTCATACTTCGTTCCAAAACAATTCTTAGAGTCATACTCCAAGATTGTAATTTGAGTGACATATCTTAAAGAAGGTTTATAACACTTGTCAAATGTAGAGTAAAATGTTTTCTACTCTTGTACATTTGAAATTGGTAAGTTGTGATGTTTTGGATAAAACAAAGACCAACTGAGGCCAATTGTGTTAAGTGTTTGTCTTGATAAGAAACCACACTAACTCTTGAATATTTGTTGTCAAGTAATGGTATTTGACAAAGAGAAACTTATATGTCAAGAGGTCAGTGGGAGTCTTAAAGATCTTGACAAGTTTCAAGAACTAAGCAAGAATAAACCTGTCATTTATCACTAGCACACGACTTGAGGTTTATAACTTATCGTGTTGACATATTCTTATTTCGGTGCCTATTCCAGTTAAAGTTGACTAAGAAGGTGAGTTCTATGAGTTCTCAATTGTTTGCATAACTACTTGGAAGCAATGGTAGGCCCTTGTGCTACCAGGTGGCAAGAAATTAAGATTGAACAAGTTCAGTCCATATGAGTTTGGATTTTGTCACTGACATTGTCTTGTGATTATGGTTTTGACAAATTCACATGGATAGGAACACATACACCATAAAATCTAAGTTTCATAAGGTTTCTCTCCGCTTCATGAAAATGATTGAGGAAACGCTTTCACTAAGTAGATTTTAAGGAGATAGCAATTGTGGGATTTTCATTCTCAAATTCGATCATGATTACGACATCCCTCTTCATGGTTCGAATTGTGAGAATGGAAAAAGGTCTAAACATTATGATTACGGCATCCCTCTTCATAATTTTTTAGACACACATGTGAGCTGTCTAAGGAAAGGTGTATGAGTTTGGCAGGCCTAGATAAAGTTTTATCAAAGCATCTCGTGTCGGAAATCTGAACTTTGGTAAGAAAGTCAACAAAGTATTGATTTCTGGAAGTCCAACTGATTTCTGAGTACATGTCAGAGCTAGTGGGAGCATAAGTGTTATGCGAGCTAGTGGGAGCATAAGTGTTATGCTTATAAGAATATAATTATTATGCTAGTGGGAGCATAATCAATTATGGTGAATGTTGCAAGTTAGCAATGTTAATTATAGAAAACAAAAAGTTTCAATTCGCAGAGATGCAAGTTTTGAAAAGTTGTTTTGCTATAATTAAGGGAGAGGAAATTATACTTCATTTCAAATCTAAAAGCTTAGATTGTGAGATTTTAATCAAATTTAGTCAAATATATATGAATGTTATGTTGGAATGTTTCAACATAAGGAAATTCTATATATGGAAATGTTAATTGCGTTCTCCAAATTCGACTATTATTATGGCATCCCTCTTCATAATTCGAATTATGAGAACATGACAAATAAAAACATTGTAGCAAAAGACTGGTCAACTATCACGTCTTTATGTTGGACATTATGAATCGTATCCCATATGCTTCGGGTATAGGTTCGATTGCATATGCTATAATATTTATCCGTTCTAAATTTTCCAAATTCCTAGGGCATTAAGAGGGAAAAAGGAATAGAACCAGATATGACTGAAATGATTAAGCAGTTGTCGAGGACAATCTGAGGTTTACCTAAGATTGGTTTCTCATGGACAGTTGAAAGTATGGTGTAAAATTTTGGAGAGGGACCATATTGACATATTCTGAAAAGAGGCAACTCTTGTTCAGAAGTAAGAGTCAAAATGGGAATATGGAAATGGTTCCATAGGTGGAAGTTATTCTTCAAATCTGTGTAAGATTATAAAAACTTAATGCAAGAAGGATGTTCAAAGGAGTGTACTTTGAATGTGAGACTTCGTTTCCATGGAATTGTGATGTGCACAAAAGTACCCACTAATTTTAATATTTATAACCTAACAAACTTAGACCAACTATGCACCTATAGGCAGTGTACCTAGTCAGATTATAGTATAGCTTGGGTAAGTCGGGTGTCGATCACAGGGAACGGTGTTACTAATTAATCTACTTTCTATCAAATTAACCTAATTATTATCAAGTTTAAAAAGGGTTTTATCTGATTTTACAAGATCAGACGAACTTAGCTCAAATTCAATCAATAAGTAAAAACACTCTTCTTTAGTTCGAATCCACTTCGTCCTTATGGCTAGCTAATAATTATGGATTATCAAGTTGGTTTTAATTATATTAGTAATTTAAGTCTAATTTTACCAATAATTAATTAATTCATGTAAAACTATGTATGGTCACACACAATTAAACACAGAACCAATTATGAATATGAATATGCTATGTAAGATTTATTATGCAAACGCAATTATAGGCACAATCTACGTTCTCTAGCACAGCTAAGTTTATTTACTTTAGTTACTAACTAATATTGGTCAATCCTAGCTCTAACAATTTAATGTTCACTAAATCATTAGGTAAACAAGTTCATGCAGTTAATGGTCACTAAGCTACACAGAACATGGAATCAAGCAACTAAAGAAACAACCATAAGCATGCTAGGTAATTATAAACCAAACACAAGCAATTTACCAACTAAATAAATCCATGTAAAATTAAGCTATTCATAAGTTAGAAGCTTCATCTAGCTAAACAAGAGTAGCTAGATTCAGCTGCTCATAATAGCAACTAACACAATAACACAAATCAAAGTATAAGGAAACATGTTCATAAGTATCAAATAAGTGAACTAAATTATAGACCTTCACTCTTTTGGTGTTGAAAACCTTTTTCCAAGACCTTTCTTCTGCTAAAAATCGCCTTCTGGAAACCCTTCAATCAGCTAAAAGTCCCTCAAATCGTAATGGGCAAGGGAATTTATAGTATTCTGATTTCCTGAGTTCACGTCGTGAACCATAAGGATTCACGTCGTGAGATAACCGTGTTCGGCAAGGACTCTTCCACCCGTATGCATATCTTCTAGAATTATCGACTCACGTCGTGAACCATGAATTTTTCAAGTCGTGAAAACGTCTTTTGGGTGATTTTCCGTTCTTCTTTCCTTCAATCCTCCAAAGTTCCATATTCTGTCAATTTCAGTCCCTATCTTCGAAGATGCTTCTGTTTGGCTGCAAAATAACAAATTAAACTTATAAGTACCATTATTCTATGCAAATGACCAAAATATTAATAGAAATGTAATTAAATATTGCCTAAAAATATGTACAAATCTGGCAATATCAAAATACCTCACACTTGTTCTTTGCTTGCCCTCAAGCAAATCTAATTATTAAATCAAACCTTCACCACCAATATCACATAGAACGATCCAACTCAAGCTCAGCCATTATGCCAAGACCTCAACGCATGCATTTGTGTCTAAATTTTTTTCCTAAATAACCCCCCCCCCCCATACTTTAAATACTCACAATCTTCATAAACACTCGCCCACTTCTTTCGAACAATGCTCATTTTATGCAACCCTCCGAATCCATCCTCAGAAAGCTTTCTAACCTCAAGATATTTTTATAAAGCTACCCAAGCATACATAAACTAGAGAATTACAACTTTTTAGAAGATACCACAACTTGGAGCTCCTGAATTCTTCTTTACTTTGATAATTGATCTTCAATTTCTTTGAATTCACCATCTTTGTGTAATTTTGATATCTTCAACTTTTGAAACTTCAGAATTTTCGATCTTTGATCTTCTTACTTTGATACTTTTATGCTCCAAAAATTCTTCAATTTTTCACTTTTTTGGTAATTTCTCTCTCTTTTATTTTTCTTTTTACATGTACTCACTTTTTTTTAAATATCACTCAAAAACCTACATGCTTAAGCAGGGGCGCTTTACTTCAACCCTTATTGGTTAAGACATATCTTTCCTGGATACATTTCAAGTTTAGGCTGCTAAACATATTGCATCCCTCAAACTAAGTAGGGTTATGTTTTTTGTTCCATGATTTCACTAAAATAAGGGAGGCCACAAATGCACTATAACGTGTATTTGCTCAACTAAACATTTGAGCCTTTATCAGATCATCCCAATGCAACACTAGCAACTTAAGTTCAAATTATTATTATTACTAGATTCACTTATTAAAAATTTTAAATTTTCCAAGTTCTCTAGATAATATAAATTTTCCAAATTCTCTAGATAATATAAATTTACCAAATTTTCTAGCAATTTACTTTTTCTACCCCCTACCCCACACTTATTACATACAATGCCCTCATTGTATGCATAAAATAAATTAAAATTAATAAAAAGGGAGAAAAAGGAACAGACTCCCCTGGGATAGTGGCATGATCATCTCCAAAAGTGTGGTTGAAATATGCATCTCGAATATTGGACCTCTTCAAAAATAAGAACTTGGACTCGAACTTGCGAAACCAGCCATCAATCAAAACTTCAATCTTCAAAAAGAGTGGTGCAAGCCTCCAAATCGTGTAGACAATGTGGGAAAGCATACGCCACATTGTATATTAGAGAAAACAGCCCATCGAATCGTCACAAAAGTGTCATAAGGAATGGTAGTAATTCCATGTAATGAAGAAGAGCGGAACGGAATCAATGTGGTGGAAATTCAAAACTCACGACGTGAATCAGTATAGGCCCACGACGTGAAGTCTGGGTGAACCAGAATTGAAACTACCTTCTTACATATACACCAC
The DNA here is from genome assembly GCF_052849685.1 of Lactuca virosa. Taxonomy (NCBI): domain Eukaryota; kingdom Viridiplantae; phylum Streptophyta; class Magnoliopsida; order Asterales; family Asteraceae; genus Lactuca; species Lactuca virosa. The sequence goes on from NC_136426.1 coordinate 14,203,784, forward strand.
TCAACGTCTCAACGAATTAAGACCCTTCTAAATTCAGTGTATTTTGACGACTCTTCTAACTATAACCTCTCTCTCGACTCACTCCACACTTATTTCCAATTGTGGGTTTCGACTTTCAATTTCTAGACTTGAACGACACTCGCCTAAACGAACACGACTCTTGACTCGACCTTACTCCTTCCCCAAGACTCCTTAGCAAGCTGAAAGTTAACAACCAAAGAAGAGCAAAGTAACATAATATCTTAAAGTCTTACAATCCAAACAAAATAAAAACAAACCAAATAAGTCTAAAACAAACAAAATAAAACTAAACGATCAATCATCTTCATCCTCCTCGTTTGCTCCACTAGTGCCCGCCCCATCTCCTCCTTGTCCATGATACTCACTCATCCTAGGGAAAATTGGGTAGTGATACCCCAGGTGAGGAGGCTGCTCCACATTGAAGTGTCGAACCATATTCTCCATAGTCCCCCCAATCCAGTTTACGCTCAAGGAAAGCTAGTCAAAATACCCTGTCATATTATCCCCAATATGTGATCCTACCATGGGTGCGGGTGTATGCACCGGCTGCCCTCTCTCTCATCTTCCTCTAACATTCCTTCTCCTCGGCCTTGGTTGTGGTGCTGGTTGATCACCCTGATGCTCACCACCATCCTCATCATCCGACCGCAAAATTCCCCGGTGGGTTCCATAATTTTGGACCACCCGCATGGTCTCCAAATAACCCATACTAAACTCGTGTCCATCCATGCAAGTCATGGAACGAGTGATATCAGGAACAAGCAACCCATATGATCGGGTCAAACGGGTAATGAACTGCCCTCCACAAATAGGGCTCCCGGGGCGAGAACTGGCAGCAGAGCCAGCCAAGAAGCGTGCTAAAAAATAGGGAATGTTGCAACACACTCCCGGCTACAAGATGCACCATAAAAAGAAGAGATTATGTTGTGTTACTTTATCCCCATGCCTTCTGTGATTAATGGAGAAAGTGATCAATCGGTGGAGTAGACAGTGGATAGGAGAGCGAATGCTGCTCTCGGGAGACACTCCGGAATTGAATATCCCGGAGGCAATATTATGCCAAAAATCATAACCAGTAACACCATCAGCATACCCTCGAGCTTCCTCCCTTAAAAACATGTCACACTCGGGAGTCATTGCTTCTTCGGGATTATAAATCCCAACCCTCCACGAAAACTCCACAAGGCTACATTCCCGGTACTCCCCCCCAAGACGAAATACCAGTGCTTGCGGATAACGGGGATCTTGGACATTCTCATGGAATGTCACGGTGGAGAAAAACTCCACACACAACTCCTTATAGACCCGCTCTTGGACACGGAAAAGATTTTGCCACCCCGCGCAAGTAAAAGAAAAACCATCTCCAATAAAAATTTTAGTAAGAAACGGGGACATCCTATCCACAAGCCCGACCTCCCTCAAACGTGCCCATTCAATAGTGGGTGCAACAGCAATCTCCCGGTTGTACAACCATCCTAGCCGGTTGTTCCAACGCGTATATATATCCCGTGACATATTTGTTGGAAAGACGTAAAACGGGTGGAGACTAGAAACCCCGGTTGGAACTTCTCTTCTGGGACCCATTCCTGTAAAAACAAGCAGCAAACACAGCCAAAAGAAATAACCCAACAGATTAGTAGTAAAATAAACATGAAACTGTCCATTCCAGAATTCACGTCGTGAATTCCTAGGAATTCACGTCGTGAGTTCGTCATCGCGAATTGAATCTGTCCATTTTCTGTAGAAATCGGGCCAATACAATGCTTGGGGTTTATTCCTATGCTAATTTCAACCACAAATCATCAACATTCCAAGGCTATTACGGGATTTTTAGGGAACATTTTCGACATTTCAACTAATTACAAATCCTAATCCTAAGTTTCAACTATTAGAGAAGAATTAGACATGAGAATAAAGAAGTATTACCTTAGATTGAAAGATTACGTAAGAAAAAACGAAAATGGATTGTATGTCGGCCGAAATCGGGGCAAAAATGGGGGACCAGTCTTCGTGTTCACTTCGTGGGAATAAAGAATGAGTTGGTCAAAGGGATTATGTATTCTTTAATCTATGGTCCCGTGATTGCTACTGTTCACGTCGTGAATCCTTAAGGATTCACGTCGTGAGTCCTGTCTGGGCTTAATTTTGGGCCATTCATTCTTCATCAGAAATGGATTAGTCTTAGGCCATTTAGTTTAACAGAAAATGGGCTGATATGTATCAACGATCTATTGTCCGGTTCATTCAGAACTCACATCGTGAATCATAATGATTCACGTCGTGAATACTGTATGACAATTATATATATATATATATATATATATATATATATATATATATATATATCCAGGTTTGTCTATTAACTAAATTCTGAATTATTACCACTTCATTTTTAGGGACCCCACACTCAGTGTTTAATTATGAATAAAGTGAGTTGGATGATATGATCTATGTTTCTAGGACTAAAATGCAAAAACTAAAAAGAAAAAGGAAAAAAAACACAAACCAAACTCGGGTTGCCTCCCGAGAAGCGCTTCTTTTTTAGGAGTCTTGAGCTGGACTACGTGCCTCCTACGTTGATTCGTCAGAAGAATCCACCACCAGGATCTTTTGCTCCTTAAAACGCCTCTTGTAAGCTTGCACTCGACGAATATACGCCTTTTTAGAATTCTCCTTTTTAACCTTGACTTCGTCTCCATCGAGCATGCGTTTGATCCCTTGAATCTTTAATTTGCCATCATTTTTAAGCTCCATAGTATCCTTCTCTTCTTTCACCACTGGATTTGTGACTTTTGAAGTAACCTCCTCTTCATCATTCGACATCTCATCATCTTCCTTGCTTACCCAAGAAGTTGGATTCGTGTAGGCAATGACTTCAACTAAAAATAGAACAGATGCTCTCGGTTTTGTTCTTTTAACTTGTTGAATTGTTTTGATTTCTTCTTCCATGAGCTTCTCTAATTCTTCAAGCTCATTCTCTTCATCTATGTTGAAAACCTCTTCTTGAGCATGACTCCCTTGGAAACCATCTTCTATTCCAAAAATTTCCTTCTCATCCCCAACTCTCAAGGTGAGCTTGGACTCGCGTATATCAACCAGAGCTCCAATAGTGTTAAGTAACGGGCGACCAAGAATAATTGGTACATTGGGATCTTCTTTCATATCCAAAACCACAAAGTCTATTGGAAAAACGAATTTCCCAATTTTCACGAGAATATCTTCCACAATGCCCCGGGGCTGTGTCACTGAACGGTTCGCCATGTGAATAGTCATCTTTGTAGCCTTTAACTTCTGAATATTCAATTTTTGATAAAACGAATAAGGCATCAAATTTATGCTAGCCCCAGAATCGGGTAAAGCATAAACCTTCATATTATTCCCAAACTCACATGGGAGAGTGAGTCGTCCAGGATCCCCCATCTTCTTAGGTATCTCTCCCAACACAGCTTTTGAGCTTTGCTCACTTAGAATCACCTTAGAATTCTCCTTTAATTGTTGACGAGTGTCTAACAAGTCTTGTAGGAACTTAGCATATTCTGGAATTTTGCTAACGAATCAATAAAAGGAGTATTAATAGGAATACCCTTCAATTGCTTGATAAACTCCAGATGTTCTCTCTCCAGTGGTTTGACATTAGCTCTAGACGGGAATGGCAAAGGTGGGTTATAAGCTGGAACAGATACTGATTTTTTCTGTTCCGACCGGGCCCACGACGTGAGTATAGCGGGCTTACGACGTGAACTGGGTATTCCAGCAGATTCTTCATTTTCGAGCTTCGGCTTCTTTGGCTTTGGATCGGGCTGCTGTGGCTCCACTTCTAAGGCCTCTAGGAACTCAGAAATCGCCTCTTCTTCAGTATCTATGGTCATTACGTGAGATTGAGTCTTCTTTTCAGGATTTTTCGGGAACATCTTCTCATTAACCAAAGTGGTAAGTTGACCAAGTTGTACTTCAAGGTTATTGATGGAGGCTTGCTGATTTTTTATTAATGCATGCTGATCTATCATCATTGCGTGATGATTCTTCATTATAGCTCTTTGTTCTTCCATTGCAGTGTCAATAGCATCATGTCTTTTTTCTGAAGCTTCCATAAATTTCATCAACATGGTCTCTAATTCTGATTTCTTCTCAACTAGTGGTTGCTCTCTTTGGTAGAAACCCCGGCCAGTTTGCCTAAATTTCTCTTCTTTTTGCTTCTTGTATTCATCGTAAGGCAGCCACTCCTTCTTTGGTTTCCTCCAGTCTTCATCGTACTTGTCCCCACTTGAGTAGCAAACTTGAGCTTTCTTGTTTCCATATTCATCCAAAGTGCAATCTTTTGTCAAATATGGGCCACTAAATCTCTCGCAACCAACTCGAATTGCATGAATTGATTGGTCCATTTGGGTCAATCTCCTATCCATAGTGTTAAGCATTGCCATCACAGTAGCCATCTCTTCAGTTTGTGCACCTCCACTGCCTTTTATTCCATCGCGTCCTGGGTTGTGATACTCACGAGAGTGCTTTGAAAATTCTTCAACCAGCTCCTTGACCTGAATTGGGTTCTTCTTTGTTAGTGGTCCTTGTGAATCAAGGAGTTGTCTAGTCATGACATTCACCCCATCATAGAATATCGACATTTCTTGCTGAAGATTTAGGTCACGTTGAGGACAATTCCCTAACAACCCCTTGTAGCGCTCCCATGCCTCGTATAATGACTCCCCTGGGTTTTGCTCAAAGTTGGCAATCGCCTTCTTGAGTTTAGAGATTTTGGAGGGTGGGCAAAACTGATCTAGAAATTTCTCACGCAATTGGGCCCATGTGGTGATTGTACCAGATGGAAGAGCCTTCAACCAGTCTTTTGCAGCTCCTTCGAAAGTGACTGGTAACATTCTTAACAAAGCTGTCTCCCTCGGGATATTAGGAGTATTAAAATAATCCGCAATATCATTAACCTCGTCTAAATGCTTAAAAGAATCTTCATGATCCTTCCCATAGAATGGGATATCCTTGAGTGCCGTAAGGATATGTCCCTTTAACTCGAATGTGGCATTGGCAGGTATCGCAGGATGTATTAAACCCGGCCCCACATCATCTCGAATGCGCTTCTTGTAATCCCCCATGGCCATCTCATCAATGTTCGCCATTTCGTTCTCCGGCTCGTTCTCGGGTTCACTCGTATAAAGTCCAAATTCTTTTTCTAATTCGTATTCTTGATCGAAAACTTCAAAATTGCTCTTTGAGGCTGAACTCGATTCTCCCGTTTTCTTTCCTGACTTCCTTGAAAAGGCTGATTTCAGTTCTTGTAAAGGTGTCTTCTTCGGTGTTTGATCTTCTTTCACGCTCTTATCCTTCTTTTTGTGAATTGCAGACTCGGGATCTTCAAGTGGTGGTACCAAAGGTGTGTTAGAACCTCTGGTCATGAACTTCTGAAATAAAAAAAAAAGATAAAACGTAAAACTGAACTAAAAAAAAGTGAAATAAACAAAACTAAGGACTTCAGTTCTCACATCGTGAATTTTGAAAGTTCACGTCGTGAGTCCTGTAATGCAGAAAAAATTAAAACAAAAAAGTAACTTCTTGCAGGTTTTAACCTACAAAAAAGGATTGATTAATTTACAGCAAACAAACTAATAATTAACTAAGTCGTTCCCCGGCAACGGCGCCAAAAACTTGATGTGCACAAAAGTACCCACAAATTTTAATATTTATAACCTAACAAACTTAGACCAACTATGCACCTATAGGCAGTGTACCTAGTCAGATTGTAGTATAGCTTGGGTAAGTCGGGTGTCGATCACAGGGAACGGTGTTACTAATTAATCTACTTGCTATCAAATTAACCTAATTATTAACAAGTTTAAAAAGGGTTTTATCTGATTTTACAAGATCAGACGAACTTAGCTCAAATTCAATCAACAAGTAAAAACACTCTTGTTTAGTTCGAATCCACTTCGTCCTTATGGCTAGCTAATAATTATAGATTATCAAGTTGGTTTTAATTATATTAGTAATTTAAGTCTAATTTTACCAATAATTAATTAATTCATGTAAAACTATGTATGGTCACACACAATTAAACACAGAACCAATTATGAATATGAATATGCTATGTAAGATTTATTATGCAAACACAATTATAGTCACAATCTACGTTCTCTAGCACAGCTAAGTTTATTTACTTTAGTTACTAACTAAGATTGGTCAATCCTAGCTCTAACAATTTAATGTTCACTAAATCATTAGGTAAACAAGTTCATGCAGTTAATGGTCACTAAGCTACACAGAACATGGAATCAAGCAACTAAAGAAACAACCATAAGCATGCTAGGTAATTATAAACCAAACACAAGCAATTTACCAACTAAATAAATCCATGTAAAATTAAGCTATTCATAAGTTAGAAGCTTCATCTAGCTAAACAAGAGTAGCTAGATTTAGCTGCTCATAATAGCAACTGACACAATAACACAAATCAAATTATAAGGAAACATGTTCATAAGTATCAAATAAGTGAACTAAATTATAGACCTTCACTCTTTTGGTGTTGAAAACCTTTTTCCAAGACCTTTCTTCTGCTAAAAATCGCCTTCTGGAAACCCTTCAATCAGCCAAAAGTCCCTCAAATCGTAATGGGCAAGGGAATTTATAGTATTCTGATTTCCCGAGTTTATGTCGTGAACCATAAGGATTCACGTCGTGAATATTAGATAACCGTGTTCGGCAAGGACTCTTCCACCCGTATGCATATCTTCTAGAATTCTCGACTCACGTCGTGAACCATGAATTGTTCACGTCGTGAAAACGTCTTTTGGGTGATTTTCCGTTCTTCTTTCCTTCAATCCTCCAAAGTTCCATATTCTGTCAATTTCAGTCCCTATCTTCGAAGATGCTTCTGTTTGGCTGCAAAATAACAAATTAAACTTATAAGTACCATTATTCTATACAAATGACCAAAATATTAATAGAAATGTAATTAAATATTGCCTAAAAATATGTACAAATCTGGCAATATCAAATTGATATCCATTGGAATACTTTGTAATGTATGTTGCCAAGTCTTTGTGACTTTTGTGCATATTCATTACAAGAGGATCAATGCATATGAGTTTAAAATCTAACAGATTACAGTAAATGACAAGAATTTAGAATTCTTACATTTACAGTAAGGATTTGGTATTGTGAAATGAGATTATTGTTCAATTGATCTATTTCACAAAGTGAGGATCATAGACAAACATAGTGTGCATACTTGGAGTATGGCATAACTATTGTTTGGACAAACATAGTGTGCATGCTTGGAGCATGGCATGACTATTGTTTCAATTCAGGTATTAGTTGATTATTTGAAACATTATACAATGAATAATGAGTAATCAATATGGTGATTAAATAAAAGGTGTTTTATTTACTCTCACAAGTATTGGGGCCATATAGGATTAGTATTATTCTTGTGTTTCACTTTGCATGTTTTGACTTCCCGAATAACTAGGTTATTCAAACCATCCACAGTCGATCATACTTTGGAAGTAGGTATTGAGGCAAGACTGTTATGAATGGGTCTGTAGTTTGTCTGTGACAAAGTGGCTGGAGTATTCATAAGTACTCCTAGAATAAGATTCGAGTATTGGATTCAACCAACGCTCATTTGAATCACTTCATGGAATTTATCACGAGTGATCATGAGACGATAATATCTTATATTCTTGAAACCAAGACATGTGAGTTGTAACTTGCAACTCGGTTGCACATTGATAATATGAAAACGCACCGGTAACTCGGTGTTATAAAACATATTGTTGTGTGTGATTTGATAAGTAAGTGCAAGCGAGCATTTGGGTCGAAGTTTATCCATTCCTTTTACCCTTGGAGGGATAAAAAGCGATATTTGTGGGCCCCTCGAAGATTTAGTGATGACACCTCTAAGTGCTTGGCCAAGCCTGGACTGATTTGATTTGTTCAATTAGTCAGTCGTCATAAATTGAAAATCGGGAAACAACAATGGAAACAACAGATGGACAGATTTGTTCAATTAGTCAGTCGATGTTATAAAACGTGATTTTGTGCATAATTCAACAAGTAGTCAGTACAAGCATATGAGTTGAAGTTTATCTGTTCCTTCTATAAATAGAAGCGATATCTAGGCCCCTCGATGGTTTGGTTTTGACTTATGTACCGGGCCCAGTCAGAACCTAATTGATGTGTTCAATTTAGTTCTATGTCGAAACAAATTAGAGATCGAGAAACAAATGTTGGACAATAAGTAAGACCATGGTCCATGTGTTTGTCCGGCTGATATCTTGAGAGCAGAGAATTATGTGATCACTTATCTTAAATGGCTTATCATTATCATCTCAGTTCCGAGAGACTTTGAAAGAGCTACGATTGCCAGTCGGCTCCTGAAGTCATATCTGCAAACATAGTTATTAGACTTATCCAAGTGGGAGACTATTGGATATAGTGTCTAAGTCCATAACCATATTTGGTATGTACTTGAACCGACCCGGCATGGTCCATTTGGGTTGCATGGCATTGCAACACTTAGGTAGACTGTAATGAGAGAAAAATGACACTTAAAGATTATTAATATATTATAAGTTCTAATATATTAACAATATTATTTAATTAGTATTGATCAAGAATTAATTTAGAATTAATTTGGTGATCAAGATGAGACTAATTAAATATATGGGGTTAATTATGTAAATCACTCATTCTTTTATAGTGGGATATGATCCATGGTTTATAACCCATAAGGAGCTCTATGGATAATCCATGGGGGTTACAAACCCATGGATCATTAGAAATGAAGAGTCATGACAATTAAGGCATACATGTGTAAACCCTAATTGTGACACACTATAAAAGGAGCCTCATAGCTAGCAAAATCGGCCACTAGAAGAAAACAAGAGGGCAAAACCGATTTTGAGTGTAAGCAAGTTTCTCTCAAGTTATTCTAAGTGTTGTGGTGTTGTGTGAAGCATTTGAGGCATCACATTTGGGGTGCTAGGCTAATAAAGTCATCTAGGAATTCAAGCAACAAGAAAGGTATGTTCTTCTACTAGTTCTTATGTTACATGTTCCCCATGCCATGCTAGCTTGGAAGCAAACCTTGGAAAAATCAAATTTGCATGTATATTAGAGAAAACATAGATCCAAGGTTTCTAGGGTTGCACGTACACCATAGGACTGTTAGATTGCTCAAAACCCATCAATTACGTGATATGTGTGCATATTATCTCTGTTCCTGATATCTATGCTAGATGAACGATTTATATATGTTTACGTGATTTAAACTGTATATGTATTTTTATATTTATAAATATATATTGGGTAGCAACGGGAGAAATATGTGATGATAGAAAGGTGATTATAATTAAGTGATGATAGATAGGTGATGATAAACAGGTGATGTAGCGATGTGGCGATGTAGTCATCTACCAGAGTATAGATGGCGACCATGGACTATTCTAGACAGTCATATGGAAATACCAACAGGCCCATAACCTGTAGGTGATGAATTACGAGTTCAGACGATGTTGTAACTACGTATTCATACGATGATACTCTAACCCCTACTTTGAATTACGAGTTCATGCGATGTTGTAACTGATGGGTTTTGAGCATTACAACACTCCTATGGTGCACATGCAACCCTAATTGCTTTGGATCTAGGTTTTTCTCAAGTTATGCATGAAAATTAATTTTCCAAAGCAAAACCCTAATCTAGCATACAAGAAAAACAAAATCTAATCATATTAGGGTTTAGAAGAATACCTTTCTTGTTAGTAGCTTGATCTTGACCTTCAAGATCTTAGTGCCTCAAGCGTTGCACCTCTAATGGAGTCACAAACACCACTTAGCAAAGGATGAACCAGAGAGAGGTGATGGAGGCTTCTTGAATTCGGCTAGGGTTTTCTAAGAATGCATAGGGGCCGAAAACTATAAGCCAAGGGTCATTTATATAGCTGAGCTGCTAGGGTTTTAGAGGGAACCCCTAATTCTCTGCTTAAGCCTTAAGCAATCCATGGGATCCTTCTAGAAATCCCCTTGGACGAAATCTTTATGGGCTTCCCATAAATTCCGTCCACTCCTTCCTTTAGGAGTCCATCAGCCCAACTTGCAACTATCATTGATTTGCAATATCAGTCCCCTTACTTTTAATCAGTCTCTTTTGATCACTAAATTAATTCCAAATTAATTTCTGTGTCAATACTGATTAAATAATATGATTTCTCAATTAATATACTATTCTTATAATATATTAATAAATCATTTATTAACCTCTTTCTCCATAATTCATCCTGTCAAGTTGATATGGTGAAGGCAACCCAAAAGGACCATGCTACTATCAGATCAAGTACATCTCAATTATAGTTATGGGCTTAGACACCTAATCCAACAGTCTCCCACTTGGATAAGTCTAATAACTATAACTGCCAATACAACTTCAGAATCCGATTAGCAATCGTAGCTCTCAAAAGTCGATGTCGAACTCTGATCTAGGCAATGACGCGTCCTTTAGATAAGGGATCATATAATCATCCGTTCTGCAAGATATCGTGTGGACAAAGACATGGAACATAATCATTCTCAATGTCCAATAGTTTGTTTCCCGAATTCTGATTTGTTTGACATAAAACTTAATTGAACACATCAATTCAGTCCTGACCGGGCCCGGCACACAAGTCAACACAAAATCATCGAGGGGCCCAAGATATCGCTTTTACCCTCCTAGGATAAAAGGAACAGATAAACTTTTACTTATATGCTTGTACTATTTACTCATTAAATCGTACACAACAACATGTTTTATAACATCAAGTTACTGATTGGTTTACGCATTATCAATGCACAACCAACTCGCAAACAACAACTCATATATCTTGGTTTAAAGATTATACGATATGATCGTCTCACAATCACTCGTGATAAATTCCATGAAGTGATTCAAGTGAGCGTGGGTTTAATCCAATACTCAAATCTTATTTCAGGAGTACTCACGAACGTTGCAGCAAACCTTTGCTATGTCTAATCACTTAGACAATCTACAAACCAATTCATGACAGTCTAACCTCATAACTTACTTCCAAAGTATGATCGACTGTGGATAATTCGAACAATCCAATTATTCAGGAAGTAAAACATGCAAAAGTGAAACAATAGTAAACAATTGACACAAGATAGTAAACAATACTTATATATAAATCTCCATTATATAATCACCAAATGTCAATTACATTTATCTATTACAACTTTCGAAACATCTATCTAATCACTAAAACTAATATCGTCCTTCAGACCAATGCTCCTCACATGCTGTAAGTGCTTAACCCTGCTCAGACCCTTTGTGAGGGGATCTGTTGGATTCTCTTCTGATGATACCCTATTGAATACGAGGAGTCCCTCTTCTGCCCGGTGTCTGATGAAGTGGTATTTTTGTCGATGTGTCTGGATCTACCATGATCCCTTGGTTCCTCGGTTAAGGCAACTGCTCCTTCGTTATCACATAAAATATCCATGGGCTCCTTTATGGCTGGTACAACTCCAAGGTCTCCAATGAAGTTCTTCAACCATATTGCCTCCTTCGATGCTTCGCTCGCTGCTATGTACTCTGATTCGCACGTTGAATCAGCCACGGTCTCCTGCTTGGAACTTTTCCAAGTAACTGTTCCTCCATTTAGGGTAAATACCTATCCCGAATGAGAGCGGAAGTTATCTCTATCGGTCTGAAAGCTGGCGTCACAATACCCTGTCACTCTTAAGTCATCACTCCCACCAAGTGTAAGGACCCAGTCCTTAGTCCTTCGCATGTACTTAAAAATGTTCTTAACTGTTGTCCAATGAGCTCTACCCGGGTTCCCTTGATATCGGCTAACCATGCTCAATGCAAAAGTCACATCAGGGCGAGTTCATGCCATAGCGTACATGATCGAACCAACGGCGGAAGCATATTGCACTCGACTCATTTCCACTATCTCGGCATAGGTACTCGGACTCTGAGTCTTACTCGGCTTGGTATTGCTTTGGATTGGCAGTTCCCCTTTCTTGGAATTTTCCATGCTAAAACATTTCAGCACCTTTTCCAAGTAAGTACTTTAACTAAGTCTTATTAGTCTCCTACTTCTATTTCTCAAAATCCTTATTCCCAGAATGTAAGCAGCTTCCCCTAGATCCTTCATAGCGAAACACTTCCCAAGCCAGGACTTAACATCCTGCAAGGTCGGGATGTCGTTTCCTATGAGCAGTATGTCATAAACATACAAAACTAGAAAGCTAACTGCACTCCCACTAGCCTTGACATACACACAAGACTCATCCTCGCTTCTCAAAAATCCAAACTCTTTGACTTTCTCATCGAAACAAAGATTCCATCTGTGAGACGCTTGCTTTAATCCATAGATGGATTTCTCAAGCTTGGACACTCTATTAGGGTACTTTGCATCTACAAAACCCTCTGGCTGACACATGTAAACATCATCATCCAACTTCCCATTAAGGAAAGCAGTTTTGACATCCATCTTCCATATTTCATAATCATGAAACGCAGCTATGGCCAGCATAACCCTTATAGACTTGATCTTGGCCACTGGTGATAAGGTCTCATCATAGTCAACCCACGGGGTTTGAGTAAAGCCCTTCGCAACCAGTCGTTCCTTGAACGTGTGTACTTTCCCATCCATGTCGGTCTTCTTCTTGAAGATCCACTTGCACCCAACCGTCTTACGACCTGGTACATTGTCAACCAAGTTCCAAACTTGATTGTCATACATGGAGTGAATCTCGCTGTCCATTGACTCTTTCCATTTTGTAGACTCGGACCCGCCATGGCTTCCTTGTATTTGTTAGGTTCATCCAAATTTATCAGTATACTATCACTGATAAACGTATCACCTTCAGCAGTTATATGGAAACCATACAACACAGGTAGAACACTAACTCTACTGGAACGTCTCAGAGGTAAGGACTCGTCAACTGGTTCAACAGAAATCTCTTCCTCAGGTTGAGTGCATGTTAGAGGTTCCTTCACCGCTTGACTCTTGAAGCTCTTCAAGATCAATTTGCCTCCCACTGTCCCTTGGCATATGAGTTCTCTCTCGCTTAAAACCTCTCTCCTTACTATGAAGACCACGTCGTTACTAGGTCTGTAGAAAAGATATCCAAAAGATTTTTGGGGGTAGCCGATGAAAATACACCGCTCACTAGGAGGTTCAAGCTTGTCGTGGGTCTCTCGTCTTAAGAAAGCCTCGCAACCCCAAACCTTGATATGTGCCAACAAGGGAACCTTCCCTGTCCACATCTCGTGAGGTGTTTTAGCAACCTTCTTAGTTGGGACTAGATTAAGGATATGGGCGGCAGTCTCTAAGGCATACCCCCAGAATGAGATAGGTAATGAAGCTCGACTCATCATGGAACGAACCACGTCCAACAAGGTTCGATTGTGCCTCTCAGCTACACCATTGAGTTGTGGTGTCCTAGGTGGCGTCAATTGTGAAACAATGACACATTCCTTAAGATAGTCGTGGAACGCAATACTAAGATACTCACCACCCCTATCGAATATGAGCATCTTTATCTTCCTACCCAATTGATTCTCCACTTCTTGCTTAAACTCTTTGAACTTTTCAAAGGTTTCTGAATTGTGCTTGATTAAGTAGATATATCCATATCTGCTGTAATCGTCGGTGAACTTTACATAGAAGCGGTTAGCATCCCTTGTGGTGGATCTGAAGGGCCCACATACATCTGTGTGTATGAGATCCAATAATACCTCACCTCTTTCACAAGTACCAGTGAAAGGTGATTTAGTCATCTTTCCAAGTAAACAAGATTCGCACGTGTCATCTGACTTTAGGTAAAATGACTCCAAGACTCCATCCTTTAGGAGTTGGTCTATGCGTTTCTTATTGACATGTCCAAGACGACAATGCCACAAGCATGCCTTATCTAAACCATTAGATGAATCAATATGTAAAACATTATTTCCTAATTTGTCTACAACCATCACAGTTTCATATACACCATTACAAGGCAATGCTTCAAAATAAAAATTACCATTATAGAAAGCATTAATAGAACCAACTTTATTATTAAATGAAAATCTAAAGCCTTGTCTGTACAAACCATGAAAAAAAATAATATTCCTCGTCATCTCTGACGAGTAGCAACAATCATTTAATTCTAATCCTAACCCACTACTAAGCACTAAAGAATAAATCCCGATCTTGGTGACAGGTGACGATTTCATATTCCCCATTACCAGGTTCATCTTCCCGATCTTGGTGACAGGCGACGATTTCTTAGCCCCTACAAATCAGAACAAATATGAAAACCACATCCTGTATCAAGGACCCAAGAACTAGCATGTGATGAGTTATTAGATTGAATAGTATAAATACTTGCGAAGGAGGGCTTTATCTTCCCATCCTTAATGTCCTGCAAGTATTTCAGGCAGCTTCGTTTCCAATGCCCCTTCTAGTGATAGTAGAAGCACGTTGCTTCTTTAGGATCGGATGAGGGAGTGGCAGAACCGGCTTTACCTTTGGATCCATTTGAAGAAGAACCATCATGGGACTTTCCCTTGTGGCTCTTAGAGGGAACTTTCCTCTTTTTTCGTTTTCCATGTCCTATAGCAAGGACCAGGGCAGCAGCAGTAGGAGTGGACTCGACAGCTTTGCATTTAAGTCCACTTTCAGCGGTTCTCAACAGACCTTGAAGCTTGCTTAAGGTGACTTCCTCCTTGTTCATATGATAAGTCATATTGAACTGATCATAACAAGGAGGTAAAGAGTGTAGGATTATATCAATCACCAACGCTTCGTCAAAGTTGACATTCAACTTGAGCAAACGATCCACATATATTTGCATCCTTTGCAAGTGGCCCGTGATGGACTCTCCAACTTTCATCTTGGCTGTTATCAACGAGGCGACAATCTCGTACCTTTCTTGACGCACACTTTGATGGTACTTTTCCATCAAATCTTGGCACATGTTGTAAGGCCATTAGTCCTCGTAGAACCGCTGCAGCTCAGGAGTCATAGTGGCCACCATAATACACGACACCTTTGTCGCGTCCTTTTCGTGAGCCCTATACTCAGCTATTTGTTCAATAGTAGCTTTGGTTTCATCTATCTCTTTGAGTTCTTTATCGAGGACGTATTCTTTTTCCTCATATCGCAGGGCCATTCGAATGTTGCGAATCCAATCATTAAAATTGGATCCATCGAAAGTGACCCTCCCAAAAATGTTCAAAAGAGAAAAGGAGCTTGAGGAGTTGGAGTTGGAGTTCGAGCTAGAAGCGTTGCTTGAGCCAGACATCTGAAAAAGAAAAGGAACAAAGTTTTGATTAGATAAAGAATCCTTAATATAACACCCAAATGAAATATTAAGACTAGGACCCAACACAATAATTCACAATTCGGAATAGGGATGCCGTAATCCAATTGCAAATTATTTGAAGGTAGGTAAATGACGATTTACCAATTCCACCATGGAAAACGAAATGAAGAATTAGGTTTTAAATGAAATGAAATTCCTAGATTCTTTTGAGATTCATTGAACTTTTCATTGGCATGTTTAATCTCAATTATGCCCTTCAAGTTTGTGACTGGGATACCGAGGATCACAAACAAGGTGTGAATAACCACGAAAATTAGCTTGGCACTCTCGATGTCATTTACCACCTAATCAATGTGCCGGTTAACCACACACGCTCCATTGATCTATGGTAATTCTCGAGCAACCCTTTACCACACTTGTTAGTCAAAGTTAGTGTTGCGGTTAACCACACACGCTCCACTAATGACTTGGCAAGGTGAAAAGTGAAATTTCATTGACTAGCATCACTTTCACATTTTCCGAAAGTAACTGTCACAACTGGCAAAATTAGGTTAAGATGTGAATTCGTGAACAATATAATCTCCTTGTATAAGCCCAAAACTCGATCCAATAAACCAAATCCAATCATTTTTGGGCCTTAGCCCAAGAATTTTCGACCCAAAACCTTTATTGGACCAATATTTCCTTATTGTTCCCTATTGGGCCGATAACCTCTCATTGGGCCCTAATGGGCCGAAAACTTTTACTAAACATTATTTTGAGCCGAAAAACTCCTATTGGGCCAAGTCAAAACCGAACACCACTATTTTGGGCCACCCTTTGGGCCGAAGATCCTATGGATCGGCTATGACTTAAACAAAAAAAAGGTGGATAATAAGGGTGCCAGCTCTTTATAATCCAACATACACCCAACGCTTTTATCCCCCGAACATCTATGCTAGTCCCATCAAAATCGGGTTCTAGGTTTCTTGGTAAGTTCTATGCTAAACTCAAGTGTTTTACTTCATGTTTATGTTGAAAACATCCCATTTACACACTTTTGTTGTGTGTTAAACTCTTAGAACCACCTTTATTTCGAGATCTTACCAAAAACTCAAGCTAGGTTCAAAGTTTCATCTTCTTCTTCATCTACATCTCAAAAACCCCAACATGAGCTTCATACCCCCATATCTTTCATATTTTTCATGTTTTCGGGGGAGGATACAAGTCAACTCTTGTTTAACCGTTGGATATTTGCATGTACCATTGTGTTATGTGTTTAGCTTTTAGATCTTTACTTGAACATGAAGTTTATCACTTAGATCTTCATAAAAACCATGAGAAAAGTATGTTTTGTCTTATATATTACATGTAAACTTGTATATCTGAGATTATACACCCTAAATATCAAAAACAAGTGTTGTGCTCAAACATCTATAACATAAACTCAAAAATCAGCTTTTAACAGAAACGTTTTGGACTAATTACGGACTATTTTGACCACCTTAATCATAATATTTTTCAAAACTGTTTTACATGCCACAATTTCAGGTTTATACCTTTAAAATGACTACTCTCACGTATTGATATGATTTTTCTACAATTTTTGGCGATTTTTACAAAACTGTCTATCATTTCAGGAATAACTTCGGACCAGTTTGTGAAGATGAACATTTTCACACTGGTTTGAGGCCATTAAAATTTATAATAAAACTTATGAACAAAGTAGACTCATTTTCCAAACTCTTAGAGTTTACGGATCCAAATTTCAACTTACGATGATTTTTCTATAATTTTTCTAAAAAAAGGGACAGAAAGGTCAAAAACAAGAAATTATTTTTATCATGCTAAAAGCTCTTATACATGTGTTAGATGCAAGTTTGTATAACTTATATATACTTTTAAAACATCTAGACATGTTAACTTATATGTACTTAATATATATATATATATATATATATATATATATATATATATATATATATATATATATATATATATATATATATATATAATTGCGTCCTTATTGGGCCTGGAAACAATATACATGTTTAGTGGGTTTTAGTGTCCTTTTACATGCTTAGTGGGCCATAGTGTCCTTTTGCATGTTTAGTGGGCCTTAGTGTCCTTTTACATGCTTAGTGTACCTTAGTGTCCTTTTGCATGTTTAGTGGGCTTTAGTGTCCTTTTACATGTTCAGTGGGCCTTAGTTGTCCATTTACATGTATATTGGGCCCGGGTTATATAAACTCATTCCTTATGAGCCTTGAAATGATTTACATACTGAGTGGGCCTTAGTTGTTCACTTACATGTTCATTGGTCCTGGAATGTGCTTTATATGTTTCTCTTCGCGTAAATTCGATTAAGGATCGAGTGAGACGTGTCGGTTGGCACCTATTGAGTGTACGATCGTAGTCTGTAGTTATAACGAGAGTCTCTTGGAAGGAGAGTGGGGGTTTGTGTATAGATCTATACGGGGAAGACACCCCACACCTGAGCTGTTCCCTACAGTTAAACTAGGCCAGTCTAGGGTGACAAAAACCTTATTCTATTACGTCGGCGTCCAACAACGCCATGACAAGCGAAATTGTCATTATCTAGTATGGTTATAACGGCTCACTTAGAGGAATTAACATTATAAAATTTACAGGAAAACCATTCTTTTTTCTCTTTGGATTACTCGGTAACTTACTCGCGCCGATACTCAACCTCGGGGGTTGTTTTACCAACATTCTCTTTCACAGACAACATAGGGTTGTCTGGGGGCATTCTCTTTACATTCTCTTCATTCTCTTTTTGCATTCTAGTAAACGATAACACACATGCATTAATACAAGATCGGACACAAATATTTCAAACCATTTCTTTTTAGAAAATATCGGATTTTCTGGGAATATTCGCTTCACTTTTGCAAACAAAAGATAACCTAGGACAGGCATGCATATATTCACAGTTTTAGAACGAGACTTACAAATTATTTTATAGAAAATATCGTATTTTCTGAAAACACTATGAGAACTACTCTAAACAAGTACAAAACCATTTTATACAAAAATGGGGCATCAAATATGTGATCCTCATTGACCGTGACCATCCTTTCACTTCACCATATAGGACGCAAAGGCAGAATACCTCTGTGTTGGGCTGAGATGACCAACACCCAACTAACCAAAGGAGCAAGGTCAAAGGCCAGTAACAAAGGTCCGGTAGAACACTAAGCAAAGACTTAAATTCTCCAAAGAACGAAGAGACTAGATAAAACCAAGATACCCGCACCTTTTCCTTAGTATTTGAGAGCAGCTTTAGAAACGAATTTCGGGATGAAATTTCCTCTAACGGGGGGATGATGTCACAACTGGCGAAATTAGGTTAAGATGTGAATTCCTGAACAATATACTCTCCTTGTATAAGCCCAAAACTCGATCCATAAGCCAAATCCAATCATTTTTGGGCCTTAGCCCAAGAATTTTCGACCCAAAACCTTTATTGGACCAATATTTCCTTATTGGGCCATATTGGGCCGATAACCTATCATTGGGCCCTAATGGGCCGAAAACTTTTATTAAACATTATTTTGAGCCGAAAAACTCCTATTGGGCCAAGTCAAAACCGAACACCACTATTTTGGGCCACCCTTTGGGCCGAAGATCCTATGGATCGGCTATGACTTAAACAAAAAAAAGGTGGATAATAAGGGTGCCACCTCTTTATAATCCAACATACACCCAAGGCTTTTATCCCCCGAACATCTATGCTAATCCCATCAAGTAAAGATAAGTAAACTCTTCTTATTTCCCCCTCTATTCTCTTATTTTCGGCTACAACACACACAATACACACACTTCACAACTTCAAATTCCACACATTACTCTCAAGAACAATCCTTCTTCTTCTCTTCAAAAAATTCGAGTTCATCACCATCAAAATCGGGTTCTAGGTTTCTTGGTAATTTCTATGCTAAACTCAAGTGTTTTACTTCATGTATATGTTGAAAACATCCATTTACACACTTTTGTTGTGTGTTAAACTCTTAGAACCACCTTTATTTCGAGATCTTACCAACAACTCAAGCTAGGTTCAAAGTTTCATCTTCTTCTTCATCTACATCTCAAAAACCCCAAGGTGAGCTTCATACCCCCATATCTTTCGTATTTTTCATGTTTTCGGGGGAGGATACAAGTCAACTCTCATTTAACCGTTGGATATTTGCATGTACCATTGTGTTATGTGTTTAACTTTTATATCTTTACTTGAACATGAAGTTTATCACTTAGATCTTCATAAAAACCATGAGAAAAGTATGTTTTGTCTTATATATTACATTTAAACTTGTAGATCTGAGATTATACACCTAAAATAACAAAAACAAGTGTTGTGCTCAAACATCTATAACATAAACTCAAAAATCAGCTTTTAACATAAACGTTTTGGACTAATTACAGACTGTTTTGACCACCTTAATCATAATATTTTTCAAAACTGTTTTACATGAAAATATTCCAGGTTTATACCTTTAAAATGACTACTCTCACGCATTCATACGATTTTTCTACAATTTTTGGCGATTTTTACAAAACTATCTATCATTTCAGGAATGACTTCGGAACAGTTTGTGAAGATGAACTTTTTCACACTGGTTTGAGGCCATTAAAATTTATAATAAACATTATGAACAAAGTAGACTCATTTTCCAAACTCTCAGAGTTTACAGATCCAAATTTCGACTTATGGTGATTTTTCTATAATTTTTCTAAAAACAGGGACAGAAAGGTCAAAAACAAGAAATTATTTTTATCATGCTAAAAGCTCTTATACATGTGTTACATGCAAGTTTGTATAACTTATATATACTTTTAAAACATCTAGACATGTTAACTTATATGTACTTAATATATATATATATATATATATATATATATATATATATATATATATATAATTACGTCCTTAGTGGGCCTGGAAACAATATACATGTTTAGTGGGCTTTAGTGTCCTTTTACATGCTTAGGGGGTCTTAGTGTCCTTTTGCATGTTTAGTGGGCCTTAGTGTCCTTTTACATGTTTAGTGGGCCTTAGTGTCCTTTTACATGCTTAGTGGGCCTTAGTGTCATTTTGCATGTTTAATGGGCCTTAGTGTCCTTTTACATGTTCAGTGGGCCTTAGTTGTCCATTTACATGTATATTGGGCCCGGGTTATATAAACTCATTCCTTATGAGCCTTGAAATGATTTACATGTTGAGTGGGCCTTAGTTGTTCACTTACATGTTCATTGGGCCTGGAATGTGCTTTATATGTTTCTCTTCGCGTAAATTCGATTAAGGATCTAGTGAGACGTGTCGGTTGGCACCTATTGAGTGTACGATCGTAGCCTGTAGTTATAACCAGAGTCTCTTGGAAGGAGAGCGGGGGTTTTTGTATAGATCTATACGGGGATAACACCCCACACCTGAGTTGTTCGCTACAGTTAGACTAGGCCAGTCTAGGGTGACAAAAACCTTATTATATTCTGCCGGCGTCCAACAACGCAATGACAAGCGAAATTGTCATTATCTAGTATGGTTATAATGGCTCACTTAGAGGAATTAACATTATAAAATTTACGGGAAAACCATTCTCTTTTCTCTTTGGATTACTCAGTAACTTACTCGCGTCGGTACTTAACCTCGGAGGTTGTTTTACCAGCATTCTCTTTCACAGACAACATAGGGTTGTCTGGGGGAATTCTCTTTACATTCTCTTCGTTCTCTTTTTGCATTCTAGTAAACGATAACACACATGCATTAATACAAGATCGGACACAAATATTTCAAACCATTTCTTTTTAGAAAATATCGGATTTTCTGGGAATATTCGTTTCACTTTTGCAAACAAAAGATAACCTACGACAGGCATGCATATATTCACAGTTTTAGAACGAGACTTACAAATTATTTTATAGAAAATATCGGATTTTCTGGAAACACTATGAGAACTACTCTAAACAAGTACAAAACCATTTTATACAAAAACGCTTATGAACTCACCAACTTTTTATTTGACGCTTTTCAAAACGACTTGTATTCTCAGGGATCCAGTAACAGGTAATAAGCTCGGCTATGAGATCAAGTGGTGCGACTTCAAGAAATTTTACTTTTCTTACTTTTATGTAACTGATGAACAAGTTCAATATGTAAACTATGTAAGTGTGTATTTCCAACGTATGATGTTTGGTTGCTATGTTTCATTTATATTCAATTGTTATGATACTGTACATGAAGTCATCCGCCCCCGGACGTTTCTGTCGTCCCGGTTCGGGGGTGTGACAGTAACTAAGATTGGGAATTTATAAAAACATTTAGTTACTTTATAATATTCTTTATACTTATTAATGAGGAATTAATGTTCTATCCTACCTGTTCGGCTAACGACCCTCCACCAATCAAGGAAGCAGTGGGTGAGAGTGGACACCCATTCAACCTCCATTTTATAGGCAGTTTCCTTATACCCCCCTTATAGATCGGCTTCGTGAATGAGGCCTACTAACGGTCAGACTGACTCATCTTATATTGTTATACATATATATACATATTAATCTTTTAATATTATAATAGTATAAGGGATGTATTTTAAACTTTTAAAACACTAGGGTTTTAGAATTTAAAATTTCAAAATTAAAACTTTTAATCAAATTTTAAATTCCAAAACTTGAGGGCAAATTTTAAAACTTTTCAAAACTTCTAGATCAAATTTTAAATAATTCAACTAATCACATAATTTTGAACATTATCTTAAAATATGACCATTATCTTTTAATTAGATGAGGATATTCATTACCATATCAGAAAATTCGAATTTAAACAGTTAAAATAATTTAAGGTAATGATCCTTATCTAATTTAGGGCTGAAATCCGAAAAATTTGCCAACAGACGAACCAACTCGTCGATTCAATGCATGGACTCGTTGAGTTGCAGAGACCAAAAACGAATTTGATTCAGCTTTGAAGCATCATATATAATAGAAAAACACCCTAAGCTCTGATACCACCGATGGGTTTTGAGCATTACAACATTCCTATGGTGCACATGCAACCCTAATTGCTTTGGATCTAGGTTTTTCTCAACTTATACGTGCAAATTAATTTTTCAAAGCAAAACCCTAATCTAGCATACAAGAAAAACGAAATCTAATCATATTAGGGTTTAGAAGAATACATTTCTTGTTAGTAGCTTGATCTTGACCTTCAAGAGCTTAGTGCCTCAAGCGTTGCACCTCTAATGGAGTCACAAACACCACTTAGCAAAGGATGAATAAGAGAGAGGTGATGGAGGCTTATTGAATTCGGCTAGGGTTCTCTAAGAATGCATAAGGGCCGAAAACTATAAGCCAAAGGTCCTTTATATAGCTGAGTTGCTAGGGTTTTAGAGGGAACCCCTAATTCTCTGCTTAAGCCTTAAGCAATCCATGGGATCCTTCTAGAAAGCCCCTTGGATGAAATCTTTATGGGCTTCCCATATATTTCATCCACTCCTTCCTTTAGGAGTCCATCAGCCCAACTTGCAACTATCAATGATTTGCAATATCAGTCCCCTTACTTTTAATCAGTATCTTTTGATCACTAAACTAATTAAAAATTAATTTTTGATCAATATTGATTAAATAATATGATTTCTCAATTAATATATTATTCTTATAATATATTAATAAATCATTTATTAACCTCTTTCTCCATAATTCATCCTGTCAAGTTGTTATGGTGAAGGCAGCCCAAAAGGACCATGCTACTATCAGATCAAGTTCATCTCAATTATAGTTATGGGCTTAGACACCTAATCTAACAGTAACTACGTATTCATGTGATGATACTCTAACCTCTACTTTGAATTATGAGTTCAGGCGATGTTGTAACTACGTATTCATGCCATGATACTCTAACCCCTAATATGAATTATGAGTTCAGGCGATGTTGTAACTATGTATTCATGCGATGATACTCTAACCCCTACTTTGAATTACGATTTCAGGCGATGTTGTAACTACATTATCATGCGATGATACTCTAAACCCTACTATGAATTACGAGTTCAGGCGATGTTGTAACTACGTATTCATGCGATGATACTCTAACCCCTACTTTGAATTATGAGTTCAGGCGATGTTGTAACTATGTATTCATGCGATGATACCCTAACCCTTACTGGAAACGTATTGAGGGAGTAATCCCCGAATCAGTATTGTCTATGCGATGTAGGTGATGATCCTTAGGAAAAGTTCTTAGGAACAAACATGTAAGGAAATGCGATGTAAGGCGATGAGAGGTAAATACGATGTAGGAGATGGCCCTTAGGGTAAATCTTTAGGGAAGAATAAATAAAGATAATGGGGATGGGTAATCGGGTTAATTGTTTAACATGAAGTATGTGAAGAAACAAACTAACTATATTATTTTGGGTTGAAAACCCTATGTACTCACCAGGTTTCCCAACCTGGCCCACTCAGTTTATTTGTATCACTAGTATTAATACGAAACTACATTACACTGAGAGATTAAAGGCAATGTAAATCACTAGTGTAAATGAATGTAAGGTCTGTTTATGCTTATGTTTCTGTATTGAAGATGACATCCCAAAGTTTTAATATAAACAAAATATATTTCTTCAGAAATGCTTTGATAATATATTTATCATGTTTTCTGGGAACAAATTCTGCAATATTATTCTTCAAAATGGATACTCTGATTTTTAAATAAGCATAAATAAAATTTTTAAAATGACCGTGAATTTAGGGATGTCACAGTTGGTATCAAAGCATTAGTTTAAGCAAACTAGGAATTTTAGGAAATTTATAGACTTAAACTTAGAATGCTAAGCGATGATCGTGAGGAGTGTGTCTAATATATTTAGGAAGTATGTCTGAATAGACACGAGCACTAGCTTATTTTAGGAAAGATGCCTAAATTGCTTTTATGTGCTAAATGATTTATATGATCGGGTCTATGGTCTATTGCCGACCGGATCTAGAAACTTTATGTGTTCAGATTTCTAAACGTTTAATTACGATATCAGAACTGGCATATAACTTTTCGAAGTAATAAGGAAGAATACGTGTCTAAACCTTCCTCTATCTATATTCTCGTCTCGATACACCGAACTACTGCTTTGGTGTGCAGAATGTCATGATGAGGACTCGTAGCAAACTGAGCAGATTGAGGAAATGAGAAGGCTTACGATAGTAAATGATACCTATCGGAAGATATCGTAAGAGTGGGATCTCGCCTTTAGAATACATCTAATAAAATAACAATACGTATAGAGGAGTACGGTACATCCGAATGTACACATTTGATTGGCGGAATGATAGAACGATTGGTGTAGTTCATAAAGTTTTCCTATCATCTGGCGTTTCCATCACCAACCTAGTTGAAGCAGAATTGATGATTGAAGATACGTGTGACAACCGTCAAAATTCGAGTCGGTTCTAGATTTGACTAGAATTAGTTGCACATATAGGCACAACACATATTAGACTTAGTAATTAGAAGCTAAGTTATAACCTAGTAGAAACTTGGAAACAGATAGAAACAATGGATGGTGTACTTAGATTTCACATTGATATGTGAATTCTACAACTACTTAACTGTAGTGACTATCCATATACGGGTCGCTCTTTGAATCGAACACCTTTTTATGAATCATATACACACATCATGCACTTGACCTAGTGGTATAAATTAGGTCCGAGTCTCGTAGGAACTTAAGTCAAAGTTGAAGACTAGGACTGGTATACTCGATTCCTCAATTTCGCTTGAATCTCGGAATCACTACATAGAATGCCAATAAACCGATAAAAATAAATTACAAACATTATTTATAACTATAAAAGAGTTATAATACCATAAGATAATTTAAAGTCTCAAATATTCTATTTATTTTGATATTCAAAGTTTATGAAACTCCAAAACCCTAAAAGCCCTAAAAACTCATATTTATAAACTTTAACCTTAAAAATCCTATAAAAACAATTATGAACCTTATAATATTATCTTATCATAATAATTATTATGAAATACAATTCAATGAAAAATAAAGATTTAGTTATTAACATTTACCCTTGATTTATAAGTCAAAAATCAAGAGTTTTATGCATAAAAACTAGGTTAAGGTGCACATTTTATAAAAAGTTGGATATTTTTATAAAAGATTTGAATTTTTATAAAAGAAACAAGAGAGAGAGAGCCTCTCCTCCCCTAAAATCGAATCCCTCTCTCCCCATATCTCTCTCTCACACTCTCATTCTCCAAACACACACATCTCTCTTCTTTCTCTCTCTAGAAAACTCTCTCTACCTTCTCTCTACTTTTTCTCTCCAAACACCACTCCATTCTCTCTTCCTCCCTCTAAGAATCAAGAAATATTCCAGAAAACAAACCCAAGAACACTCCTCAAACTCGAAATCTTCATCATCTTGTGGTATTCTTGAAGGTAAAATCGATTTCTACTTCACTTTTCTTTCAAGTTTTGCTCTTTTTCTTACACTTTCTCCTTCTTCATCTTCTTCAAACTTGTTTTCTTTTTGTTAAAATGGTTTTTAGAACATGATGGATGTGTTTTAACACCATGCATGTATGATAAACAAGGTTGCATGTTCATGATCTTAGTGCAAAAATCGATTTTAAGGATTAAAACATCAAACTCAAGTTCAGAGTTTTTGAGAAACAAAATTTTCTTCATAAATGCATGTATACATTTTGATAAGTTTTAATCTTTTGATCTCTGGAAACATGACCAAAATATGAGGTTATCATGATATATTTAAAATACTTCAAAAGATTCACTCAAGGAAATGATGAAAACCCACTTTTCTAACCAATCATCATGCATGCAATCTGCCAGATTTCTTTACCTGACTTTAAACTGTCATATCTCACTCATTTCTTAGCCAAAATTCGTGATTCTTTTTCTGAAATATAATATTTTGAGTTAGCTTTCAAACCCATCTGACCTCACTAAAAAATCCCAATATTTCGATTTTTACCGATTTTTACAAAACTGTTGCTCAAACAGCACTTTCCTTATGAACATTTGTTTTGTGTTGCATGTTCAAAGGACTTATTCATCACTAAAAATCATTCAAAAATTATTTTGAACTCTTAACATCATATATTAAGAGGTACAAAAAGATCTTGATTTAAAAGTCTTTGGAACATGTTGCAAAAATTCTCAAAGTAACATCAATAATCTTTACCAAAATCACAAGAACCAAGTTTTCTCTATAATTTATTGAGCCTTTAGGCATGTTTTTCGACATCAAAAATAAGAAAACAATTTTTCATTGTTATTAAATTGTATGAAGATGTGTTCTGGAAATTTTCAGCTCAATATATATTTTCTTTATTTTTACATGAAAATAATAAGAAAATAGAGTGTTAATTCATATAAAATACTTAAACTAGTAAATAAATTCTGGAAAAATTCTTGGATGATCCTTTAAGTTAATAAACATCTTCCATGAAGTTTCATCGATTTTTGTTACTGTTTAATATGGTTTTGAATTTTCTTTTTGTTTAGCTCTAATAAATCATAAAACCACATTAGGGAATATAAAAATGGTATCTAATAATTTTCTCAGCTTATACTCTCTGTGGAAGACTTAGAAAAATATTTCCAGAATTTTTCCTAATGTATCCCTATTTTTCTCCGATTTTTGTATTTATAATGGACTAAAAACAGGAAAAATAGTTTTACTCATCCAAAAATTATGAAAATTTACCAGAACACCTTGTAGTACATTAGGATGCTACATAAAAATTTTGATGATTTTTCTCTTCTGTATACTATTTTTCTTCTATTTTCCCAAGATTAAATACACTTAAACCTAATTTTTATTAGAATACATACACAAAAATCATAAAATTGGGATATACAGTTTATAAATTCATTTTTATATTTTTCCTAGCTTAATAATGACTAATAACAGCGTTACAAAAATTTTGGGCAATTTTGGAAACTATTTTCTATTTATTTCAATTTTTATTAGAATAAATGCTCAAAAATCATAAAATTGGGTTAAATTGTCTGGAAATCTATTTTTATATTTTTCCCAGGTTAACTACGTGTAATGACATTACTATAAAAAGTTTGGGGCATTTTCTTAACCGATTTCTATTTTTCATGAATTTTTATATATTTAGAGAATTAAATATATGAAAAATGGTTATGCATATCCATAATCCATGAAAATTTATCTAGAAGTCTTTTAACATATTTAGAACCAAAATCTGAAGTTTGGTAATTTTTATTAATTGTTTAGTATTTTTCATGATTTTATGGTTATTCAAGAAACTAAAATGGTGAAAAATAGTTAGACAAATCAAAAATTCAAGAAAATTTATCTTGAGGTCTTTGACTTCAATTAAAACTGAAATGCAAAGTTTGGGAACTTTTAGAACTAAATTGATTTAGTTTTGAATATTTAATCATTGGAACACCTCTAAAATGTTAAATATTAACATTTCAATAATGGAAATTTTCCACTTAAATTGTTATATAACAATTGATTCTTTGAAATTTAATTTTCACAGAAAAATGTTTGTAACTTATCAATATTAAATTTTGACACAATATTGGCATAATTCTATTGTAGTAGTAAGTATACTAGTGTTAGATTTCGATTAGAGACTCACTAGCGAATACCATTATTGTAGGAATCGGTAGTGGTACACGTGGAACGTAGTTCAAGGCATCATTTGAATCATCTCAATGCATTGTGAGTATTCACGCACTCCCCTATTTTCAGTTTTTATGTTTTGGGGTGGAAAAACATGTCCCGAAAAACTATTATTTGAATGTTGTATTTAAATTGATTTGTATCAAACATGATTGCTATTTTATTGCTATATCTCTCTATGTATGTCTATGCAACACGGAACATGAGAACTTATCGTACTAAGGCCCTTCCCTTATCTCTAACCATTAACTCTTTGAGCCAATGGTCATTATGGATAGCGCTATTAGGAATTGACAACTCCTCACTCGCCCTATTGCTGGAGTGCATGATACCATATTCATCTATGGAACGATAAGCATAGATCTTGATAGGGCTTCAGTCATAGGTTTGGTTGAGACTCATTGTTTGCTCATACACATACAAACTCGTTACTTATTATAGCAATAAACTTGTTTATTAATTATAGCAATGAACTTTGTTTCTCATTACAACAACGAACTGTTATTACTGAAAACTTATATACATGTTTTAGCAATGAAATTGTTTGCTCCTTGTAGCAACGAAATTGATTGCTCATTTTAGCAATGAAACTTGTTTACTCGTTTGAGTAACGAACTTTATCTTCCATGAGAATATGAATGTGCATCTTATTTGGGCAACATACCTTATCTCTCATGATGACAAAGAACTTTGTTTTTACAAACTTATTTACTCATTTTAACAAGAAACTTTTATTATTGGAAACTTTGATTTCAATTCATGGAACCAGTATTATTTTGTTTATCTGTGAGTACTCACCAACTATTTTTATAGTTGACGCTCGTTTTACATGTTTTTTCAGGAATCATCGAGTAAGTGGCACTTAGGGACACTTCACTTTTAGGAGCATTCGCATGTGTTGTATTTCAATTTACATTGTAATTTCTTTTAAAAGTTGTTCAAACCCATTGTGAATTTGTAATGATTTTTTTTTACTATGGTTGGTGTTGTCTTTTAACTTTTACGATGAAACCCTTTGTACTGCCACGCCCTGTGTTTCCGCTTTAGCGGGGTGTGACAATACGCATGGAAGAAGTCCTAGTAGAGTCTAGGGAAATTTTTATAATTATTTGGACACATTCGTATGTGTTAAATGACTATGTGAAATTCTTGTATGGTGACTTGGAGAACTGAGACACAATACTTGGGATGAGTATGAGTAGGTGTGAAAGGTAGTAGAGGCCTATACTACCGGAAACACAGGACTCGCACTTGGATCAGGGAAAGTCACAAGGTTACCAAGGCGCTAGTAATTGATTCCATTTTATTCATGTATGTCGTTACCATCGTTTTGGTAATGACCAAGAATATGATTGATGTTCCGACCCTAGTGATCATATCAAATCGATCTCGACTAAGATGAGTATGTTACGTGGTTCATAGAACCAAGATCGATGTAACATCTGACTTAAGACAAACGATTGAAGTGAACGGTGATCGAAGCGATCAATAGAAGTATTACAATCATTGTTAAAGTAAGAGCTTGTAGCTAGAAGTGCTACATGCCAGAATGTGATTATATCACATTAGAACATGAAGGAAGGAAACTTCCATTCTAGCATTTGACTCTAAAAGACCTGAGTCTAAGCGTTGCATCATACGATGAGAGGTCATTAGAACATGACCCATCAGTCTATTATGGTACTCTAATGAAAGAACTTATCTTAAGTCTGTTAAGAAGAAGAAGGAGTCTCCAATAAGGATTGATTTTGTAACTCGAAGGTTACGATTGAAAGTCCAAATAGACAGCGATTGCAAGATCGAGCACCGCCTGTAGTCAAGAAGTCCAAGAGTTAGATGCTCATTTGAAAGGACATAAGAGTTACAATTATTACCTATGATAATAATTTATGGAGTCATTGTATATGCCCTGTTTTGTTGATGATTCTGGGACGTAATCATCCTAAGGGGCGATAATTGTAACGCCCGCAGATTCGGGCTAATCAATTTAGAGACAATGAGTGTCAAATAATACTTTTTGATAGAAGATTATTTAGAATAAATAATCTTAACCAAGTTATATCATAAGTCACAAGGATTCCATACATATAAAGAATGCTGAAATCCGAGTTATAACGAAGAAGTTATGACCCGTCAAAATTTTACGGCAAAACTAGCACGACACCGGGAATCGTAAAAAGTGAGTTTGAGATAAAATACTTTTTAGCCTTAGAAATCTAAACGAAAGTCGTAGTATACGTTAAACTGAGAGTGTGCATAAAAAGAACGTCCAAATCTGACTTCGTATGAGGAAGTTATGATTTTTCTAAGATTTAGCATAACAGTACGCAGCCCGGAATTCAAATTTTAGATCGATCGATTTTTAGCCAACACAATCTAAACGAGAATTGAAGATCTCGTTAATAAGAGCTCATTGATAAAAAGATAGACGAAAACGGATGTCGGATGACAAAGTTATGAATTTTTAACGGACTTTACCTGTCTAGGTCTGTTAAAATATAACTTAAAAAATAAATTCAAAATTAGCCGACGGAGTCTAAACGAAAGTTGTATAGTACGTCGTCACCTACGTGGAAATATAAAGAACGTCAAAAACGGAGCTCGTATGCAAAAGGTACAGAATTTAGAAGTCGGAATAGGCTGAATGCGAGGGTACATGTGTACGCCCTGCGGTCTCGCATGCGCGGCACAAAAGCTTCCACGTCGTCCCATCTGAAGATTGACATCTGGCCCTCGTACGCGCAGCATAGCTCCGAGGGTACGCCCAACATACCGAGTATCAGCCCCCTATAAATACCATGCGAGGCTCTTCGCAATTCATCACACCTTAACCCTTCTCTCTCTCTCTCTCTAACTTCTCTCCAAACCTCTCCCAACCCTTAGTACTTCCCAAGTGCTAAGAGGCGAGTCCCGGATCACCAGAAGGCTCTGAGAAGAAGAGCTTTTCGGCTCGGAAGTTCTGCCCCCGCAGAGCCCGATTCCTAGCCAAACCTCCTAGTAAGTGAGTTATAATTACCCTACTTTAAGTATAGCTTATGTTTAAGTTCAATATTGTTATTATGAACTTATAAACAATATATATATATATATATATATATATATATATATATATATATATATATTATAAAATATAATATACAAAGTGTTATTATAATATCTTTTAACTACTCGCGGTACGGGGAATCAAGTTTGAAGGGCCGCATAGGTTTGTTGGATTTCAGAAGTGCTATAATGTCAAAATGGTCCTGCTCTCCGGTGTTTCATGTCTAGCCCTTGTCTGTACATAGTGGTTGAAAAGTATTGTTTAACACTTATAAAACCAAATCGTTCATAAATAGTCGCGATAAATAGTAGACTAAAATCTAGCGGTAATGATATTAGGTTTCATCGAAGGAAACTAGAATTGTTAGAAACAAGCGTTACCCGAGTTTGGAGTCATCACTTTAACAAGTGAGTGCATAGTTACTTTCATCTTACACATAGATATGAAGTATTTAATATAAATTACGTGCTATGTGTTCATATTATTTGTGTTCCTGGTATATATGCTAGATGAACGATTTATACATGTTTACGTGATTTAAATTGTATACGTATTTTTATACTTATAAATATATATTGGGTAGCAACGGGTGATGATAAATAGGTGATGATAGAAAGGTGATGATAATTAAGTGATGATAGATAGGTGATGATAAATAGGTGATGTGAGATGAGAGGAGATACCATAACCTTGACCGATGATGTAGCGATGTGGTGATGTAGTCATCTACCAGAGTATATATGGCGACCACGAACTATTCTAGACAGTCATGTGGAAACACCAGCAGGCTCATAACCTGTAGGTGTTGAATTACGAGTTCAGGCGATGTTGTACCTACGTATTCATGCGATGATACTCTAACCCCTACTTTGAATTACGAGTTCAGGCGATGTTGTAACTACGTATTCATGCGATGATACTCTAACCCCTAATATGAATTATGAGTTCAGGCGATGTTGTAACTACGTACTCATGCGATGATACTCTAACCCCTACTTTGAATTACGAGTTCAAGTGATGTTGTAACTACGTATTCATGCGATGATACTCTAACCCCTACTGTGAATTACGAGTTCAGGCGATGTTGTAACTACGTATTCATGTGATAATAGTCTAACCCCTACTTTGAATTACGAGTTCAGGCGATGTTGTAACTACGTATTCATGCGATGATACCCTAACCCTTACTGGACATGTATTGAGGGAGTAATCCCCGAATCAGTATTGTCTATGCGATGTAGGCGATGATCCCTAGGAAAAGTCCTTAGGAACAAACATGTAAGGAAATGTGATGTAAGGCGATGAGAGGTAAATACGATGTAGTAGATGACCCTTAGGGTAAATATTTAGGGAAGAATAAATAAAGATAATGGGGATGGGTAATCGGGTTAATTGTTTAACATGAAGTATGTGAAGAAACAAATTAACTATATTATTTTGGGTTGAAAACCCTAGGTACTCATCAGGTTTCCCAACCTGGCCCACTCAGTTTATTTGTATCACAAGTATCAATACGAAGCTACATTACACTGAGAGATTAAAGGATATGTAAATCACTAGTGTAAATAAATGTAAGGTCTGTTTATGTTTATGTTTCTGTATTGACGATGACATCCCAAAGTTTTAATATAAACAAAATACATTTCTTCGGAAATGTTTTGATAATATATTTATCATGTTTTCTGGTAACAAATTCCGCAATATTATTCTTCAAAATGGATACTCTGATTTTTAAATAAGCATAAATAAAATTTTTAAAATGACCATGAATTTGGGGATGTCACAAAATCCTAATCACATACTTGCAAAAAAAATGTAAACTATCTCGTTCGGTCCTAGCGGACATCCTTAAACTCTCGTCCAACACATCAAGAGGGGAGTCATATGCTAATTGATGAATTGCATCTGTGCATTTTTTGTAAGGAAGTGAAACTGAGTGTATCTCTAGTGTCAGGACAGTTTTAGGGAAAAAAAAAACTACACTCCCTTATTAAATCTTCGACTATATGTTCATATAAGGGTTTGAAAATTGTGAAGCGTCTTCGAAAGCAGTACCCTTGAAAAATGACATTCTCGTCAAAGTAGTCTTGCTGCAAGCGTTGTTGGGCTGTTTCACGGTTTCTTTGAATATATCTTCGTGTTCTCCATTCCGCACTTGTGGCTTCATCATTGTGATTTTGAGTTGTTATACATCTGCTTCGCTATTTTAGCAGCACCGAAAACAACATCAAACATAAACTGAAATTCTTCGGAAGACGAAGATGACGACATTTCTAGTGATTTTGAGAGAAAAAGTAGATATAGAAAGGTATAAGAAATGGATTTATGTTTGGAGAAATAAGTGTTGTGACGTTTTATTTATAAGTAAAAAAACAAAAACAAACAAAAAAAAATCAAATCTGACCGTTGAATCTTGGAAGAAGATAAAAAGAAATAAAGGAGGAAGAGAGAGACCATGATTGCACCCTACAACATGCGATCAAACCACACTTGAAACCGCGGTCAGGGAGCGGTGTTCCTCCTTGAAACCGTGGTTAAGGTAAGGTAAAACCGCACTCACTCTCTTGAGCTTTAAAAATTTTGAAATTGGTCGAAAAAAGTTGAGTACAAATTAGGAAGTGGCCATAAATCAATGTCGGAGACTATTACTATTCTTTAACACGATTTCACACTATGAGTAAACTAATAATTAATTATAAACATCAGTTATAACAAAACAAAAGAAATATTAAAAACTAATGTAATATTCATAAAACATACTGGAAATTATGAATGCTTATCACGACTATGACCAAGGTAGAACACACACCAGTTAAGTCATTTACAAAAGACAATAGAGATAAATAATATATAGATATTTCGGTTCAACCTTATAGTAAATTACTGAGATATCCCAATAAAATACAACATATGATAGTCGTAGTTACTTTATATCACATACTCCATTCAAATCAACATAATAACTGTTTTTATGCTCCTTCAAAATAGCCAACATAGCAAATGTCTTTTTGATTTTACCAAAAAAAAAAAAAAAAAAAAAAAAAAAAAAAAAAAAAAAAAAAACTACAGAAGATGAAAGTTTAAAACGTATACGAATAAACTAAAGCAAAAAACATAATAAAATAGATTAGCATACAACAAATAATAAACACTTAACATGTAAATACAAATTATGGTTCAAAATATTATGTTGTTAAATATCGAGAGAAGACATACAAAACATGTACCAGATATCATTTCACCTGTCCGGAAAATGAACACCAAATTATATAATAATGTCTAATATTTTATGTCCTCATGGGATTTACATGACAGATAAATATCCTGAATTCCATCCCTTCATCCTACAATAATCCCCAAACCTAAAAGAATAAATCAAAATGAGAATCCCAAAAAAGTCAAAATAAGACTTGTCAAAGTCAACTCAATATTCTAGCCACAACTCCCTGCCTTTTGTTATCTACAAACACTAATCAACCTCTTTCTTTCAATCTACACTACTCGATACTCATACCTTATCGTTCTTAGTCACAGTCCAGCCCACAAGGTTCCAAACTGATCCCACCTTTACCAACAAACGGGTTGACCCGCACCCACAACAAAGTCAAAATCGATGCTAAAAGGATTGACCAAACAACAATTATAGTCGGAACACCACTTTGTTTTCCCATCATACCCTTGAGGAAAGGGTAAAGATGTAAAATCACCCATATCGAAAAGAACAGTTTCCCGAAAAGCGGACCCCACGACTCGTATCCGTTAGTAATCGCGCCCGAGACCCCAACAATCACACCGATTATATTGAAGGTCAATAAAGTCAACGGTGGGATCAAGAGACTTGTCCATTTAAAAAGATAGAGCTCTGAAAACTCCCCATCATCACCTCCTTTGGAAGTGACTGTAAAATTTGTATTGACACCAGCCAAGACTTTAAGTAGACCTTGAAAAAGAGCAAATAAGTGGGAGGACACACCACCGATCACCCAAAATTGCTCATTTCTCCAAAAATCGTCTATGCCCACACGACCCCATTGGATTTCTAAGACACTTGTTACAGCAATTGATAAAAACATGAGCATGAAGAGAATGCTCGCGTAATTGCTTATCTGCAAGAAGAAGATATGATACAATATTATAAATATGTTGCAAGAGACAGACTTAGGATGTGCTTCTACTGCTAAAAGTTGGGCAAATTTGGAGCATTTAAGAAATTAATAGATAAAAAACAGGGTATATAAGTAATTTTAGTCCACTCTTTGATAACCAGTTTTGATGCAGCTAGTTTAAACTGGTTACTTAGCCCTTAAATAATCAGACATACACAAAATTAGGTTACCCAAACCCTAGAAAATGGTTTTCATAAGTGCTAAATGAAAGAATTATTTAATTATTATAGATGATTTTCGTAAGTGAACTTTCGAAAATCCACCAAATTATAATGCTATAATTATCAATAGTAAATTACTTTGTCTTTGGATGACAATGCTAAAATTGGGTACATTTTTCAAAATACAATGATGTGGTAAGGAGAAATGAAGGTAGGATGCTATAAATAATTAACAAATTTAAAAGTACATTGCTATTTTCTTACCTCGGGAACGATAAATTTCCCGGTGAGGAGACACACTGCTGGAAGTGTGCAATAAGCAACCAATGGAACGGAGGTCAACGGATAGACAACAGAGTTTATGTAAGAAAACCTTTCCAAAGCCTTCAAACCGCACCCGTAACCATACCATATCGGACAATGCTTACTCAACAAGATTTCAACCGACCCCAGGGCCCACCTAAGAACTTGGTGAAGACGATCCGAAAGATTAATTGGAGCCGAACCCTTAAATGCGGGCCTCTTCGGGATACAATACACCGACCGCCACCCGTGACAATGCATCTTGAATCCCGTCAAGATATCCTCGGTAACCGAACCGTATATCCATCCCACCTGTTTTGTCATTTGCATTTTAACTTCATAGCTTAATGAAAAAACCCAAAATACAAAAATATAAAATCAGTATGTATACGGCACAACAATGTGTCTCATACATAATTCTATGTATCAGGCACGAATTTCGTGCCTGATACAGAACAATGTGCCCAATGCATATAATATGCATCGGGCACAACAATATGTTTGATGCATATTTGTATGCATATCAATTTTATTTTTATTTCACAAACCTCTTTTCCCCATTCGGTTTTATCTTCATAACCACAACTAATGACATGAATGGCTTCTTTCAAGAGTGATGCCGAGCTCGCTAAAGAAGGAACACCGCCCTCTTCCAAAAGCGTTGAAGCGATAAACACCGGAGATTGTCCGAATTTCTTTTCAAGCTTTATCTGAGGCGCGAGTGAAGATATTTCACCACTAGTTCCTACAAAAAAAAAAGTTCCTTTCAAGAACACAAATAAAAGAATCAAACTTCAAAATACCTTGAAACCGGTCATTTACCTTCAATCCCTTCTTCGATATTCTCCAATGCGTGTATCTGCTTTGAAGCTTCCCTCATCTTCTTCATCTTCCTTGTTTTCTTCTTTGCATTTCCCTTGTTTTTCTTCTTTCTTGATTTGAAACAACAGCAACACCATTCAGGCAAGCAGTTGCAGGTTTTTCCGGGAGGTTTCTTCTTGGCCGGAGCATCATGTCCATACAACGCCTGTCTCCTGAAAACACATCCGGTCCCAACATATATCGGCCCTTGGATTCCATCAAGTCCTTTCATATTAATCTGTTCTAACAATAAAAAAAAAAGTATTAGAAACCAAATATAGGCTATCTTAAAAGAATATCTTTGAGGTATCCCGAGTAACAAAATGTGACATACATCAAAAAACACAACATTGCGATTTGAGTATCTATCATGCTGATCAATCCCGTCAAATCTTTGAGGAAACTGTACATAACAAATCTTCTTCCCATTTATGGGATCCATCATGAAGCACATTGATTCTCTAAGCGCTTTACTGTTGTTGATGTAGTGGTCACAATCAACATTCAGCATATAAGGTGCATTTGTGATCACAGCCGACACTCGGATCTACATAAAAGAAAGAACAATAGGTTAATTAATATCAACAACGAATGATATTGAAAAAATATAATCCATATGGTAACAAAGATAAAAGTTCATACCAAAGCATTCATGGCACCAGCTTTTTTGTGGTGGTCAAATCCTGGTCTTTTCTCTCGAGAAACATAAACAAGACGTGGTAGTTCGTTTCCTTCAACATCCAAGACGCCATTATTTCCTAGGAAAACCTGTTGAATACACTTGAAGGTCAAATGGAAGAAATAACAATGTACTTTCGTTGATTTGTTTACATTAGCATTCTACATTCTGTTTTTTTTTTTTTCATACTACTGCATTTTACTTCGAGTAATATCCCGAGTTATAATGTCATTGTCATCCAAATGCATAGCAATTTTGAATATTATAATTCAATAGTTGGGTAGATTTTTCAAAATACAATGCCATAATAAGACAACTGAAAGTAGAATGTTGTAATAGAAAGAAATGAAAGTATGATGCTATAATACCTGGATCATTCCGGGATGATCCCTAACATTGTTTCCTGGCCATGGACTCCCATCTTGCATTGTCCATCCTTCTTCTGGAACCTTCTCAGCCATGGCCACAAGTCCATTTATCCTTATCTTAAACTCCTCATAGTCCCTCTGTATTTCAAATGATTGGATAATAGGATTATATCAGATATCAAATCATAAAATATGCCCGAACTTAACAA
Source organism: Lactuca virosa (assembly GCF_052849685.1). NCBI lineage: Eukaryota > Viridiplantae > Streptophyta > Magnoliopsida > Asterales > Asteraceae > Lactuca > Lactuca virosa. Next base: position 14,241,597 of record NC_136426.1, read on the forward strand.
ACAAAAGGAAGTCATTTTCCAACCTTCATGGCACGGCGTTCTCGGACAAAAGCAGGATGTACTTTATCTTTAAGATAATCAACTTTTTCAGCAAAATACCACTCGGGAGCTCGTGGCTCTATGTTAAACTTCTTGCAAAACGGGACCCACTTCCTTGCAAACTCAGATGTTTCTGATAGTGCTTCGAATGTAAGCATGGCGGCACCATCATCGGATACATAACAAGCCACCTTGTCCACCGGATAATCCACCGCAAGAATCGATAACACCGTGTTTGCAGTAATGAGTGGTGGTTCTTTTAACGGGTCAACCGTACTCACATAAACATCTATAGGAGCCAGCTCAGAAGCCTTCCCATCTTTCTCATACCTTTATACAAAGTAACCATCTTTTAACACAATTGTAAGCACTCAAGGACATGACATGATAGAACAAGTCGTATTGTGCACTGTGTTTGGCATGCATTCGACTGGGACTGAAACTGATGTCAGTGTGACAAAAGGGAAGAAAGAGGGTTGCATATACCTTAATGACAATCGGTCCAAGTATGTTTCACGTTCAATAGGAAACCATTTTGGGAATTGATCCAAGATCCATGAAACAGCAAACCATATCTCACAAATAATCGATGTGAGCCACAAACCGTATGCATCACGGACAGGGTGAAGGATTCTATAATGAAAGAAGAGACCAAGAATCGCCACTCGCATTAAAATCACCATTCTATATGGATTTATCTTGCTTGAAGAAATCGGTAGCTTTCTTGATAGTGGTTGCCTCCCCTCATCCATCCTATATAAAACCAAAAAAGTTTATAAATTTCTATTAGTTGCCTTTCTGACTTTCTCTATTAAGTCAAAATCAAACATCCATACATAGCTTTAAATATAAACAAAAACAAAAACTATTTACTTGGGTAAATCGCAATCATCCATATCTCCATCAAGCTCACATCCACTATTCACATTGTGCTTAACCATCTCAAGTTTATCAGACTGTCTTCTCCTCCATGCTTCCATTCTATCCTTCCATGCAACCGTTCCATACCCATAAACTGCTATATCTCTCTTAGGATCCATTGGTCTAGGTGGCACTACAACAAAAACACCAATAACCACACTAACATTAAACCTAACCACACACAACTACACCATAAATCAACACACACATAAGAAATTTGAGAACTTACAAGAGACTACCGAACCAGTATCGGAAAACTGCATAGGATGAATTCGCTTTGAACGACTCATGATTGGTGGGATAATTATAGCTTTTTTCTCAGGTGAAACTTCATCATCCTTCAGTTTTGAAAGTTCAAATTATTAGTAAGTTCATAAATCTTCAATTTTTTATCTTAAAGCAAATGTACATAGAGTGTAATTAATTGTGTGATTACCTCTTGACTGTATGTAAGAAGCGGGATATCGGGGTTTAGCGTGGCTTCATCCATCTCTGATGGAGTGGCAAAACCGTAAATATTGGCTGATTCAGGATTGGTATTAAGGCGTGATGAAAGCACAGCCTCACAGTTCCTAAGATCAAATTCATTATCCAGATCATCAAATTCATCTTCTTCTTCATCACCTTCCACTCTTGGACTCCCTGATATCAAACTTTTCAACTCATTCCTTTTCTTTTCACTAAAAAGACATGAAACTAGCAAGAATTGGAAAGAAATAGAGCATTATTGATACCTTTTATTCGTTTGTATCGGGTTTTGCATTGAGGGCAAGCTTGATTGCCTTCTCTTCTTTCGTATTCATAGCAAGGTCTGCAAACAGGGAATGCACATTCATTGCAAGCCACAAATGGTTCCTCATCCACAGTTATTTCAATCTCGTCTCCACAAATCTTGCAGATCTGCCCACTTAATTCTTTTACAGAGGTCACCTGTTGAAGCAAAAGTACTTTCAGAACAAGAATCCAAAGACCCAATTGCCCAAAATAGGAATCTTCATCAAATCGTGTTTAAAAAAGAGAAAGAACATAAAAAGTTTGCAGTTTTATAACAATGAAGATCTCCATGAAGACAGATATATGAAAAGGTCATTATAAAATCATGAATTAGTTAAAGAAATTAAAATTAGACAAAACGCAAAATTTGGTTCACGAAGATAGAATGATGTTACCATGTGTGAATTAATGTCTTAGAGCTAGAAATACAGATGAATTGCGTGACTCAAAACAAAATTCGAGATGCATTCACTTTAACTTCTCCCAAAAAGCAAATGTTCTAAACAGCATTAAACCAGCGACAAAAGTAATGAGAAGATAAGACTTTGCGGATTTCAAACCAAAATATTAACACCAAGAACACACATTGCACTAAAAGGGGAAAAATCTGCCTCAAATCAGTCTAATTCGTATAAAAAAAAATGTTGCAGCATTTTAGAGCTCAGCTTACTCTTCCAACTTCATCCGCATTGATGAAGACAAACTCATTCCTCTTGTGTGAACCGGCTACCAGTCTTCCTTTGGTAGCCATTAATTGAAGAGTTTCTTCAACAAAGTACAGAGCGTTTTTTTCTTTCCCTCACTTTACTCGCTTTCTTCAAATACCCTTTTCATAAACCCCTAAGGCCTAAACCCGCGTCGATAAAAAAAAAAAAAAAAAAAAAACGTAATGTAAACAGCGACATATGTGTAATTTTATATCTATATAATTTAGAACAAACCCCAATTTAATATTATTATAAGTTTTGTGGGATTATTATAATCAAAGAAAGATATGGGTACAAGGAGAGATCGACAACGAAAAGGTTGATGGAACTTTAGAGAGAAAATGGAAGTCGAATGCGTAGGAAGAGATGCAAATTGGTTTGATGGATGGTTTTTTTTTTCGATGCTATGAGTTGTAATCTACGGAAGTGGGGCCCGGATCTGGTGGTGGAAAGCGGGCCCCACCGTTTGGTACGGTGGTTCTTGGAGGTGTGAGAGGGGCAAAAGGGTAAAATCAAAACTGTATCTTTAGATTGAAAGAGGAGATGATGTTGGTGAATCTTGATTCTTGAATATGATGACGGTGGTGGTGGTGATGGTGGTGGGGTTTCAGCATTAAAGTCACATTCACTCTCCACTGTTTAACAGTATATGGGTTGGTAGATGGTCACGTGCAGTCAACGTGTTTGTAGTTCTCGACTAAATGTCATGGGTGGTTGTTGTGATTGTGTAAGAGTACATTACTTTAGGCTTTTGGCCTTTTGCTTGTATCATTCCAAATAAATAAACAAAGTTAAAATAAAAGTTTTTATCAAAATTGTCTTCTTTTATAATTATATATACTAGCAAACTAGAGGAGCCAAAATATCGATATCAAACTAAATTGGAAGAACAAAAAATATTAATGATATTAAAAACTATGTTATATCCGTCTCTTGATTAAATATGTTGTTTTTAATAAATAGAATATTTACTAGTGAGAACGATACAAAATTATGATAATTCACAAGACAATAATGTATCTAAGTTTTAACAAATAGTAAAAAATAATGCTGATAAAATCATATCAGTTAAAATTGTAGAAAAATATTAACGACTCTATATTTTGATTTTGATTTTTTCTAATTTAGACCTTTTTTACAAAAAAAAAAAAAAAAAAAAAAAAAACACACTTTTTTACTTAGGTGCTGTTTGTTTTTTCTGAGGCAAAATGTATGCAGTCTGCGGACCATATCTGTAGATCCCTGCAGTAGAAGAGGTGGACCAAACGTCTGCAGTATGAAAAAAGAAGACTGTTTGTTTTTTAACATCTGCAGTATACTAAAATAAACCGAAATCTAAATAAACTAATTTTTTAATATTTTTATGACTTTGTTATAAGTAATTAACGAATCTAGATCAACTTTTATGTATTATTGTATAAAAAATAAAAATAAAAATGGTATGAATTAACGTATATATTTGATAAAAACAAACAACTTTGGTTGCAAAGTTATAACTAAACATTATAATTAGTTATCAAAGAATTTGATACATAAATGGATGAAAATAAACTTCGATTTTTTCAATTAAATCCATTAAAAACATACCATAAATATTTTCTCGAGAAATTGACGATACTGTATTAAATAATGTTTTACAAAATTTGGCAAAAAAATATAAGAATATATTATGATTTTTTTTCATATTTATATAAACAACTTCAACGACTATTATTGTAATAAATCTTTATTTATAAATTTGTCAAAGATATCATGTTTGTATCGTCAAACGTTTTTTTTAAAGTTTGTAATTTTTTTTTCAAATTGTTTATTATTAATAAAGTTGGAAAAAATATAAATTAAAAAAAAAACTTAAAAAAAATAAAGATATATATGTTTTTTAGGCTAAAAGATGTCTGAAGATGTTAGAAGACTCTGGTCCACATCTGCGCCAAGAAGAGGACGCGCAGATATTTTTAGGTTTGCAGTCTTCAAAAAAACAAACAGTCTGCGAAAGCTAATGTCTGTGCGTGGTCTGCGCAGCGCAGACAGAAGAGGCCACGCATATCTGCAGACAAAAAACAAACACTACCTTACTCATTGTTATTTTTTTCTTCAAGCATCAAATACATGAACTTAGTAATCAATGTTGAAATGGATTCTAATATGTGAGGATGAAAGCTCATTTGTTTACCTCATATCTCCTTATTTTCACAAGATTGAGTATGTTTTCAAAAGGTGTCCCAAAACTATTTTCACAAAGTCTAATGTTATCTTTATTTTAATAAAGTGTTGGGTCAGGTTTGCAATAAGTTGTTATTTTTAACATTTAAGACCTTTTTGTTTAAAGTATTTATCAATGTTTTACAATGAGTACTAAATTTATTGAATATTGTATGGATGGATGATCGCATGCATTAGTTTTTCTTATTTTTATAACCTCCAACATTAATTTACATTTTTTTTCGGCATTGTATGAATGGAGGGTCTCAGACATTAGCTTAACGTGAACCACAGTGAGATCTTTATTAATGATCGGAATGTCTACTCGTGAATCAAAACATATTCTCCTAAACATCTTTATCCAAGCATATGTAACAACCAATTCCTCTGATATGTCTTTCGGTGCTAATAGTGCATTTGGTGGTCACTTAAGCTTCATAGTAACCCTTGTTGATTTTACTATTTATTGTAAAATGTTGATAGGTAATGAAAAACATGACAATAAATTTGTCTATCCATTGTGAAACATTGTTAATACTTGAGATAAAATAGGGTTAAAAGTAAAATAATAATAATAATAATAAATAAATAAATAGCAACTTACATATAAAATTGTCTATAACACTATGAAAATAAAACATATCATTAGACCTTGTGAAAATAGTCTTGGGACATAAGCTAAATAGCGGAGTTTCATCTTCACAATAGCAGAATTTTTATTTCAACATTGTTTACTAAGTTTATGTTCTAATGCTTGAATAAGAAACCATTTAAAGGGGCTCAATGTGGTGTACAAGAAAAAAAAAAAGCAGCAGCAATATGATCTGCGTTGTAGAATCGGTTATTCTTTATATGATCGATGCCTATGACGCATGTAAGTTAGAGACATATGGTTAACTCTGTTATTTCATTAATGAAACTAGGTGTGAGACTCATGTATTACATGAGTTTATTTAAAAATAATTAAATATTAAATTTTAACAATTTGAAAAGTTTGAATATATAAGAAAAATGAGAAAAAATTTGAATTATTAAAATTAATGAGGCTTTAATGTATTGAATACATTACATATATAAACTCTTTCTAATAAATATATTACATATATATTACCTTACATATTAAATGAAGAATTTTAATTTAATAAAATGAAAAATACAATAAAATGACAAGTAGAAAATAGAAAATTCAAAAATTCTAGAAAATGTCATGTGTCCAAATGAATAAGAAAATGAATAAGAAAATGGCAAAAAATTCTTTATTTATTAGGGAGGATAACAAAAAATGTATTAAAGTTAGCTTTATTTTGTAAAAAAAAAATACAAAATGTAGGAATTTTCATGGAATAAACTCAATTTATTTGTCGGTAATCGGTTTCGTAATTGAAAAAACACCAAGTAGGTAAAAATTATGTACTTTTTGATAGAAAATCTAAAAAATCTTAACATATCAAAATGTAAAATATTTTATGAAATAAACTCTTAAAATAGATATGTTAATTTTCATGCTAATTGTGTGTGAAATAAATGTATTACAAAATTCCCTCTTTATGTTACTAACTTGGCATTTAGTAATTAATACACCATATTAATGACATTAATTTGGTCAATATCTTTTTAACTTTGAGAGACGTTTTAAATACTTGATTAAAATATTTGATCAATGGTAAAAAGTTGGTATTACATCATAAATTAAATATTTTTCTATTTTTTTTTACTTAATACGATGACAAGTATATTAACATATTATTAATTTTATTAAAATATAATATTTGTCATATATAAAAATATAGTTAGAAAGGTAAGTAAGAAAAAAAGATAAAAATATTATGCATTCCATGGGATAAAAAGGTTTCGAACATAAATATAACGAAATGAAGTTATTTTCTTAAACTACAACCTTGAATTGAAATAGTAATCAAACTTTATAGTTTTTTAATGACTTTACGTAGTATTACTGGTTAATATGATAAGCGGTTTAAGTATTTGACTTCTTTCGGTTTTATTTCATTGCTAAGATCTTTTAATTTTCTATATTAAATAGTGATTCTTTTGTTAGTCCCAAAACGAGTGAAACACAACAAATTAAACTTTGAAAAATTGGATAACGATTTAAAAAGGTAATATATTTTTTAATTTATAAACATTTGGTCACTGAGTTTTTTTTTTTTTTTTCGTCTATATTTATCTTTTCAACTTGTTTAATTGTAAACATTTAGTCCTAATGACCGGCTACTCAAAGTAAGCCGGAAAAAATGACTTTAAAAAGTAATATATTTCTCACTTTGTACACATTTAGTCATTATTATTTTTTTGCACATTTAGTCCTTAAAAGTTTTTTTTGTTTCAAAATAAGTCATTGTTGTTTTTGTACACATTCAATACTAATGACCGTTTTTTAGGGTTTTCTCACGTCATACTACGTAACACAATCATTAATAAGGTGTTCGGGGTTGTCCATGGTTATGGTCATCACAGCCTCAGTTGTTTGGTTCCTTAGTTCTTGTGGTTTGATTAAGTTATTGTGTTCTAAACGTCGTAAATTCTTTATACGGTCACAAATTTTCATGATTTTTATATCCACACGTTCGTATTTGAGTCTACTATAATTTCGTTTATATTACTCCCGTTAAAAAGTAATATATTTTTACTTAGGATCTTTATATTCATGTGTTCTTTATGATTGTATGTATGAACGTTTTTTTTATAAAATCGTAATTAAAAATGTATTATTTTTTAACGCGAGTTCTAAACGAAAATTGTAGTAGACTCAAATACAAACGTGTGGATATAAAGATCGTTAAAATCTATAATCGTATGAAGAAGTCACGACGTTCAGAAAACCACATGAACTAAGCAACCAAGCAACCGAGGTCGCGGTGGCAGTGACCATAAGTATGAACAATCTCGAACACCTTGTTAATGATTGTCATATATAGGATGTCGCGAGAAAAACCTAAAAAACCGATCATAAGTATTGAATGTGTACAAAAACAACAAAGACTTATTTACAACAAAAAAAATTATTAAGGACTAAATGTGCAAAAAAAATATTAATGACTAAATGTGTACAAAGTGAGAAATATATTACCCTTTTAAGTCATTTTTTCCGGCTTACCTGGAGTAATCGGTCATAAGGACTAAATGTGTAGAGTTAAACAAGTTGAAGGGGTAAATATGGATGAAAATAAAACTCAGTGGCCAAATATGTACAAATCAAAAAATATATTACCCTTTTAAGTTATTATCCCTCGAAAAGTCCATAATAATTTTCTATAAATCAACTTTGATTTATGCGGAAAGTATAAATACTAGTTGTGGAATTACTTGTGGATATCTTGATTATAAGATATAATCAAATTATTATGATATCAATCATTGATCCAGATATGTGAAACACGTTAAATTGAGCAAAAATCAGTCATAAGTAATTGTGTGTGTGTTTGGGGGGGGGGGAGGGGGGAGAGGGGGTATAATGAACTTACAAAATACGATCTTTATTGTAAAATATAATCATATTTTTTTGTTAAAATTGTTATCCTATGATGTGTGCAAAAACTCCAAATTAAACAACAATTCATATTCTAATAAAAAAATATGTTTATTCTTCTTTTATCATTTATCATGTGTCATCCTATTAGGCCTCTTAATTAATGTCACGTCACTTGTCAATATAATAATTATCCATTTCAAATTTCAAATTTCAAAATTTTTATTCTAATTACATTAAATAATAACATTATAATAAAATTTCAAATAAAATTAATACAGATTATAATGTCACGTCACTTGTTCATTAAGTGCTTAATGTGTGAGAGACATAAATGGGAACTTAAACTTGGTGGTATTGTGAATTCATAAAATATGTCCCTTATAATCCAAAAATCATATAAAATCAATAGGATATCTAATTTGTATGAATTTTATATCCATGAAAATGCATGGATGTCTAGTTCCTTCCATTCAAAGGGCGTGAACTATCCTGATTTCATTCTTATTAAGAATGTCTAGTTTCTTCCCTTCAAAGGCCTTATCCTGGTTTCATTCCCAAATTGGGTGGAATTTGCATTCTTTACCGTGTGTTCCAAGAAGATGGTTGATTGCAATATTGATCTTCTAAAATTCTTAATTAATTATAGGAAATTCCAAATGGCATGAAGGAAAAGAATGTGTTTAGAAAACGAATTCTAGTTTAACATATATTTTATCCAGTGAATGATCCTCACTCCATCTAGGGTTATGGTGACTATCTTTGCAGATTGGTCCAAAATGTTGACTGGTTTTTATAGCAAACTTGTAAAATCTATGGAAAAATCGTTAGAATGTGTATTTTGTATCTCTAGAAAGCTAAGAGGGCATTTTATAATAATGAATAATAACCTTACGAAAAAATGGAATAAGAGGGGTAAGCACCATAAACAGACTATTGTACCAAAAATATAACCAAAATGAATATTATAAAAATATTAAGTAAGGTTTGGACATATGAACCATACATAAATAAAATAATTATACGTAAATCTTAAAATACCACCCAAACTCTACGCAAACTAAAAAAATGTCTAAATATCATATTTATCAAAATATTTTAATGAAAAGTAAAACTTGAAAAGTTTTACAATTTACCCTCGTCGCATCCATATATATTATGTCCATATTTTAAACTTATAGAACTTCAACCTTTAATTAGAGGTGGAAAATCAGGCAATCATTTCATTTTTTGCCTAACTCGACACAACATAGATTACTTTCTCTTAAATTGAACACGACACCACATGTAATGTGTTTCTATTTGTTAACACGACACAACATAGACTACTTTCTCTTAAATCGTTTTATTTTGTGTTCACGGCAGCTGAAGCCGCATGAGGTCCGTTATCTTACTCATGATCTAGAGTTGGGGGCAGTAGTGTTTGCTCTCAAGATTTGGCGGCACTACTTGTATGGGGTTCGGTGTACTATCTACACGGATCACAAGAGTTTGAGGTATCTTATGGACCAGCCGAACCTGAACATGAGACAACGTTGGTGGCTAGATGTGGTCAAAGATTATGTCTGTGAGATCCTATATCATCCCGGGAAAGCCAATGTAGTGGTTGATGCCTTGACCTGCAAGGCGGCTAGTTCTACGGCTGGAGGTCTGTGTATGAAGATTTCGATGGATTCACTATTGTTGGATTTGATCAGAGAGGCTCATACCGAGGGATTCAAGGAGGAAAATTGGAAGCAGGAGAGACTCAGGGGTGAGATTGACAGGTTTGCTACTGACAGTCGCGGATTATTGACCCGATATGGACGGGTTTGGGTGCCAAACTTTGGAGGGGTCAGACAGACTGTACTGGAGGAGGCCCACAAGTCCAGGTTTTTGATACACGCCACAGCCACCAAAATGTATCGGCATTTGAAACTTAGCTACTGGTGGTCGTGCATGAAGAGAGAGATAACATGGTATGTTGAGAGGTACTTGACTTATTGGATGGTTAAGAGACCGCATGGCAAGTTGCATCCACTGGAGGTTCCCACGTGGAAGTGGGAACATATTACTATGGATTTCATTACCAAACTACCTAGGATGGCTAAGGGGCATGATGCAATTTGGGTGATAGTGGATCGGTTGACCAAGAGTGCCCATTTCTTAGCTATCCGTGAGAGCTCATCGACCGAGAAATTGGTCGACTTGTAAGTATGCGAGATCGTTGATCGGCATGGTATTTCAGTCTCCATTGTATCTGATCGAAATGTTAGGTTCACATCTCGTTTCTGGTAGAAGTTCCATGAGGAACTGGGTACGAGATTGCATCTCAACATTGCTTATCATCCGCAGACGGACGGTCAGAGTAAGCGGATCATTCAGACACTTGAGGACATGTTGAGAGCTTGTGTCATTGATTTTAATTGGAGTTGGGACTCATACCTTCCTTTAGTTTAGTTCTCATACAACAACAACTACCACTCCAGTATCGGTGCACCGCCTTCCGAGCTCCTCTATGGGAGGAAGTGTCGCACCCAGTGTGTTGGGGAGAGGTTAGTCATAGGGTCATGGTAAGGACTGAGGTAGTCCTTCAGACGACAGAGCTTATCTAGAAGATCAGACAGAGACTTCAGACAACTCAGATTCGGCAGAACAGTTATGCCAATAAGCGGCGATCAGAGTTGGAGATCCAGGTCGGAGACATGGTTTTACTAAAGGTGTCACCCTGTAAGGGTGTGATACGCTTTAGGAAGAGGGGCAAGTTGGGGCCCCGATATATTAGGCCATTTCGGGTGATAGCCAGGGTTGAAAAGGTAGCATACAGATTGGATTTGCCTGAGGAGCTTAGCCAAATCCACCACACCTTCCATGTGTCTCAGCTTCGGAAGTGTGTGACTAATGATTCAACGGTCGTTACTTTAGAGGATATTCAGGTTAATGATCGCCTGAATTATGTGGAGAGACCGGTGGTAATCGTGGACCGAAAGACGAAGACCCTGCACAACAAGGAGGTATCATTAGTCAAAGTTCAGTGGTAGCATCGGAAGGGTTCTGAATGGACTTGGGAACCCAAGTCTGAGATGCGGGAGCATTACCCAAAGTTGTTCACAGCAACGGACTTCGAGGACGAAGTCTAGTTTAAGTGGGGGAGAATTGCAACATTTCGATGATGAGGTATTTTTCAATTCTAACCCTAAGTATGAAGAATTATTACATTTTGGCCCTCGGGCATGAGAAAGCTTGAAAAATGGCCCATAGTGGCATTTTTGTAATTTTTAGGTGGAGTTCATGTACACGGGACATACCTAGCGAACGCGGGGCTTACGTATGTAATTCCTAAACCCTAATTTTTAGGGTTTGAACTAGGATGGCAACGGGGACGGGTATACCGGGTTTCATGTTCCCTATCCCCATACCCGAATCCCCGTCCCCATCCCCATACCCGACCCCATCCCCATCGGGGATTAAAAATCTATACCCATCCCCATCCCCAATGGGGAATGGGGATCCCAACGGGTAGTCAGAGATTTTTCCCCGTAACAAAGTTTTGAACTTTTATGAAAAATAACTCACAGTAATATATTAACCAACAAAACAAAAAAACTTATAGAAATAATATAAATCACTATAATCACCGAATATATTCATATACGAACAATAACATTCAAACAGTAATATTCAAGTTTACATATTAAAACACTTCTTTGAAAAAAAAACCAACCATTAAAAGTCTTCCAAAGATTACATACATTTGATTCGTGAAAAATATTACGGTCTACTAACTTTCAATTATCCATTACGATTTATGAATTGATTAAAAATAAAAACATAAATAATACTATATATTTCATATATTTCGGGTACCCATCGGGGCCGGTTTCGGGTACAGGTATGGGTACCCGATAGGTAGAACCATCCCTGTCCCCATCCCCGTTTTTTGCATTCGGGTAAAACCCATCCCCATCCCCGGTCAACTCGGGGATTTACCCGGTCAACTTGGGTTCGGGTACCCATCGGGTACGGTTTTTTTGCCATCTCTAGTTTGGACCCTATTTAAACATCCTTAAGTCCCCAACTTCTGGGTACCAAGCGATACGTTGTGCGTACGCGGTCAAGGGCCCAAATTTTGGGTCAATCGGAGTACGCCCCGCGTACAGATGAGTACGCCCAACAGACTCGGCTTGGTTGAGTCGGTTGGTTTGCTGACTTTGACATTTGACCAAGTTTGACCTAAGGGTATTTTAGGTATTTTGAGTTGTATTTGTGATTGGCCATCATTTGGTGTTTAGGTGACAAGTTGAGTTATCATTCAAATCTATGTTCTATCAGATACCTTTTTCAGAATGAGATGTGAGTTTTCCTCATTGTACTCGTGGGTCGAAGGCACCAATGTCGGCCCACTAGGTTATGTATCTTGGTTATAGGATAGTGATATGCTAGTATATGACTGATTAGTCGATCTTTATGATTATCTATATCTACTGGTTTTGTGTTTATGTTTGTTTGTTACATATGTTGACATATTGTGTTTAAGTTGAGGCGGTCCTGCTTTGTGGTGAAGGCCAAGACACCCGGGGACGTTCGGATAGGCTGTAGACCCTGCGAGGCGGTCCAGTCAGGCCGACGGCCTGTAGAGCGGTCTGGATAGGATGTAGGCCCTGCTAGGCGGTCCAGTCATGCCGAAGGCTTGTAAAGCGGTCCAGATAGGTTGTAGGCCCTGCGAGGTGGTTCAGTCAGGCTGAAGGCTCATATTTGCATGCTTTGTTTGTTATGTAGTATGTTGGCACTTTGAGGGAACTCACTAAGTTTTTGCTTACCGTTTTAGTTTATTGTTTCAGGTACTTCTGAGAATCGTGGGAAAACGAAGGCGTAATCGTGCACATCTTTCTATTTTATGTTACCGGGTCTTGGGAAAACTCTGATTTTGAATAATGATTTTGAAAAAATGACTCTTTTTTTGTAAATAATGTTGGTTAATGGTTGATTTGAAATTTTTTAAATTTCTTTGATTTTTTGAGGTTGTTACAATTCACGTTTGTTTAACTAAACAAACAAAAAAATATTGTTTGTATTTTTTTTGTTTAATAAATGAACATAACCAAATGTGTTACCGAACACTTCGTCGAACGTTTGGTTCACTTACAATAATAAATTATATTTATTATTTATATATAATGGTTTTGACTATTTGTGGGTCAAATAAATATTTCATGCTAAATTTAACGGAACTAATTATTTAATTAAGAAACTTCAAAATTAATTGTGTGGCTTTTCTCATCTTCAGTAATTCTATTAATAATTGGTTGATATTATATATAATAGATAAAATTTCAGTCCTTATGGTTTCAAGTCGTTTAAATTTCTTTATTTTTTGAGGTTGTTACAATTCACGTTTGTTTAACTAAACAAACAAAAAATCTTGTTTGTATTTTTTTTGTTTAATAAATGAACATAACCAAATGTGTTACCGAACACTTCGTCGAACGTTTGGTTCACTTACAATAATAAATTATATTTATTATTTATATATAATGGTTTTGACTATTTGTGGGTCAAATAAATATTTCATGCTAAATTTAACCGAACTAATTATTTAATTAAGAAACTTCAAAATTAATTGTGTGGCTTTTCTCATCTTCAGTAATTCTATTAATAATTGGTTGATATTATATATAATAGATAAAATTTCAGTCCTTATGGTTACAAGTCGTTTATATATATATATATATATATATATATATATATATATATATATATATATATATATATATATATATATAATGAATGGTCCTTTTTTACAAAACTTAACACACTAATGGTCATTTTCAACAAAACTTAGCACACTATTGGTCCTTATAGCTAATTTTGTTAACATATTCTGTTAAATGTATGAAATGATAAAAATACTCTTTGTTTTTATTTTTTTATTCTTTATATAAAAAACAAAATATGAAAGGTCCAAAATAAACTTATCTCCTATACCTCTCTCCCTCTCCACCTCTTAACATTCAAGAACGCTACCACCGACAACTAACAATCAACCACCACCGTCTGCCTATTGACGACCGTTTGCCTACTGCCACCACTACCTTTGGCACCAACAACACCATAATCTCCGACATTAAATATATCGCCACAACCACTTTAACCAACGACCCATACACCTCCTCCGGTCTAGAAATTAAACCCATAAATCAATGCCCAAAATAAACATTTCATGACAACTAATCAAAACTCCCCTTATACCTTGCAATTTGATTGCATCATGTACCACCACCCACGACATCAAAATCGTTTACCTACATAGGTAGGTTTCCAAAGAGAAAAATAAAAATAAAACATGTAGTTTCAACGAGAGATCTGCTAAAAAAACACCTTAACTAGGTTGCATTATGTTAAAGATCAACATAGTAGGTGGTGGTTTAGATGGGTTTGATTTCTAAAATCAATATCCTTGAACATCGTGCTTGATCCGCTTGATCCTTAACTGAAGAATATTTTTTCTTAGACCATCAATTGAGACAAAACCTCCAAGTGTATTTTGGGTTTCAAATTGTCGTAGGCAAGGAAACAAAAGAATCGTTTCGGGGGTGACGATATTTTTTGGATTTCTGTCCGGGGTTTCGTATCGATAGTACTAGAACAAACCCAACTCCTTCTTATCTCATTTACCGGTGGGCAGGGACGGACGCATGAATACATACTAGGTGTTGCCGAGGTTGAAGTAGGTGTTGCCTGTGCATGAAAAATAGATAAAAAATATAGAAAAAAATTTCATTGCGAATAGACAAGTTAGGTGTTGTTGGTGCCACTATAGGCACGTATACAAAACCGCTATTACTGGTGGGGTGGGGTGTTGATTCACATGGATTATAGGGGCGAGTGTCAAGAAGAATGCGACGAGATGAGGACGTCGATGTTAGAGCAGAACAACGAAAAGATTGGGTGGGTATGGGTTTGTCGGTGACCCTCGTCCAAGTTGTTTTTGTGACGACGGGATGATTGTGGTGATGAGGGATTGCCGACAGAGGATAAAGGAAGGAGAAGGTCTTGTGGGTTTTGACTTTTAAGAGGAGTGCATGAAGGAGGTGAAATGTATAAATTAGGGTGAAATATGAAAAAGATGAGTTAAACATGTATGTACACGCTATAAATTTTAGGGAAAATGACGAAAATGCTTTCATGTGCAAGACACATAGGACATGTTAACGACATCATCAAACAAACATCCACCATAAGGATCATTGGAGTGTAAAAGTAAGTCATTCATATAAAAAAATGTTTTATAAAGATTGTTTTGGACAAAATCAAAACCATAATGACTATTTGTGAAATTTTGTCAGATAGTAAAGATTTATTAATAAACAAATTATAAAAATATTATTACAATAATACTAAAGGATCAAAATGTTTTACAACTCAATAACATACAAAAATATTTTTCTAATTATTTTATCTGATTTATAGACACCGATAATATTCCAAAATATGTGTCACTTAATTTGAACCGGCTTATTTTCCCCAAAAATATGTGGTTTTTGAACGTATCTGTCTTGGACTCTTGGTGGCTGCCTGGCTGGTGCCACTCGATTTTTGGAGAGTGGCGGGAGTAATTGGCGCAACTTGAAAATAAAGTTAAATTTAAAACTGTCATATTTCCGTTTTGAAATTATTATTTGTCAAATTTCTACTACATTTTCTTTTAATAAAGAAAATTAACATTTTGTGACAGATGATTGCTAAAAGATCAATTTCTTTTTTTTGGTAAAGACAAAATAAAAAAGCCTTATAAATCAAACTCGAACTAAAAAATCTAAAGTAATGATTTGAATTAAAACTCTCATAATTTATGACATATATACTCCAACCCAATAAAATATGTTTTTAAAATCTAATGTATCAGCTATAATTTTTGAACTAAACTAGTTGCCCAATTATTAGAAATAAAAATCCAACTGTTAATGAATATATTTATTTTTTACAAAACTAAAAAAATGGTCTATGGTATGTATCTTTTTCAGGTTTTGATCCAAACCTCATTTTTTTTGTTTGTCGGTCCATTTGACCATGTTTGTTTGTGATTTTTGTTTTTAAAAAACTGAAAATACTAAAATACCATCCTAATACACGTTTATGTTTTTCCTATTTAATTTAAAGTTTTATTAATTAGAAATATGAGACTCACATCTCTATCTCTCTCTCTAACACACACAAATAGTCAAAAACACTTGCACACGCTTGTAAGTCAAAACGAAGGCCATCCAAAATATGATGTTGTAGATGTGGTTCCATTTTAAGAAACTTCAATGCTTTATGTCTTAATATAACACCTTGGCAATGCTCATAAGGCATAAACTCATAAACAAACAATTCCCCCTTTTCAACACACTACTCTTGAAGTGGCATAGGATGATTGTGCCTTAGGCAGACGATAATCGATAGCTCTGCTATGAACTCTGTTTTACCTTCCTGAGAATGCCTTGATCTTTTCCTAGTTGTTGCATTGCCTAAAGATGTCAGAAATGCCTTGTAAACAGACCGAAAAGCACCATGCCCAATGACCCGACTTGAATGGAACCCATTTGTGGCTATTTTAAGCTCTTTGTAACTAAATTGTTTGGACCCTGTTGTTAGAAGCTTTGCTTGAATGTTCATATCTGTTTTTGTCCCCCCTCCATTTCTTGAAATAAAGGTATCTGAAAACCTCAATCGCACTGCCCTCACCATCGTTAGGGTTACCACCCATTTCCGTCTCCGTCGTCGTCGCCACCAAAACGACCATCTCTATCTATCTATCTCAATCCTCCCTTCGTCATAGAACTACGAAACTGTTACCACCACCGTCATCATTGCTTATTTTCTCCTCTTTTTGGGGTATAACGTCGATGAAGTATCTGATCAAAATCCCAAAGCTTATTTGTCCTCAATTTATACCTTAGATTGGGTTGATCTACTACATTTATCTATACTCATAGATGGTGAACAATAACATCAAGATCTACAAATCAACAAACCATAGATGCTTTTATCTTCCATTGATTTATCGATCTAAGGGTTCGTTTGATAGTTACTAACTAGGTTAGAACTGATTGGGTTAGAAATTATGAATGAGTTAACTTCTGACCGAAACTTGTTGTTTGATTTTGCATCTAATTGATAGTGCACAATTACTACATTACCCTTAAACAACATTTTTTATAATAATTCCTTTACATCAACACTTAAAGAAAACTACATACTTTTATTTCTTTCTCTTATAGCATTGCACTTTGAATTTTAATCCAATTATAGCATTTTATTTTCATAATTCTTTTATTAGTTTATTTTACCATGAAAAATCTAATCACTTATTTCAATGTATAATGTTATAACAGGAACCACATAACTTGAACATTGTAAACTAGTAAATTGTGAGGCAAAATGATGTGAAGCAAGAACCAACCACAAGCAAAATCTACTAATACCAGACAATAGATATACTTGTTTTATACACATATGTTATATGGTTATAAACAGGGACAAATTGGAAAAAAAACCCACGAGCTCTTGACCTCAAAAAATATTGTCTCTGGTGCTTCAATCTAGAAACCAGGAGGTGTTTGGCAGTCCACATACTTACAAAACTTTTTCTTGATGTTCTTGGAAATTAATATCAGGTGGTAGAAAGAAAATCGAAATCAAGCGCAAGATAAACAAAAATCGAAATAAAAATAACAATCCTATCAGATTTCGTTCATAATAATACCAAGATAGGGTTTTTCCATATGAACCTGTCATAAACATAACACTGCACGCTATCCTGATGAACTTCTTGAAGATCTATCTAGAATACCACCAATTCGACTAGTCGAGTTCGAAACGACTTAGTCCCAAGAGCAGCATTAGTAGAAAAGTCTCTTTATTGGTGAACCCCATCAGAGATGCAAGAACTATTTAGTGAATTACAAGAACTTCTTGAAAAGGGCTTTATCGGAACAAGTTTCTCACATTCGAGAGAATCAGTTATTTTTTTTCAAGAAAAATGATGAATCCTTCGAACATGTATCGATTATCGGGAGCTTAACAAATTAACAATCAAGATTCGTTACCCACTCCTAAGAATCAATGATATGTTCGATCAGTTACAAGAATCCAACCACACCTCCAAGATAGATCTAACATCAGGATATCATCAAGATGTGTTGAAGATCACATTTAGGACTCCATATGATCATTACGGTTTTCTAGTTGGCCTTTCAGATTGACCAATGCTCCGATAGTATTCATGAATCTTATGAACCATGATCGCAAACCATACTTGAACGAATTCATGATCATATTTATCGATGACATATTTATATACTCACGAACTAAGGAGGGTTTCAGCCAACACTTATGGCTAGTCCTTGAATTGTTGAAATTATGTGACAAATTCTCTAAGTGTGAGTTTTGGATTAGAGAAGTACACTTTCTAGGGAATGTGTTCAGCAACGAATGGATCCATGTCGACCCTTTAAAAAATTAATTTGCATTCCAGAAGTTGAAACAAATGATGTAAAACACACAAATCCTACCCATTTTTAGAGGAACAAAGGACTCCGTCGTTTATCACAACGTGTCACATCAAGGATTGGGGTGCTTGTTGATCCAAAAAGGACCATGTTATTGCATATGTTTCCCTATAACTCAAAGTGCACTAGAACAACTACACTACCTATGACCTTGAGTTGGGAGTTATAGTTTTGCTGTAACTACCCAAAAATACGGATAATTTTTTTTAAATTCATTCAAATCATATGATACTAATATGAAATAGTCGAAAGTGTATCATATCAACATGTTATCAGAGTACAAATTCCTAAAATCTCTAAATTGTAACGCCCGCAGATTCGGGCTAGTCAATTTAGAGACAGTAAACGTCAAAAATAATTTTTTTGATATATTATTATTTAGGATAAATAATCTTCACCAAGTTATAGTATATGTCACAAGGGTTCCATGCATATAAAGAACGCTGAAATCCAAGTTATAACGAAGAAGTTATGACCCGTCGAAGTTTTACGACAAAACCGGCACGACACCGGGAATCGTAAAAAGTGAATTTACGATAAAATACTTTCTAGCCTTAGAGATCTAAACAAAAGTTGTAGTATATGTTAAACCGAGAGTGTGCATAAAAAGAACGTCCAAATCTGACTTCGAATGAGGAAGTTATGATTTTCCTAAGATTTAGCATAACAGTGCACAGCCCGAAATTCGAATTTTAGATCGGTCAATTTTTAACCAAAATAGTCTAAACGAGAATTGAAGATATCTTTAATAGGATCTCAACGATAAAAAGACAGTCGAAAACGGAGCTCGTATGCGAAATATATGGATGAAACTTAGTCCCTACTCTTCAAGCGCGACGAATTCGATACAGATTTGTAAATCCGAGATAGAATGAGAATTAGCCATTGGAGTCTAAATAAAAGTTGTAGTACTCATAAATACCAACGCGTGGATATAAATAACGTCAAGAATAGATCTCGTATGTTAAAGATTTGGACGAAACTTGGTCCCTACTCTTCGAGCGCGATAAATTCGATACAGTTTTGTAAATCTGGGATAGAATAAGAATTAGCCGACGACGTCTAAATGATAGTTGTAGTACTCGTAAATACCAACTTGTGGATATAAAGAATGTAGAAAACAAAGCTCGTACGCGGAAGATACGGACGAAACTTAGGGCCTACTCTACGATAAAACCCCTATAAATAAAGGGTGAATCCTTCATATTTTCTTCACACCATAAGCCTTTCTTTCTCTCTCTAACTTCTCTATAGACTCCCAAAACCCCTCTAAATCCCTAGTAACCTCAAGTTTCTAGAGGAAAGATCCGAAGCGCCCGAAGGCTCCGACAAAAAGAGCTTTTCGGCTCAGAAGCTCTGCTCCAGCGGAACCCGGTTTTTAGCAAAACCCGCTGTAAGTGAGATACGCCTACCCTACTTTAAATATAGATTATATTTAAATATAATATCATTATTATGAACCTATAAATAATATTTCTCAGTGATTCAAATTCGTTATACTGATTGATCTACTTACGGGGATGATGTCTAGGCTGTGATTTAGTGAGGTGTTTAAAGTGGGATTCCCAAACAGTATACTTCGTATACCAAACGGACCCTACCTCCGATATGATCCTACCTGGTTGTTCCTTACTTGATAGATCATGAAGTAAACTTTGAGTTAATGACGAATGTAGACTAATAATTAGTCGCAATAAATATTAGACTAAAATCTAGTGGTAATAATACTAGGTTTCGTCGAAGGAAATTATATTGTTAAGAAGCGAAGCGTTGTCCGAGTTTGGAATCATCACTTTAACAAGTGAGTGCATAGTTACTTTCATCTTACACATAGATATGAAGTATTTTATATAAATTACGTGCTATGTGTGCATATTATTTGTATACTTGTTATCTATGCTGGATGAACGATTTTATACATGTTTTAAATGATTTAAACTGTATATGTATTTTATATCTACAAAATATGTTGGGTAAAACATGGGTAGATGAATGATGAGGGATGAAAGCTGATATAGAGGAACATTGGCAGTATGGACATAGTGCCCTATAGGTGAACATTGACAGCAATGGACCTAGTACCCTATAGATGAGCATTAGCAGTTGCGCCACAATCTGTAGATGTTTTTGATCTACTCTAAACATCCTAGCAGTTGCGCTCTAAGGATAGTATCGGCAGTTGTGCCTAATAGAGGACATTATAACCCTGGCAGCCGCGCCCAAAGGACAATATTGGCAGCTGCGCCTAATAGAGAATGTCATAATTCTGGCAGTTGCGCCTAAATGATAATATTGGCGGATGTGCTTAATAGATAATATTGACAGCTGTGTCGTTGGCAACGATGAACTTCGTGCCTACTCATTAGGACAATCCTTAGGACTGAATGAGTGAATGATAAATGATTCTTAGGGGAGATCCTTAAGAAATAAAGAAGATAATGGGGATGAGTAATTGAGTTGATTGTTTAATGATTAAACATAATCATATTATTTTGGGTTGAAAACCTTATGTACTCACCAGGTTTCCCAACCTGACCCACTCAAGTTTATTGTATCACAGGTATCGATATGAAGTTACATTACACTGAGAGATTAAGGAGATGTAAATCACTAGTGTTAATGAATGTAAGTTTTGTTTATGCTTATGTTTCTATATTGACGATGACATCCAAAAGTTTTAAAATGAATAAAATACATTTCTTCAAAAAATGCTTTGATAACGTATTTATCATGTTTTTCTGGGAACAAATTCCGTAACATTTTTATTAAAAGAAGTACTCTGATTTTTATAAAGCATAAAAATAAATCGGTCTTTTTCTGGCCGTGAAAATGGGGATGTCACAGTTGGTATCAGAGCATTAGTTTAAGCGAACTAGGAATAAGGATTTATTTCTAGACTTAAACTTAGAATGCTAAGCGATGATCGTGAGGAGTGTGTCTAATATATTTTAGGAAGTAAACCTGAATAGACACGAGCACTAGGTCATTTAGGGAAGATGCCTAAATTGCTTTTATGTGCTAAATGATTTATGATATGCATCAGATCTATGGTCTGTTGCCGACCAGATCTGGAAACTTTATGTGTTCAGATTTCTAAACGTTTAATTACGGTATTAGAACTGGCATGTAACTTTTCGGAGTGATAAGGAGATTTACACGTCGATCATGAATAAAATATTTCCTATCTTAATTCTCGTCACTACACACCGAACGTTTAAATTGGTGTATAGATCGACATGGTGAGAACTCGAAGCGGATTAGGAAATGCTAATGGAAACCATCGGTCTGAGCCACAAGTGATTGAACTTGTGCCGGAAATAGCAGTTGCACCCGAGCCAATCACAATGGCAGGAGTCCAGGAAATGATTCGAGCTATGATGGTCGAACAAAGGGAGGAGATGAGGAAAATGTTGCTTGATAGGGATGAACCTACAATGCCTGTTGAACAGCCCGAATTTAATGATGGACAGTCGGAGGAAGGGAGCTACAATAGGACTGTTGGTCAAGCTGAACCGCCAGTAGTTAGAAGGAACAACGAAGACGACGAAATCGAGAGGATCGACTGCAAGTATAAGGACTTCATAACTTGCAAGCCATCGACTTTCACTGGGAAAGAGGATCCAATCGGAGTTATGGACTGGATCTCGGAGATGGAGTTGGCTTTCATAACATGTGGATGCAAAGGCAAGCTACAAACCACATATGCAGTGTGTCGGTTCAGGGGTGGCGCTGTTCGCTGGTGGAACACCTTGGGAAAGATCATGAGCCCCAATGAGCCACTGCAACTGACTTGGGCAGAGTTCCTGGTGCATTTCAAACGAAAGTTATGCTCAGCCCAAAATCTGCTAGAGCTAGAGAACCAATTCCTAACATTGAAGAAGGGCAACATGTCTATTGACGAATACACCAATTCCTTCACCGACAAGATGGAATTTGCCTTGCACATTTTCCCTGACGAACTAACGAAAGTTGATAAGTATACAAAGGGACTACCGTGGGAATATGCTGTGCCAGTACGCCAGGCACCAACCCTTGAGGCGGCTATTTGGGCTGCTAAGTCTGTTGAAGAGATGATCAAGAGTAGAGCCGCCAACAAGGTCGAAGGTGGCGAGAAGAGAAGGTTTGAAGGATCTTTAAGGTCCAACGAGAAGAGAAAATTTTTGAAGTCTGGAGGAGGAGGAAGCGAAGCAAGATGGTGCGAGAAGTGAAAAAAGAAACACTCTGGAAAATGTGGTGATGAGGTTACTTGTTTCAAGTGTGGGAAGTGTGGGCATTACGCCAACGAGTGTACATTCAACAAAAGGGTATGTTACGAATGTAATGAGGAATGACACTTCAAGCAAGACCGTCCAAAGAGAGAAGGGGCTACAAAGCCAAATGTGACGCCAAAGCCGAAGGCAAGAGCATTTCAAATGATCCTTGACGAAGCAGATGACAATGCAAGGAATCAGGAGTAAGAATTTTATATCCAAAGATCGAGTAGCCATGTAGGTAGTACCATGTGATGTATCCTATTAGAGGCATAGTCTTGGGTGAACTTGAGCACCTATGTAATCGTTTCAAGGAATAATATAAAACCTTCGTTTTGTTATCTGGTGTGTTAAGTTGTTATGTGATTTTCTTGTATGGTGACTTGGAAAACTGCGAGACAATACTTGGAACGAGTATGAGAAGGTGTGAATGGTAGTAGAGGCCTATACTACCGGAAGCACATGACTCTCACTTGGATCAAGGAAAGTCACAAGGTTACCAAGGCACTAGTAATTGATTCCGTTTTGTTCATGTTTGTCGTTACCATCGTTTCGGTAATGACGAAGAAGATGATTGTTAATCTGACCCTAGTGGTCATATCAAATCGAGTCCGACTAAGATGAATATGTTACATGGTTCAAAGTACCAAGATCGATGTAGCATCTGACTTAAGTCAGAAGATTGTAGTGAAAGATAATCGAAGCGATCAATAGAAGTATCGCAACCGTTGTTAAGGTAAGAAGCTTGTAGCTAGATGTGCTACATGCTAGAATGTGATTATATCACATTAGAACATGAAGGAAGGTATATTCCGTTATGGAATTTGACTCTAAAAGGCCTGATTCTAAGCATTGCATCATACAATGAGAGGTCATTAGAACATAACCCATCATTATGTTACGATAATCAAAGAAAAGAACCTATCTTAAGTTAAGTCTGTCTAGAAGGAGCAGGAGTCTCCAATAAGGATCGAATTTGTAACTCGAAGGTTACAATTGAAAGTCCAACATAGTATGGAGAGCAGGTGCAAGATTGAGCACCGTCAGCGGTCAAGAAGTCCAATAGTTAGATACTCATTCAAAGGAACATAGAAGTTACAGTTATTACCTAGGGTGAAGAGATAACATATGGAGTCATTATACAAACCCTGTTTCATTGATTATTCCGAGACATAATCATCCTAAGGGGGAGATAATTGTAACGTCCGCAGATTCAGGCTAGTCAATTTAGAGACAATAAGCGTCAAAAAATAATTTTTTTGATATAATATTATTTAGAATAAATAATCTTCACCAAGTTATAGTATATGTCACAAGGGTTCCGTACATATAAAGAACGCTGAAATCCGAGTTATAACGAAGAAGTTATGACTCGTCGAAGTTTTACGGCAAAACCGACACGACACCGGGAATCGTAAAAAGTGAATTTACGATAAAATACTTTCTAGCCTTAGCGATCTAAACGAAAGTCATAGTATATGTTAAACCGAGAGAGTGCATAAAAAGAACGTCCAAATCTGACTTCGTATGGGGAAGTTATGATTTTTCTAAGATTTAGCATAGTAGTGCACAACCCGAAATTCAAATTTTAGATCGGTCGATTTTTAACCAAAACAGTCTAAACGAGAATTGAAGATATCGTTCCCTAAAATACCACATACTAAACAAACATACAACCAAGCATATCTGGGTGCTTGTCTACCCCTTTGGTCTATTTCAGCCGGATACTATCAAGCATATTTAGGTGCTTTCAATCCCCTTCGGTCTATTTCAACTGGATACTGTCAAGAATATATGGGTTCTTGCAATCCCATTTGGTCTATTTCAACCGAATACCGGGTCTATTTTACCCCTACTACTACCACATAATATCATAATATAATCATAGATTCAACAAGCAAATACAGGCATAACTGACAGTTGTCACAAAGACAATGGTCACACTACATCAAAAACTAGTAGGTCGGCATTGGTGCCTTTGACCCATGGATACAGTGAAGGAACACTCACCTCATATTGAAGATATCAAATGGCAATTAGCGGATGAATCGTGGAATCCTCTCCCTAAGGCACCAACATAAAACCCTATTTAGAAATGGGGCCAATACTCCAGCCCGAGGGTCTAAACCTCAATTCTTATCCTAAAAGCAGAAAAGGTTGCTTAACCCTTGCCTCATTGGGCCTGCCCTACCAAGGCCCAAATCCAACTAGTCCAAAAAGCATTCCAAGCCCAACTACAAGTCCCCATAGGGCCCAATATGGCCCAAGAGCACCCAACATGGCCTTAAGCCTAAAAATGTACCGCTACAATAGGTGGGCCCGAGTCCAAACCTGAAAAAGTCCAAACCCCAACCAAAACAAGATCCCAAAATTCTCACAAGCCCACGGACGACGTACGCGTGGTGTACATGGCTCATACGCCCAACATACGCTGATGATCCGGAAGTCGGGGCACTTGCCCAATATGCGCAACGTACTCTAGAGTACGCCCAACGTATCGGCCAATCAGCCCATTTTTGTTCCCAAGTCTTAATCCATTCAACTTTAACGTCCAAAACTTAGATCAAAGCTCATAATAGCGTCTTAAGCCATAAAGTTGCAAACTTTATGCTTTTGCATACCTTGTTGGGGCTCAAACTATGAATTAAGCCCTCTAACTCGCTTAGGTGGTCACTAATACATGCATGGCTGAGTCTTAACCTCCAAGATATGATTTTTATGACTCCATACACTTCCAATAGTCCGAAAGGACAACTCAAATGGCCTGGAGTAGCTCATACTCCAAGAAACCAAGTTATGGGACCAAAAGATGCTAAAATCTACCCTAAACCTAGATCTAAGCTTAGAATGATCAGGGTGCAGACTTTATACCTTCAATAGGCTAGTAATGATGCACAAACTTTGGATCTACAAGATCCTTATTCTCCTTTTCTTCTTCCCAAACTTCCTTCTTCTTCAAAACCACTAAAGAACACCCAAACCCTCAATTTAAGCTCAAAAACGCACTCAAGATGGATAGGGTTCGAGATTATCACTAAAATGGCATTGAATGTTGAAAGGGTAATGGACTTGAGGGACTTAAGGACTTTAAATAGGGTGCAAACCCTAAAATTTAGGGTTTTCCCCTGACTCGAGTACGCCTAACGTAACCATGCGTACGCCCAACGTAGCTAAAGTCTCTGCGATCTGGATTTTGAGCCAGTATGCCCGGCGTACTCCTAACGTACGCCCAGTGTACTCGGCTAAGGTCATGAACCGCCAATCTTCCGAAGGCCATAACTTATGCGTTCTAAATCCGATTTCAGCATTCTTTATATCCACGGAAAGGTAACAAGAAGCTCTATAATTATATCAACTTCTATTGCCTTAAAACTTTCCAAAATTAAACCCAAACTTAATAACGGCCCGAATTGATACTTTATAGATATACCCTTAGACTCCAAAACACAAACCAAACTCCCCGATCATCTAATCTACATTATCCACACTCAAAGGGGGCTAAGTCTCTTTCCCAAAAGCCCTATGTCTTATGATAACTGGTCTTTGGGTCACGACTCCAAATTATGAAACGATTCGAAACAGGGTGTTACAACTTTCCTTCACTTAAATTAGATTTCGTCCTCGAAATCATTCCTTACTACTTCCTCCGCCGATAGACGATCCAGCCCAAACTTTTAAATTCCGATTAAGACCAAAGAATCATCCCATACCGACGACCATCTACCAAACCTGCCATCCAAACTCCTTCGTGGCAAAAATTTCTTATACCTCTGAAAGGATGAACCTTAACACTCTTCCCTCAGCCCAAAAGAATGAATCCCAGTAGCCCTGCCGAAGAACTGAAACAACTACCTTACTCTTGCCAACTGGAAGACCTCATAACACTGCGATAACCACTCAAAACAGGAACTTTCTGAAAACATGAACCCATCAATATAAACCCCAACAGATTATTCCCTAAGATCACCGATCATTCATTCATCACACCCAAACCTAGTCCCTGACTAGGAATATCATTCTACTATGCAAAAGGAAAGCTCAAAACATACTGATAGCGAATTACTACAAATCCCTAATTCGGAGATTGCGCCTAACAATCCTCAAATACACGCTCGGCTTCCTGTTAAGTCATCACCAACCTGCTGATCTCACAAGCATAAGGATGGTCAATCCAAGAATTCTCACGCTGTAACTAAATCCCATGTGAGCTATGGCTCGAGATTCCATAACCAATGCCTAACATTGGTAACCGAACTCCTGATAGACAACCTTCAAGCAACCCAAGCTCACAAGGTAAACACTCTGCAAGCGGCTACTAGTGCACAACCATCATTCCTAACAACATTAACTACCCACATGATTCAAACCAGCTGATCACTGAATCTCCCGACTCCCATAGTGCACTAACACCCAAAAGCCAAGAAGGGTAATGATCCGAGACCTAAGAGTCTTAATCAAAAGACCACCAGGCCTTACCCCTATAACTCATATAGTCGTTGGTTCATGAAACATCGAGACACCTGCTATCCACTACACGATATTGTAGGAACCCGTTTTGTCGAATGATTGGTACGGAAAGATAATATCAAGAAGATAATTGTATGAACAACGAACAACATAATATGTAAGTAAACTATAATGGATAGATAGAGAGATACAACATGATACATGAACAACACTCATGGATGGGGAGAATCCCCACCCAAAACCTCTCTCTACAATCTATGTCTACATAGTGAACACATACATACAAATGACCCTTACCTCCACTTTATATACTAGTGGAGGGATGCTTTCCATACAAGGGAATATTCTAACCTAATAAACACTCATCATTGTAGAGCATTTTCATGCTCCAACAAATATGCTCATGGTACTAAATCGATCTTGCCGACACCACATCAATAGCCTAAAGAATCGCGACCAGCCCCACAGGGACCTAAAGATACCCAACCAGCAGTCCACCGACTTGTAGGAACCCAAACAACATCCCTCTCAATGCTATCCGAACACAACAGGGGCCATACCCTTGTATCATACACAGTTCCTTACGTAACATAGACTGATACCAACGCAAAACTAGACGAAAACATGGTCGCACACAACCAGAGGAGGAGATCACCATGCCAACAATACCAATCAAGAGGTCTCAAGTTATCTTACTCAGTCCGCTTGTACCCCTCATGTCCATAATCGAGGCACTACTACAATGTACGGCCCTAAGGGAGACACATACCCAACGCTGGATCTAATGCATCCTCTCGTCCTCATATCTTTACCCAAAGGGTGAGGTACTAACAGATTTAACAGAATGACGAACCTCAACCGTTAACATAAATATTCTCATGAACGATCGATACAAGATCCCACACATTGATTGAAACCGAACAGATTCCACCAATTCACAATAGCTCAAGAAAACTTCCAAGGTGATCAAGAAATGCTACCAAAACAGGAAAGCTAAACAATGTTGCCCAACATTCGAACTTCCAATAATCAAGGATAACTGCCAAAATTGATCCTACTATGAACCAAAATTCCACACCATAACTGAGGGTAAACATACCCAGAAACCAAAGAAAATATAAAACATACAAAACTCGACGATAGATTGATGCATCCATTGATCTTCAACTGACACAACTCGAAACTTTTTAAGGACCTCCACTTTTGATGATGATCAAGAAGACCGACGAACGAGAATACATTGATAACTAACCCAATAACCCAAATACACTTCTTGCACCAAAAATTAATGTGAGACTAGACATACCACACTCTAAAGATGATTTATCGATCGACACTGTCCACCCTAGAAAAGGGATAACAATATATACGAGTTGAGGAATTCCCCCAGCACTCGATGCTCAACCTGAGCGTCCCAACGCCTCTTGATCTATTTGGCGACATTTTGTAAGGAAACACTAGCTACATCAAGCTTCCTCATCCAACACCTTCTTGCCGAGAAGATGACTCTTGCATTCCTGAACACATACAACTGATGATAAATTGCTATACACCTCTGTCTTGACCGAATCCTAAAACAAAGTTCCACAAACCCGAACCGCAAATAACTAAGACTCATTCCTCCGATGTCATAAACTCAAACATAACAATGATCCTTCAACCACAATAGCCAGTTTTCCCCTAATTAGGGTTTAAACTACCATAAAATGACGTTGCGAACATAATACATCTCAGATGGAAACCTCGTTAACCTCCTAATCATAACCAATTCTAATATCAGAATCCCATGCAGATGCAAAACAATAATTATGTCCACTCATGACACCAATTCTCCATCTAGAAACAAATGAACTACCATGCACCTTGCCTAATTCCCAACACCCAATTTGTCGCGAGCATTACTTATAATTATAAGAAGCATCATTCTCATAGTCAGGATACATAAGAGACAACACAAGTTGCTCTTACTGATTCACTTCCCTTGGTTTCTGAGACATTCAACAAGCACCTGACCTAACTAATTTCAAGAAAGCTGACCCTTGATCTCACCTCAAAGAAACTGCACAACAAAACCCTTTTTGTGCATTCTTACACTGCTATACCCGTCGACAAAGAAAATCATAATCTTCTAGAGTCGTGTCGGGACTACATCCCAATCCATCTGCCCATCACTTAATCTTCGTCTGCAATCCTTGAGCCCTTCCTCACACTTGCTTCCTTCTTGAGTCTCGCGACTCCATTATCACTACCTTCCACGTTTCTGCACCATTGAATCCCAATAGACATGGCCACTGAGGCCCGAATAATCATCTGACCCATCCTCAACCTGGACGATCATACCCGATAAACTGATAAATGCAGAAATATACCGCAACGAATCATGGTGCCAAACCGTGCCACCTTCCTTAACCAGTTCCTTAGAATCCCCCAAATTTTCGTCGAGTTGAGTATGGATCTTGTGCTTCCAGTAGTACGGGCCCAATACTACCTTCCACACCTATCCATACTTTCCTCAAGAATCATCTCGAGTCCTCTAAGTAACCACTCATGTTCGCATCCGTCCTATCTATTCTTATACACCCGTTCTCAAACAAATACCCATCGCTAAACAGCACAATCCAACCCACTACAACACATTCTAGGCTCTCCTAGGTTCCCGAACTCACCCTGCCATCAACTGCTGAAGAACTCCCAATAATGTCAGTTAACTACTTCATGAATACAGTCACATGCATTAAAGCTTAGATAATCCTTCGAGTGAAAGACTCATCCCCACAATGGTTAGACTCAAACTAGAGCTGCGCAGTAGGGTCAAATCCGCCACTCTGAGATTATTTAACCTATGCCACATGTGACTTAACACATTCACTTAATAGTTAAATCACATCATCATGAGCCCCACAAAGCATAAAATAAACAACATCCATGCAATAACACTCCAAGTCAGAGCCAAATAGAGGACATCTCAATCTCACTTCTTACCAAGAAAGATTTCAAATCTAGCATAACATCCACTTCCTCTTAGGCTACAAGGCATCACATATCAGGCCAATCCATCCACCAAACATTTCCGCAACTGAGTAATGTGAAACGCGCTATGGATCTAACTAAACAACTCGACAAGATCTAGTCAATAAGCAACCCGACTCACCCAGGCCAAAAACCCTGAAAAGGACCGATATACCTGGGGCAGCCACCATACTACTCCCTGCCATCAGTTGCATAAGGAACTCCCCCTAACATCCTCTAACTATCTCATGAATACAATTACATATCACTGACACCAGATAATTCTTCGAATGAAAGGCCTCATACTACAACGGTTGGACTCAAACAAGAGTTGCACAATAGAGTTAAAACCTAACCTTCTAAAATTATCTAGTCTCAACAATATGTAACTTAATACACTTGCTTAATAGTTAGTTGAGGTTAATGGAAACTCCTAAAAAGCACAAAGCAAGCAACATTCAAGCATCGAGTAATCGGAACAAGCATAACCTAAACATACCATCCTATCACCAACTGATCAGTACTAGCATGCAAGTCTACAAGCTCATACAGTAGGCATATAAAGGCATCTCTCCTAGCATTCTATAATACAAATCATGAGAAGATCCTTAGCCCTAACTAGCATGCGATTCACAGATTCACAAATCATAGCATATCGTAAAACATGTATGGGTATTTTGGGAAAACTTACTTGAGCTCGGCCGATTGCATGCAACACACCCTTTTTCTATTGTTAGAAAACCCTTCTTATAAAACGTTTCATTTTGAAAAAAAAATTATACCAAACCTTGAGTTTGTGTTCAGACACACCCGAGGGTATGTCCGATTCCCTCAAACCAAGGCTCTGATACCAACTTATAACGACCCAAACTACGGATAAAATTTTGTTTATAAATTCATTCAAATCATATGATACTAATATAAAATAGCCGAAAGTGTATCATAACAACATTTTATCATGGTACAAATTCCCAAAATCTCTAAATGCGGAAACCATAGGGTGATGTGATGCGATCAGGCCGGGACATTCCCCTTCGAACTGGAAGTACCTGAAACATAAACTGAAAACTGTAAGCACAAAGCTTAATGAGTTCCCCCAAAATACCACTTAATAAACAAACATACAGCTAAGAATAAATGGGTGCTTGCCTACCCCTTCGTTCTATTTCAAGAGGATACTATCAAGCATTTATGGGTGCTTGCAACCCCCTTCGATGTATTTCAACCGGATACTGTCAATCATATATGGTTGCTTGTAATACCCTTCGGTCTATTTCAACCAGATACCTGGTCTATTTCACCCTTACTACTACCGCATAATATCATAACAAGAATCACAGAGTCAACAAGCATAACTGACGATTGACACAAAGATAATCGTCACACTACATCATAAACTAATGGGCCGACATTGGTGCCTTCAACCCATGGATACAATGAAGGAAAACTCACCTCATACTGAAGGTATCAAATCAAACTCAGCGGATGACTCATGAAATCCTCTCCATAGGGAACCAACACAAAACTCTAATTAGAAATGGGCCCAATACTCCAGCTCGAGGGTCCAAACCTTAATTCTCATCCTAAAAGCAGAAAGGGCCGCTTAACCCTTTCGTTATTGGGCCTGCCCTACGAAGGCCCAAATCCATCTAGTCCAAAAAGCATTCTAAGCCCAACTACAGCTCCCCATATGGCCCAATATGGCCCAAGAGCACCCAACATGGCCTTAATCTCAAAAATGTACTGCTATAATAGGTGGGCTCGAGGCCCAACCTAAACAAGTCCAAAGCCCAACCAAAACAAGAGCCCAAAAGTTTCACATGCCCACAGATAGCGTACTCGCGAAGTACATGGCTCGTACGCCCAGCGTACGCTGATGATTCGGAAGTCAGGGCATTGGCCTAGTATGCACAGCGTACTCTAGAGTACTCCTAAGGTACTAGCCAGTCAACCCATTTTTGTTCCCAAGTCTTAATCCATTCAACTTTAATGTCCAAAAACTTAGATCCAAGCTCATAATAGCCTATTAAGCCATAAAGTTGCAAACTTTATGCTTTTGCGTGCCTTGTTGGGGCTTAAACTGTGAATTAAGCCCTCTAACTCACTTAGTTGGTCACTAACACATGCATGGTTGAGTCTTAACCTCGAAGATATGATTTTTATGACTCCATACACTTCCAAGAGTCCAAAAGGACAATTTAAATGGCCTGGAGTAACTCATACTCCAAGAAACCAACTCATGGGACTAAAAGATGCTAAAATATACCCTAAACATAGATTTAAGCTTAAAATGATCAAGGATCAGACTTTATACCTTCAATAGACTAGAAATGGTGCACAAACTCTAGATCTACAAGCTCGTTCTTCACTTTTTCTTCTTCCCAAACTTCCTTCTTCTTTAAAACCACTAAAGAACACCCAAACCCTCAATGTAAGCTAAAAAATGCACTCAATATGGATAGGGTTCGAGATTATCACTAAAAGGGCATTTAATGTTGAAAGGGTAACGGACTTGAGGGACTTAAGGACTTTAAATAGGGTGCAAACCCTAAAATTTAGGGTTTTTCCCTGACTTGAGTATGCCCAACGTAACCATGCGTATGCCCAACATACGCTGAAGTCTCCGCGGTTCGGATTAGGGGTGTAAACGAGCCGAGCCGAGCCCGAGCCTGACCAAGCTCGAGCTCGGCTCGTTTAATTTTGAGGAAGCTTGAGCTCGAGCTCGAGCTCGATTCGAGCCTTAAAATGAAGCTCGAGCTCGGCTCGTGAGCAATTTAGTGGGCTCGCGAGCCTAATCGAGCCTAAACGAGCCTCTATCTCTCTCTCTCTTGTGTGTGTGTGTGTATAGGATCGTTTAGGCTCGCAAGCCCATGAATTGAAGCTCGGCTCGAGCTCGTTTAATAAACGAGCCTTGTATTTAGGCTCGAGCTCGGCTCAGGCTCGTTTAATTCGATCTCGAGTCGAGCTTTTAACGAGTCGATCCCGAGTAGCTTACGAGTAGCTCGGCTCACTTACACCCCTAATTCGGATGTCAAGCCAGTACGCCTGGCATACTCCTAGCGCACGCCCAACGTACTCGGCTAAGGTCAAGAACCGTCAATCTTCCGAAGGCTATAACTTCTTCGTTCTAAGTCCGATTTCGGTGTTCTTTTTATCCACATAAAGGTAACGAGAAGCTCTATGCTTTTATCAACTCTAACTTTCCTTAAAACTTTCCTAACCTAAACCCAAACTTCATAAAGGCCCAAACTAATACTTTACCGATATACCCTTGGACTCCAAAACACAAACCGAACTCCCCGATCATCTAATCTACATTATCCACAGTCAAAGGGGGCTAAGTCTCTTTCCAAAGGCCCTAAGCCTTATGATAACTGGTCTTCGGGTCACGACCCTGAATTATGAAACGATTCAAAACAGGGTGTTACATTTGCCTTGAAGAGTTGGAGATGTTACTTGTATGGTACCAAGTACATCATCCTTATGGATCAAAAAAGTCTCTAGCACCTCTTCAACCAAATAGAACTCAACACGAGGCAATGAATATTGAACGAACTCCTGAATGATTACAAATGTGAGATTCGTTATCATCCTGGCACGACTAACATTGTAGCAGATGCCTTGAGACAAAAAGAACGAGTCAAACCCCTTGAAGATCGAACTTTATCAATGACTATGTAACGCCCCGTTCCTGGTATGTAATTTAAATATTGAATTTTCCTTTTCTTAAGGGTTACTTGATGAGTAAGTAGCCCCGACTCGTCGAGTAGAAGCGGGATTGCACGTGGACTTAGTGGGGCGACTCGACGAGTCCATTCCCGACTCGGCGAGTCTGCCAGTTTGGATGAAACCCTAATTCTTAGGGTTTGTACCTTATTTAAACGTCATTATAGGCCCCATCCCAGCCTCCAGCACCTCTAGAATGTTCCCCCTCAAAACCCTAGCCCTCAATTGGTGAGTTTGAGTGATTCCTTCTTGATTTTGAGTGATTTGGTGTATTCTTGGAAGTGTAGAAGAGAAGAAGGAGATCCAGAAGCTAGCTTCCATTTACTACTTCATCTGGTAACAAAGCCTCTACCCTATTCATTTTCCTAGTAGATCTTCATATATGCTTGTTTTGCCACTTTTGGGAGATTTCAAGGTCCAAACTCGAGATTGGAGATCCCTTAGGGTAGTGAACTATAGATCTGGACATCATTGAGCTCCAGGAGCTCAAAGTAGCTACCTTTATGCAATCAAGGCCTTGTTCCAAACCCTAGGTTCCCATTTCTAGCTTATTTTGGTGTTTTAGCTTCATACCTTTATGCATGCACGTAAAGTTGGCAACTTTACGTGTTATATTAGCCCTAGAAGCTCAGATCTATGAATTGGATGCACTGGAATCGATTAAATTCAACTGTATAGTGAAGACATGCATAGGACTCGACGAGTCGTTCATCGGACTCGGCGAGTCGGATCGCAAACCCCGATTTCCCCGATTTGAGAGTTTTGAGTTGAATCAGTGAGTGGAAGAGGACTTGGTGAGTTAGGAAAAGGATCTGGAAGTGGAGGGACTCGACGAGTCTACGCCCCGACTCGGCAAGTCGAGTCGTGAGTTAGAGAATTGTGAGTTAGGGAACTCGACGAGTCCGTAGTAGGACTCGGCGAGTAGAGTCAACCTGGAAGTTTGTCTCTGACCAGGACTTTGACTTTGACCAGGGGGTAAGTTAGTCATTTACTTCATGAGGAATCATCAGCTGATTCAGAGTGTTATGTGATTGTAGCCGGGAGTCGTCGGAGCAGCAGATAGGGATTTCTCACTCGGGATATCAGCAGCCAGTTATACGAGTTGAGTTCTCCTTCGGTAGGAACGGGTCTACGACACCAAGACCGGCCCGAAGTATGATATGATAGTGGTTGAGTGTGGGTAGGGCCCGTATCTCATCTTAGCGGAGTGTGGGCGAGGCTCGTATCTCATGGTAGTAGTTGATTATGATGTATGAATAGTAGATTAGCTTTACATGTTGTCTGTGTGATACTTGTATGTTGGGTTTAGTAGATGAGCGTGGGCGAGGCCCGTATCTCATCATAGCCGAGTGTGGGCGGGGCCCGTATCTCGAAGTAGTTGAGCGTGGGCGAGGCCCGTACCTCAGATTTAGTGGAGTGTGGGTGAGGCCCGTATCTCCTAGACAGTGGAGTGTGGGCGAGGCCCGTATCTCCTAGACAGTGAAGTGTGGATGAGGCCCGTATCCCCCAGTTAGCGGAGTGTGGGCGAGGCTCGTATCTCCACGAGTGTGGGCGAGGCCCGTATCTCCTAGTTGCATGCTATGTGTAGATGGTATGTGGTAGATTGGGGAGACTCACTAAGCTTCGTGCTTACGATTCTCAGTTTTGGTTTCAGGTACTTCCACTAGCACTGGAAAGGGCTCGGGATGATCGCATAGCACACACCACAGACTTCAACCTGGGAGTTAGACTCTGATATTTGGATATGTTACTTTGACACGAGATTTGATATGAGACATTTGTTATGATATTTTGAGACATACTACTTATGGTTTTTATTATGAGATTGGATATTATGGTTTTCACAATGAATTAAAAACGAAATTTTTAGACTGTATTTTGGGATGTTTCAGACTATCTGTTCTAACCTTACCACAAAGATTTAAGAAGTTCAACTTAAATATCTAAAAGAGGAAAACATCATGAGTGGAGCTTTGTGGGTGAATGGATAAGCAATTCGAGCTTAGGGATGATGAAACACAATACTTTATGAACCAAATATGGATGCCCTAGTTCGGTGACATCAAAAGCTCTGCCTTGAAACGAAGATCACTATTGAAATATTCTGTCTATCCGGGCTCTAACAATATGTTCTTAAATCTGAACAAATTATATTGATGGCATAATATGAAAACAAAAATTATCACTTGTATGGCGAAATCCCGAACTTACTCGAATGAGTTAAGGAAAAACATCATAAGCCCTCATGTTTACTCGAACAATTGAAAATTCCCGAATGGAAGTGGGAAAAAATCTTAATGGACTTCGTAAAAAAACTACCCAAGATGCATAATAGTTTTGAAACGGGTTTGGTAGTAGTTTTCAGACTGAAAAAGTTCGCCCACTTCTTGCAAATCAAAGAGGAAAATAAAATGGAAAAGTTAACCATGACCTATCTCAAGGAAATCATCAAACTACACGAGGTATATATTTCTATCGTTTTAGATAGAAATAATAGATTCACCTCACGATATTGGCAACCATTGCAGAAACTCGTGGGGATGCGCTTGGTGTAACACCCGATTCGAAGTATATTTATTTTTGACCCTTGGTATGTTAACTCTTTACATATTTGGTCCCTAGGGGGCGGTTTTTCCATTTCTGGCAAAATTATAGTACGCGGGTCGTGCTCCTCGTACGCAGGGCATACGT
Source organism: Lactuca virosa (assembly GCF_052849685.1). Classification (NCBI taxonomy): domain Eukaryota; kingdom Viridiplantae; phylum Streptophyta; class Magnoliopsida; order Asterales; family Asteraceae; genus Lactuca; species Lactuca virosa. Next base: position 14,278,402 of record NC_136426.1, read on the forward strand.
ATGCAGGGGACAAACCCTAAAATTTAGGGTTTGGACCCTATTTAAACAACATTATGAACCTTGGATCTCTCACTTCTCAGTCTCCAAATCCCTTTGAGTCACATTTCGAAACCCTAGCCCCTTTAGAAGAGATTTGACCCCTCTTGTGTGTGCTTTAGTGTGTGTTGGTGAGACTTGAAGAAGAAGAAGTTGGAAGAAGGAGCATTTATCAAAGGAGGGCTTGTAGATCTAGATTTCTCACATTATTTCCAGCTTCATTAAGCGCGAGGATTTTTCTGGATCAGCAGTCCGAGTATTTATATGATAGATTCAGGAGTTTGAGGTGAGTTTCATCAATGTACTTGGCGGGTCGAAGACACCAATTCCGGCCCATGGTTTATTATGATTAGGATGCTAGTTGTCTGCGTGACTCTTGCATGTATGACATTTGATATGTATATCGGGCGGGGCCTGATGAGTATATTAAATCTTATTTATCTTTATGATTTTTGCATGTGTTTATATGTTTATATGTATACCGGGCGGGGCCCATCTCATATTTCTGACAGATCTGTTCCGAGCGGGGCCTGATGACGGGCGGGGCCCATTATATGTTTAATATGTATGGTATGTGGTATTTTGGGGAACTCACTAAGCTTTGTGCTTATGGTTTTCAGTTTATGTTTCAGGTACTTCCGGGTCCAATGGGAAGAGCTCGGGGTGATCGTACCGCACACACCACGATGTTCCACATTTTACTTTACTCTAATGTATTTGGATGTTTTGATCATACTTGATTTTATTATGGTTTATGGATATGTTTTGAAGGATGGTTTTTACTATAAATAAAAATGAAAATTTTGGCCTTAATTTTTGGGACGTTACAAGTTGGTATCAGAGCCTTGGTTTGAGGGATTCAGGCATCTCCTCGGGTGTGTCTAAACTCAAACTGAGGATTTGGTAAATTTTTCACGAAATGAAACATTTTACACAAAGAGTTTTCTAATAAAAGAAAGGGGTGTGGTGAATGCAATTGAACGAGCTCAAGTAAGTTTTCCCAAAATACCCATTCATGTTTATGTTATGCTTTGAATTGTGAATCTGTGAATCACATGCTAGATTAGGTCTAAGGATCTAGGAGAGATGCCTTTGTATGTTTGCTTTATAAGCTTGTATACTTGCATGCTAGTACTGATCAGTCAGTGATAGGATGGCTTGTTTAGGTTATGCTTGATTCCGGTTACTCAATGCTTGAATTATGTTTGCTTTGTGCTTTTTAGGTGTTCTCTTTAACTTTAGCTAACTAGTAAGCGAATATGTTAATTTACATATTATTGAGACTAAATAATTTTGGAAAGTTAGGCTTTAACACTATTGCGCGAAATTCTTGAGCAGACTCCTATGATATGTAATTATATCCATGAGCTAGTTAGAGGATGTTAGAAGGGGTTCCATTTACAGCTGATGGCGGAGAGGGGTGTGGTGGTTACCCTAGGAAAACCTAGGAATAGATTTTGTGTTGGGAGCCTTGTCTTGTTGATTATTGTATGTATGGATAAGGAGTTACTTGGAGAATTCAAAGCGATCCTTGAGGAAAGAACGGATAGATGTGGATGGTAGTATGTTCCTATACTACTGGAAGCATAGGATCCATATTCGAGTCAAGGAAAACTGTACCAGGAAGCTTGTAGAGTATGAGACTCCTCGATATATATATTTATGCGTGTTCTGATGGTTTGAATGGTCTATTTTTAGTATGGCGACCCTTCGAGGAAGATCGGGTAGTGGTTTTGGTGCTGGTGAGGGTTCAGGTTCGGGTTCTGGAGCCGGACAGTTGGATGATCGGATGCGGGAGTTCATTTCATCTGAGATTACCCGCAACATACTCGAGTAGACTCCTGTGATCTTTAGAATGATCAAGGAGGGTATCATGGAGGTTTTAGAGGAGCGTTTGGGCTCATTTCGTTCCGAGATGGTAGCGATGATGGGATCTCGCACTTTGACTTTCTGTGAGTTCCGATCATGTGGATCCCCGAAGTTATTCAGGAAGAAGGACCCGATTACAAGTAGGCATTGGTTAGCGGATGTCGCTAATGCCTTCCGTAGTAGTAGTTGTCTCGATGGGGGAAAAGGCCAGACTTGTTTCATGTCTTCTGAAATATAGAGCTCGAGACTGGTAGGAGGAGGTAGGATATGCCTTGGAAGGTGAAGTGGTGAATTCCATGACTTGGGAGGATTTTGTGATGAGATTTCAGGCTGAGTTCGCACCTATTTTTGAGGTCCAACAGTTGGCGCGAGAGTTTCAGGATCTCCTCCAGACTACTTAGACGGTGGATGAGAAGTTCCGCGATAGGGCATTGCTAGTTTCGCAATATGTGGCGGATGAGGAGATGAGAAGGCGAGATACCATGAGATGTTAAGAAGTGATATCCGACAGTTTGTGAGCTGACCCAGTTGCAAGATACTAGATGATATGATAGCAAGGGCTAGAGATATATATATATATATATATATAGAGAGAGAGAGAGAAAGATTGACTTGGAGATGGAGAGGAAGAGGAAGTCGGAGCAGGTTCAGGGTTCAGAGGGTTCGGGCAAGAGGCCCAAGGTTTTTGATTCGAGATCAAGAGGCTAGCAGGGCTGTAGCCGTTGTGGAAAGTGCGGCAGGACGCCTGATGGGGCATGTAGGGTGGGTGGTTTTGGTTGCTTCAAGTGCGGCAAGACGGGTCATATTAGCAATATCACTCCATAATGATTCTTGGGCATATAGATCGAACATATCTTTGCAGAGAAGTTGGCTGACATTTATATCAGGGAGGTTGTGGCGCAACATGGGGTGCCGGTTTTGGTGGTTTCAGATAGGGATGTCAGGTTTACTTCCGGGTTATGGAAGAGGTTTCAAGAGGAGTTGGGTACTCGTCTGCATTTCAACACGGCCTTTCACCCACAGACAGATAGTCAGAGCGCACAGACCATCCAGACATTGGAGGATATGCTGCGGGTGTGTGTTCTGGACTTCGTCGGTAGCTGGGATATGTATCTTCCATTAGCGGAATTTTTGTATAACAATAGCTACCACTCTAGCATTGATCGACCTCCTTTTAAGATTATCTACGGTAGGAAATGCAGGACCCTGATATGCTGGGGCGAGGTCGGTCAGTGAGTCATGGGGAGTACCGAAGTGGTACTAAAGACCACCGAGTTGATTCATCAGGTTTAGAGTAGACTTTAGACACCTCAGACTTCTCCTGAAGGTGTCACCTTGAAAAGGTGTCATTCGATTCAGGAAGCGGGGCAAGCTGGGCCCCAGGTATATCGGTCCTTTCAAGGTTATAGCCTGGGTGGGCAGGGTAGCATACTGGTTGGATCTTCTGGAGGAACTCATTCAGATTCATAGTACTTTTCATGTCTCTCAGCTACGGAAGTGTTTGGCTGATGATTCCTCAGTGACGTAGTGGTTCCATTAGAGGATATTCAGGTGGACGACCGCATGAACCACACTGAGAGGCCTGTAGTGATCTTCAAAAGGAAGACAAAGACCTTGAGGAACAAGGTTGTTGAGTTGGTAAAGGTGCAGTGGCAACACCACAAGGGTTCAGAATGGACTTGGGATCCGGAGGACGAGATGAAGGAGCATTACCCAGAGTTATTTCCGGCAGCGGACTTCGAGGAAGAAGTTTGATTCAAGTGGGGGAGAATTGTAGCGCCCGAGTCGGCATGTATGAATTAATCTATGATCCTATTTTATTAACTAAAAGGTGGTGAAGGGGTTTGTGAGTACGTTGGGCGTACATTAGGTACGCACGACATACTCCTTGCATGCACGCCATCGGGGTGACCCCGCGTACGCTGCGCGTATTCGAGCCAGGGGAAAATCCTAATTTATAGGGTTTGCACCCTATTTAAGGTCCTTAAGTCCTTCGAGTCCATCACCCTTTCAGCCTCCATTTCCTTTTAGTGCTAATTTTGAAACCCTAACCACCTTGAGTACATTTTGAGCTTTCATTGAGTGTTTGGGTGTTCTTTGGTGGTTTTGAATAAGAAGGAAGTTTGAGAAGAAGCAAAGGAGAAGAAAGAGATTGTAGATCCAGAGTTTGTGCATCATTTATAGCCTATTGAAGGTATAAAGTTTGAAACTTGTTCATTCTAAGTTTAGATCTAGACTTAGCGAAGATTTTAGCATCTTTTGGTCCCATAGCATGGTCTTTTGGAGTATAGGCTACTTCAGGCCATTTGAGCCGCTCTTTAAGGACTCTTGGCAGTGCACAAATTCATAAATATGATATATTGGAGGTTAAGACTCAATCATGCATGTGTTAGTGACCACCTAAGAGAGTTAGAGGGCTTAATTCATGGTTTGAGTCCCATTAAGGCATGCAAGTGCATAAAGTTTGTAACTTTATGGCTTAAAACACTATTATGAGCTTGGATCTAAGTTTTAGACGTTAGGGCTGAATGGATTAAGTCAGGGATGCGAGTTTGGCTGACTGACCCGTATGCTGTGCGTACTGTGCGTACTGGGCCAGTGCCTCGATTCCGAATCGGCATCAGCGTATGCTGGGCGAACGAGCCATGTACGCCATGCGTACGCAGTCTATGGACTTAGAAGACTTTTGGTCTTGAGTATTGTTGGGATTTTTGACTTGGTTAGGTTTGGGTCTCAGGCCCGCCTATTGTAGCAAGGTATTTGTGGGCTTTTAGTCCATATTGCGTACTCTTGGCCATATTGGGCCTTAAAGGCCTTGTAGTTGGGCCTGGATGCCTTCTTGGAATTGTAAGGATTTAGGCCTTGGTGGGAGGAAAGCCCAATGAGGCAAGGGTGAAGAAACCCTTTTTTCCTTAAAGTCAAGAATGAGGGTTCAGACTTCCGAGTTAGAATATTGGACTAATTTCTAATTAGGGTTTTATACTTGTGCCTTAGGGAAAGGATTTTGCTAGTCATACACTGAGTGCGATTTGATACCATCAATCTGGGTTGAGTTTTCCTTCACTGTATCTGTGGGTCGAAGACACCAATGTCAGCCTACTAGTTTATGTTGTAGTTTTATGGTTGACTTCATGACAACCGTCAGTTATTCTCGTGTTTGCTTGATGACTCTGTGTTTATTTGTTATGATATTATATGGTAGTCGTATGGGGTGAAATAGACCCAATATTTGGTTGAAATAGACCGAAGGGGATTACAAGCACCCAAATATGCTTCACAGTATTGTTGGATTAGTGTCTAAGTCCATAACTATTTTGGTATGTACTTGACCCGATTATGAGCATGGTCCTTTTGGGTTGCCTTCACCATAGCAATATGTAGGATGAATTAAGGAGAGAAAGGTTTAATTATGATTTATTAATATATTATAAGAATAATATATTAAAGGAGAAATCATATTGTTTAATTAATATTAGTCAAGAATTAATTAAGAATTAATTTTGTGACTAAAAGAGATTAATTAAACTTAGGGGACTGGAGTTGTAATTATAAGATAATTACAATTGGGCTATGGATCACCTAATAATATATAGGTTGGACGAATTCTATGGGAAGCCCATAAGGAATTCGTCCAAGGGATATGTTAAAGGAGTCCATGGGCTGCTTAGGGCCTAAGCAGCCAGATTAGGGTTTCCTAGTTGCAAACCCTAATAGCCTACATGTATATATAGGACCCCTATGCCCCAAAAACGTGGCTAAGTGTTCCTTTAGGGTTTATAAGTCTTGGAAGTTTATTGCATGTTCAAAGTAGAAAAACTAGATCCAAGCAATTAGGGTTACATGAACACCATAGGATTGATGTTATGCTCAAAACCCATCAGTGGTATCAGAGCCTAGGGCTGTTTGTTAGTGAATTTGATGCTTACTTGATCGAAAATTGGCTGAAAATCGAAATTTTTGAGTTTTTTCGACTTGACTCGCCGAGTCAACAGGGTGACTCGCCGAGTCCATAGTGAACTCGACGAGTCCAAGCCCGACTCGACGAGTCAGCGAGTCAGATGGAGCTGATTTCGGGATTTTGACCTGTTTTGGCTGTGGATAATTACCTAAAACGTTTTTTATTAATAAAATCCGATTTTTATCAATATTTGGAGATTATCCTTGCCAAAATAGAAGACAATTGTCGAAATTTAGATAATTTAGATTTGAATTATCATGTGAAAAATTTTCAATTTTACCCTTTAGGTTTTATAGTTTAAATTTGAACTTAATAGTTTTGTTTTTTTGAAATTTAAATAGTTAAACCCTAATGTTTTGAAAAGTTTCAAAAACTTGCCCTCAAGTTTTGGAATTTAAAATTTTGATTAATAGTTTAATTATGTAATATTTAAATTCTAAAACTCTAGTATTTTTGAAAAGTTCAAATTACACCCTCATGGTTTTGTTAAGTTAATTAAAAGTTTAATTAAAAGAGAGTTAATAAAACCACCTAGTATTTTAAAAGTGTAAAATACACCCTATACTATATATATGTAACATTAAAAGTCTAATATTATATATATATATATATATATATATATATATATATATATATATATATATATATATATATATATATGAGTAAACAATTAGTCTTACCGTTAGTAGGCCTCATTCACGAAGCTGGTCTATAAGGGGTGTTTAAGGAAATTGCCTATAAAATGGCGATTGAATGGGTATCCACTCTTACCCACCGCACTCTTGACTAGTGGAGGGTCGTTAGCCGAACGGGTAGGATAGGACGAAACCTTCCATTATAAGTATAATGAAGTACAAAGTAACAAAATGCTTTTATAAATTCCCAAATCATAGTTACTTTAAAAAAATGTGAAATTGTATGCTAATCCATGGAATTACACTTCACACCCATGCCAAACGTTAGTGGAGCGTGCGTGGTTAACCGACACACTAATTTGGGGTTGACATTGGTAGTGAAGGGTGGCTCGATGTTTATCATAGATCAATGGAGCGTGTGTGGTTAACCGACACATTGATTAGGCGATAGTATCATTGAGTGCATCACGTAGATTCGTATGGTTATTCACACCTTATTTGTGATCCTCGGCATCCCAGTCACAAATAGAAGGGCATAATCGAGATTAAACATGCCATTGAAAAGTTCAATGAATCTCAAAAGATCTAGGAGTTTCAATTCATTTAAAACTTAAACTTCATTTTTATTTTTCATGGTGGGAATTGGTAAATCGTCATTTACCTACCTTCAAATATTCTGCAACTAGATTACGACATCCCTCTTCTAGGTTGTAGAGTATTGTGTTGGATCCTAGCCTTGATGTTTCATTTGGGTGTTACATCAAGGATTCTTATCAACTAACTTGAATTTTCTCCCGTTTTGTAGATGTCTAAATCTTACAATGGTCTTCCCAAGTCCCTTGGAACAAGCTTTCCAAATGAAGATGACGTTCCACGATACGATCAAGGAAATGAGAGTCATGCTTCACTTCCTCCACCTCCTCCAATTATTCTTCCTAACCCACAAGTTCAAAGGCTTGAAAAGTTCAAGCTCACTCAAGCCCTTTTGGCAAGTAAACACGAAGATGGGAGACCTGTGTGTGCACACATCTTAGAGATGAAGTCACACATTGATAGGTTAAGGATGATGGGTGTCGATATCTCAGAAATGTTGGCTGTTGACTGGGTTCTTCAGTCACTTCCTGAATCATATAATGAGTTCGTAAGAGAGTACTATATGATGGACCATGACGTGACCCTCATTGATTTGACCTATTTTCTTATAGCTGCTGAATCAGAAATGATTTGGCGTGCTGATCAAGCAAATTTGTCTGGCAAATCAAACTCCCAAACTTCAATGGACATTGAAAATGGTGACATTGAAAATCCAGAAAAGGTAAATTATGAGATAGTTCCTTGTGCCATTCCAAAAGAGTCCATCTGCTTCTACTGCCAAGAGAAGGGACATTGGAGACGAAGCTGCCCTGTTTACCTGAGGGATCTAAGAGATGGGAGAGTCAAGACGTATGACTCTACTTCAGGTAAAATCTATTGACTAACTCTATAAGTTCCTATTTTTTGATTCTTAATACATGATGTGATAAGATTACATTTTGATGTTTTTGCAGGATCGAAGAAAATAGAGGAAGCTTAAGGAAGAAGCGTGCTGAATCTGATCATGAAGAAATGGATTTCGATCGCATAGACTCGAGGATCAGATTTTTGACCTGCTACTCTAGAGTTAGGATAAATTGATAAGAAATATGTAATAGCATAGTTTTTCAGTTGAATTGCATTGTAAGGACAAATTTTTCCGCAATAATATAAATTTTGATTTTGTCTTATTTATTTATCCTTGCAGTGGCATGTATGAAAAATTGATGTTTGAATATTTCTACTATTAGCAATAATGGATTTGATTCTTAATTATGTTATTTGTGAAAATGTCGAGAATTTGCCAAATAAAGGAAGATTCTCATCGCACAAGTTTCAATTGGACAGAAACTTGGAATCATACAACTTGGTTGCGTGATGAATGAGAAACTTCATATTTGGAAATTAGACTATTTTTTTGATAAAGTGTCAAGAGAAGGACTAGGAGATCAAGTACACTAGGTTATGCATTGATCAAGTCCATCACAAGAGTGATAAAAATATTCGTCATGATTTACTAAAGTTTAGTAAATATGGTTATACTTATAAGATTAAGTATAATTTTGAGTTGATTAAAAGAGTTTCAATCAATAGCAGAACGAATAAGAAGAATCAAGTAGGCAGAAAGATAAAAGTTTCTCTATTTTAAGAAGAAGGAGAGTACCTTTTATTGTGTTTTATGATAAGTCTTAATGATTAAGAACCATATCTCAATTGATCCTCCAAGTGAGTCTTAGTGCATTTGTATGTCTAAGAAGAGGAATCGAGAATTGTAGAAATGGTTAAAATCAAGAAGTCAATCATACTTCGTTCCAATATCAAGTCTTAGAGTTATATTCCAAGATTGTGAATTGAGTGACAAGTCTTTAGTAGGTTTATAACACTCAACAAATGTGGAATTGGAAAAAGTCTTCTTATTCCTGCACATTTGAGATTGGTAAGTTGTGATGTCTTGGATAAGACAAAGACCAACTAGAACCAATTATGTGAAGTGATAGTCTTGATAAAAACTACACTAACTCTTGAATATTTGTTTTGTCAAGGAATGTTTCTTGACAAAAGAATCTTATATGTCAAGGAGTCAGTGGGAGTCTTAATGGTCTTGAAAGGTTTCAAGAACAAATCAAGAGTTAAACCTAGTTGATCATCACTAGCACACGACTTGAGGTTTAAAGCCTATCGTGGATGACATACTCTTTTTCTGTGTCATTCCAATTGAGTTAATATGCATGTGAGTTCTATAAGTTCTCATTTGAATGCATAAAGACAAAGCACCTTGATCAATGTAAAGTACATTGATATGAAAGGGTGAGTTGCTTGGAAGACATGGTGGGCATTCATGTTACCATGAGGCAAGAAATCGAGATTGAGCACGTTCGGTCCATATGAGTTTGGATTTGTCGCAAACTTGTTTTGGCAAATTCACATGGATAGGAACACATACACTTTAAAATCTAAGTGTCATGAGGTTTCCCTCCTTCATGAAAATGATTGTAAGGAAATGCTTTCACTAAGAGAGATTTTAAGAAGATTGCAATTGTGAAAATTGTATTCTCAAATTCGATTATGATTACGGCATCCCTCTTCATAGTTCGAATTGTGAGATTTGGCAATTAGTCTGAACATTTGGGACTTAGTAATATAAATTCTGAATTGTTTAGACACACATGTGAGCTATCTAAGGTGTATGAGCTTAAAAAGCTTAGATAAAGGCTTATCAAAGCATTAGGTATTAGAAATATGAACTTAAGGAATTCAATAAGCATTGTTTTTCTGGAAGTTCAATTGTTTTCTGAATACATGTCAAAGCTAGTGGGAGCATAAGTGTTATGCTGGTAAGAAAATAATCATCATGTTAGTGGGAGCATGATTATTATGGTAAGTATTGCAAGTTAGCAATATTAATTATAGAAAACAAAGAATCACTTTGCAAAGTTGCAAGGGTTGAAAAGTTGTTTTGCTATAATTAAGGGAGAGAATATTATACTTCGTTTCAAAATTCTAAAGCTTAGATCAAGAAATGTTAATAAATTTAGTCAAAGATACATAGTGCATTCTCAAAATTTGATTATGATTACGACATCCCTCTTCATAGTTCAAATTGTGGGAACATGGCACATAAAATATTATGGCAGAAGGATGATAAAGTATCACGTCTTTATGTGAGACATTATGCATCGTGTCCAATACGCTTCGGGTATAGGATCGATTGCATATGCTATAATATTTGACCGTTCTAAAATTTTCCAAATGCCTAGGGCATAAAGAGGGAAAAAGGGACTAGAATCGGTTTTGACTAAAATAATTAAACAACTATCAAAGGACGATCTGAGGTTCACTGAGGATTTGTCGCTTGTGAGTAGTTGGAAGTATCGTACTGGATGGACTATATTGACATTATTATGAATAGATAAGATTCTATTAAGAATGAGTTGTCATATGGCAAATATGGAAATGTTTCCATTAATGGGAGTTGGATATTAAGAAATATGTCTAGATTTGAAACTTTTATGCAAGAAGGATGTTCAAAGGAATGTACTTTGAATGTGAGACTTCACGTCTATGGAATTGTCTTGTAACAATTTCCGATAGAGTACTTTGTGATTTCATTGGCCAAGTCTTGATGACTTTTGTGCTACGACTTTACGAAAGGATTGTTGCATAAAATGTTAGAATCTGACATATTCTAAAAGTGGCAAGAATTTGGTATTCTTATACTAATAATAAGGATTGGGGATTGTGAAATGAGTTTCACTGGAGAAGTTTTTCAAGTGATCTATTTCACAAAGTATGGACCATATGAAACCAAAGTGTGCATGCTTGGAGCATGGGACAATTGTGGTTATAATTCGAGTAATAAGTTGATTTTCTGAAACAGTAAGCAATGAATAATGAGTAATCAATATGGTGTTTAAATAAAAGTGTTTTTTATTTACGCTCAAAAGTTTTGGGGCCATATAGGATTAATATTATTATTGCGTTTCACTTTGCGTGTTTTGACTTCCAGAATAACTGGGTTATTCGAACCTCCACAGTCGGTCATACTTTGGAAGTAGGTATGAAGGAAGACTGTCATGAATCTGTCTGTAGATTGTCTAAAGTGTTTAGACATAGCACAAGTTTGCTGCAGAGTTCGTGAGTGCTTTGATAAGATTAGAGTATTGGATTAAACCCACGCTCACTTGAATCACTTCATGGATTTATCACGGGTGATTAGTGAGACGATAATATTGTATATTCTTGAAACCAAGACGTGTGAGTTGTTACTTGCTGATCGGTTGCACATTGATGATAAGTAAACGCACTAGTAACTTGGTGTTATAAAACTTATTGTTGTGTGTGATTCGATTAGTAGGTGCAAGCAAGCATTTGAGTCGAAGTTTATCCATTTCTTTTACCCAAAGTGGGATAAAAGCGATATCTGTGGGCCCCTCGATGATTTAGTGATGACCCTAAGCGCTTGGCCAAGCCGGGACTAAGTTGATGTGTTCAATTGTAGTCTATTGTCAGTCGTCATAAATCGGAAGTCGGGAAACAGTATAGAGAGAATGATTGAAATTCATGTCTCATGTCTATACGATATCTTGTAGAATGGAGGAATATATAATCCCTTATCTAAAGGACACGCGTATCTGATAAGATCAGAGTTGACAGCGGCTTTTGAAAGCTACGATTGCTGATCAGGTTCTGAAGTTATACAAAATAGTTATTAGACTTATCCAAGTGAGAGACTGTTGGATTAGTGTCTAAGTCCATAACTATTTTGGTATGTACTTGACCCGATTATGAGCATGGTCCTTTTGGGTTGCCTTCACCATAGCAATATATAGGATGAATTAAGGAGAGAAAGGTTTAATTATGATTTATTAATATATTATAAGAATAATATATTAAAGGAGAAATCATATTGTTTAATTAATATTAGTCAAGAATTAATTAAGAATTAATTTTGTGACTAAAAGAGATTAATTAAACTTAGGGGACTGGAGTTGTAATTATAAGATAATTACAATTGGGCTATGGATCACCTAATAATATATAGGTTGGACGAATTCTATGGGAAGCCCATAAGGAATTCGTCCAAGGGATATGTTAAAGGAGTCCATGGGCTGCTTAGGGCCTAAGCAGCCAGATTAGGGTTTCCTAGTTGCAAACCCTAATAGCCTACATGTATATATAGGACCCCTATGCCCCAAAAACGTGGCTAAGTGTTCCTTTAGGGTTTATAAGTCTTGGAAGTTTATTGCATGTTCAAAGTAGAAAAACTAGATCCAAGCAATTAGGGTTACATGAACACCATAGGATTGATGTTATGCTCAAAACCCATCAAGTATCTGGTTTAAATAGACTGAAAGGGATTGCAAGTACCCAGATCTATTTGATAGTATCCCGTTGAAGTAGACCGTAGGGGAGGGCAAGCACCCACATATGCTTGGTTGTATGGTTGTATGGTATGATATATTTTAGGGAACTCACTAAGCTTTGTGCTTACAGTTTTCATTTTTTATGTTTCAGGTACTTCCAGTTCGAAGGGGAAGGGCCCGACCTGATCGCACCACATCACCCTATGATTTTCGTATTTCGAGATTTTGGGATTTTATATTCTGATAATATGTTACCATGATACACTTTTGACTATTTGGATATGAATATCGTATGTTTTGAATGAATTTAAAAAAAAAATTTACCTGTATTTTGGGATGTTACAAAAGCGGTCCTGCGAGGATAGCCAAAGCCGACCAAGTTGCAGTTCACCCACAACCATTTGTCATGGCAGTTCTTCCTGGGGGCCTTATGGTTTATGATGAATGCATAGATGCCCCACCGTTGAGAGAGCACATGCACGCCATATTGAGTATAGGAGTTTGAGAAGTACTTGAAAGCCTAGAATTGAGGGAGCACGCCTAAAGCCCTGCAAGCCATTTCGAAACTAACAATCTAGTTGACAGATTTAGGGGTCAGATCGTCAACAAAGAAGCCATACTGATGCATGATCTCATCGAAAATTTCAGTCGTCGATAGCCAGAGACCCACCTCGAAGATTGGGATTGGGACTCCAACTTTCCATTCAGGCGGCCAGGAAATGTGTGCTCCCCTTCGAGGATATTGCACCCCGTGCTCAGGAAGAAACCCAAATTGGGCCTATAGGGACTTAAACTCTTTTGTTGTAGGTTCGATCTCAGTGATACTGTCGCCATTGCTTACCACTAAAAAATGCAAGACGAAAGAGAAAGGAGACAAAGAAAAAAGAAGGGACAATTGAAGAGCAGTGGAGCAAAGAAAAGGAAACCGTTCCTGATAGGGAAAACTTTAAATAAGAGGTGGAATATTCTAATGATCACAATGATGAAACTGTCTGTGCAACCGATTACGTCACATCAGTAGACGATCAAGCCATCCTCACCGAACACGTGTCTTGATCTAAGATAGAACAACCCAGCCACCCAAGGCTAACACTGACTTCTACTAGTCTAAGGTACTTGTTAACGTATCCCTCTGAGAATACACCAAAGATAAAAGGATGATTATCCATTGGATGACCTAGTTAACAGTCGTTACCCAATGTAGGTGTTAGGTTTGGGCCTTCGCCCTTGCGGTCTCGTCTTAGGCCCCGACTTCCTAACACTAAGGTCTATAACAAGACAAAATAGTACCAGATTTCTCCCTAGAACGATAAGTGGAGCGCTCAGAGCGCCGCTTCTCAGTAACTCTGCACCAATAGCGGATAACCACTAGTGGTTGACGAAACACCAATACGACACCTCCACGTCCTAACAATCAAATCAAGACAAAAGGTATTGTTGGGGACATCCTCCCTCGACGCCAAGTATAAAAGAGACCCTTATTCTCCAGAAGAAAGGATCGCCTTCTCTCCATCTAATACAAAACTTTAATTCTCCTATACACTTACTGATTAGATCATTGGAGTCTCGTTCCGGGACCCTTCCCAGACGACGACTAATGTCAGTTCTTTCTTTGCTGTGATTCTTAGGCTTAACCAGACGATACGATCCACCAATGGTGTTAAGCTCGAAGACCTATCATAACAGGTCCAAACCCCTCTTCCCCAAGGCCTGAAGCCTTATGGTAGTTGATCTTTGGGTTACAGACCCGAATTATGAAACAATTCGAAATAGGGTGTTACATGAAAAATTGAAAAAAATATATAAAGGGAAATATAGTCTTTTTATGTCTACAAAGGATAAAAAACTTAATAAAAACAAACTATAAGGACGGTTTAAGAGCAAAACAAAAGATAGGGACCAAATGCGAAATTTATGAAAAGCACAGGGACGATTTTAGTAAATTGTTCTTCTTTTTATTTGTAAAAAAAAGAAATTTGAATCCTATATATGCCTCATTTAAATTTTCCCTAAACTATACATTGGTACTTTTTCCCATTTAAACTTTGGGAAATCTGTGGAAAAGTCCCAAACTTTTGCCCCATTTTATGACTTAGTCCTAAATTAATTTTTGTTTATGAAAAAGGACAAGTTATCGACTATTACACTCCGTTTAGACCTTCAAATCGGTATTCCTTCTATTATCCGGTTACCCCAGCTGACTCATCCTTATTACCATCCATTAACCTCCCCCTCACCCACCCCTCTGTAAAAACCCTTTCTTACCCTCCATCGAAGCAAAACTCTAGAAAAAATGGTATCTTCAAGCTCAATGGGAAGCAGTAGCAATATCCGATCACGAAGGCAAGCATTAAGGGCAACATGCTTTTGTGAAGACCCCGTTGGTAAGTGGACATCATGGAGGCCAACAAACCCTGACAGGAGGTTCATCGGCTGCCCTAATTTTTGGGTAAGTATCCCTTAATCCTCTTTAATTACATATCAACTATCTTCCAATTAGGTTTTATTTCCTATATAACAAGATGAGTAAAAAGATTGCAAGTATTTTTCTTGGGCCGACCCCCCATTACCAAACAACTGGTACATAAACATGTTGATGGATTTTCATAACAACGGAATTCAAGTACACAATGATTTTGTGGAAGAAGCTATGGATTTTCACAACAATAGAATTCAAGAGGTTCCTATACAAGGTGAATGTGCAAAATGGAAGTTTGGGTTTTTTTTTTTTTTTTTTTTTTTTGTTTGTTTGTTTGTTGGTGATCGTGTGGACTATGTTGAAGTAGTTTTAGGTTGTTGTAAAACTTTTGGCAATGTATGTAATCTGGATTACTTAAATGATAGTTTGATGTAAGTTGTATGTTATGGAATGAAAAATGTCTTTTTGGATACCTACTGTTTGAGCAATATACAATTGGAAGTGTATGATGTGAGCAAATGAAGGATGTTTTTCAACATAACATAATGACCAAAATGGATGTAACTTATACATCAACAAAACCTACCGAAATTGGCCAAAGTGTTAACAATGCAACCATATTGTATATTGTTTACAAAAGAAAGAACATATTAACAAATTTACCAAAAAGGACTTCCTAACAAATTTGCCCAAATAGCCCATATAATTGCTTAAATCCTAACCAATCTAATCCAAAGTAAGAGTTTTTTCTGGAGCCATTCCTATTCCTTTCTTGTCCACCACAATTTTCTTCAACATGTTTTCAATGATCCTTTCAGAAAGTTTTCTTGTTCTAACCCTAACTTGAGTTCTAACCCTAAAACTTGAGTATCGTCAACTCCCTCTTCATCATCCTCAACTCCATCTTCATCATTGTCTTCCTGTGTTTCTTCAACTCCATCTTCACAGTTACTCTCCTCCTTGTTTTCATCATTGTCCTCCTATGTTTATGGTACATGTTCACTCTCCAAAGGCACATCCTTGCATGGGAAAAAAATACAAGTTAGTTATGTTATTGAAAAATAAATTTCACTCTCAATGTTAAAAGATATACCTTTGTAACTTTTTTGGATTGGTGAAGCAAAACATAAAATTCTTTAAGTTGTGATTGGGTGATATTAAGACACAAAAGGATCTCTACTTCACTATATTTTGACTATCTAAGGTAACTCAAATCATGCAGTATTTGATCCATATCAGCCATATCAAGACCATCACCTTCAACATCAACCTCAATATTTTTTTTGTGGAATATCTTCACTATCAACAATAGGTGTTGTTCATCATCCTCAACTTCATCTTCATTATTGTCCTCCTGTGTTTCTTCAACATCAATCTCAATATTTTTTTGTGGGACAAATTCACTCTCAACATTAGGTGTTGTTTGGGTGACAAATTGACTCTCAACCCCATGTTCTTTTTTGAATTTCGCAGAACTTTCACCTTCATAAACACTAGTAGACCTTCTTCCACCACCTCTACTACCCTTTTTTGATCCTCTCCCACCTCTTGTGCAATTGGTCAATTCTAGATTCAACCTTGGCCTTCCAATTTTCTTCTTACGCTTTGGTGTAGGTTTGACTGAGGCATTCTTGCAACATAATTTATTGTGCCCCCATTGCATACAATTCCGACATTGTACAGTTCTGCCCTTAGAGGAGACTGGGGAGAACTTGTCTTCATGCTCAAAAATATGCCTTTTCCTTTTCATATAAGGCCTTCCTGACATCCTTCTTTCAACAAGTGGTAGTGGTTTAGTGTAAGGTGTTGGTTCCCACATATTACTGCCACTAACAAGAAGGATGTTAGTCTCATCAGTAGCAAAAAACTTGTCCTTACTAAACCATGTGCCGATGAAGCTAGCTAGATCTTGTTGTGTGTAAATTATGGTTGCTTGGGCATGGATACATGTATCCCAGACAATTCCCAAAGTATGCATGGACAATACATCCCCTCTAAGTTCACTCCATATGAGTGGAAGCCATTTCTCACTTCATAAGCATTCCAACCACTTGGATGAACATATCAACTCCTACAAACACAATAACAATTTTAGTTAGTATACATATTGATAATTGTAATACCAATTTTATGATACTTACTTGATAAGTTGATATCAATACCAAACTCATCCATTTTCTTAATAGATCCTGGACATACATCATTCACCCATTTACGTGCATATTGCTTCAAGTTATAGAACCTTTCCATCACATATCGTCTAATCTCCTCAAGCATGGCCAACAAAGGCTTCTTTCAGGCATCAAGTATGATGGCATTAAAACACTCTGCCATTCCATTCAACAACCTCACAGGCCATTCCACCTTTAAAAAATGCCCTGCACCAAGATTTAGGCTCCCTTGCCATCAAATGATCATAAGCCGTAGGATTGACTTCTTTGATCTTCTCCATATTCAGTTTGAAGTCTCCCTCAACAGTTGACTTGGCAACTGTCCAAAACATATTCTTGAACTCTATATCACTAAAGACCTTTCTGAAATTTGCATACACATGTCTTGCACATTGTCTGTGCTCCACATGTGGCAGTACAACTTTTACACCTTCCAAAAGACCCTATCAATTATATTAAAACATTTCATTAGTAACTATTTGATACATGTATAAATGAAATGACAACTAAAGATAATAGAAAACATTACCTCGTGTTGATCAGAAATAACACACAAATCCAAGCCTCCTTGTAATTCTAGATCATCATGTAATAGTTCCAAGAACCACTTCCAGCTAGGCTTGTTCTCAATTTCAACTACAACCCAAGCAATGGGATACACATGGTTATTTGCATCCCTCCCTATTGTAGTTAGCATCTCACCTTTATATTGTCCTTCAAAAAACTTCCATCAAGCCCAATAACTCTTCGACAACCAACTTTCCATCCTTTTTTGATAGCCTTAAAACATGTATACATTCTATGGAAAGTAGTAGTGTTATCAAGGTTTACAGTGACACATATTTGAATTGTACTCCTTAGATTGGATCTCATTAACTCATGTCCATAATCCCATACTTTTGCATAGTGATCACTCAACTTTTCATCTATTATTGAAATTTCCTTACACTTTGCGCTATAACATTTTAAGCATGAAACCTTGCAATGGAACCTGCTTTGAATAATAGCTTACATTTCCTTACATTTCCTTACATTTCTGATTTGGTTTCCTAACCATTGCCTTCAGAAACTTCCTAGCTATCCATGTGGGATCCATAAGATTAGCACTACAGAAATTCCTAACACAGGTATGTTGCTCAACTATTTTTTTGGGAATGATCTTTCAGTGCACATCCATGAGGCCCTTACCACAACGAGACATTGAAAATTTTCAAGGACGCTATCACATTTCTTAAACCTAATTGTATAACCTCTACTTATATAGTAATTTGTCAAACAAACCTTTAGCTGGTGTGGTGATTCATATCTCTCCCCGCGAACTGGCTTCATATTGTTCAATTTCACATTCGGATCAAGGTTGTAGAACTCGCTACTTGGTACCTGCTCGGCCGACTGGGGAGTAGCGAGTACTCGGGAGTACTCGGGGAGTACTCGGATTCGGTAATTCATGTAGAAATATTTTTAGGAAAATTATATACGTCAAAATCATAAGTTAAAATCATAATTTGATTGAAATATATAACAAAATTAAATATATATGAATACATAAAAACTGAAATACACAGAATTGTCTTACTTCATAAATAATTACTGGAAATTTAAGATATATATGTAGTAATAACCATATGTGTGTGTTAAATAATAAATCATTAAGTGCATTATACATATTAATCTTGAAATTCTTGATTTTTTTTATCTTTTTATGACAATTTTGACCCTTTGACCGAGTTTGACCGATTTTGACCGAGTTGGCCGAGTTTGACCGAGTAGGCCCGAGTAAGACCGAGTAATACCGAGTTAGAGAGATGTTGACCGATTTTTGACAGAGTTTGACTTAACCCGAGTTTTTTTTGCCGAGTTCACATTACTCGCCTCGGTGGAGGGCCGATTCCGAGTAATCGGCCGAGTACTCGGCCGAGTAGGCCGAGTTTTGCAACACTGCTTTGGATCATGGGTTGAGTACTAAAGCTACAATTTGTCTTTTTTGTCACCCTCACTCTCACTCAACTTCTCCTGTGGTGCTTCATCTTCTGATATTCCTTCAAAATCATTTAGATTTATCTTAGGTATGGTGCACTCGTCAAGCGTTTTGTCTATGAGAGTGTTTAGGAACTATCTTTTCATTGACTTCTTTGTTTCTTTTTGAAAAACTCATCCAATTCCATGTCAATGGTATCCAAGTCATCTACTGTCTCCATTATCACTACAAAACAAAAATTAATCAGAATATTATAAGGGAAACAAGATACTAGAGGACCACATGGATTTTCTTACCTTTAATTCTTCCGAGGTAGGGTTTTGCTTCGATGAAGGGTAAGAAAGAGTTTTTACAGAGGAGTGGGTGATGGGGAGGTTAATGGAGGGTAATAAGGACGAATCAGTTGGGGCAAGCAACCGGCTAATAGAAGGGTTACAGGTTCGAAGGGCTAAACTAAGTGTCATAGTCGGTAACCTGTCATTTTTTATAAACGAAAATTAATTTAGGACTAAATCATAAACTGGGGCAAAAGTTTGAGACTATTCCGTAGATTTCCCTTTAAACTTTCTTTTCATTTATAAAAAATTAGTCAGAGGTTGAATAAATCATAACTTTTCTGTTTCCATTCGTCTTCTATCCCAGACTCGCATGTGTTCGATACACATTATTCGTAATTTATTTTTCTATCCAAACTACATTTAATTTCCTAAGAATTCATTTCCGACATGAATCTTTTTTTATAATAACAATATTTTTTTTTGTCTGAGTAATATATTTTTCTTTTAAATTTAACTTGAAAAATAAAGGGCATTTTTATTTATTTGCGTCCCAAATATGTTTGAACCGGTGTGCTACTTGTGGGGCGCAAACACATATCCTAATTTTTTGTAAGTCACATCTGTAAGATAACTAAAATAACTAAATTTGTTATATTTATATCAAAAGAAAGTTTTGCACTGACATTGATGATCAGTATCTCATGCTTACATGACATCGTTCATCCATACCTTTTAAAAGTTTATATGTATATGTTTCGAAAGGTTAAAATGTGATGATAAATTCTGAAATTAATTGTTGAGATGTAAGCTAAAAATTTCATAATAGTAATTAGTATAGTCGATCTTTTGGGTTTCTAACATTAAATCATCCATCAGTTTTTTTTTTTTTTTTTTTTTTCATAATTAAGTATTTATTCAATGCATTTAATATTAAATGATTATTTATTCCATAAGCACCTCTACATTTGCACCGCATAGTGTCAAACGTAGTTCCTTATATATAACCCCTCAACAAAGCCCTGAAATTCAAAGTAAATTCCTAATCTCATCTGATCATGTCTGCTATAAGGGTTCTTCTTATCACACTACTTCTACTATCATGCCTTGTTACTACCGAAGTTGGTTCAACAGCTCTGAAAATGCATGTGATCAAGCCTGGCGAAGGTCTGGTCGAAAGACTTCAGGGAGAAAAGGATGGAGGGTTAATGGACTGTTGGAATGCGTTACTAGAGTTGAAATCCTGCACAAATGAAATCATACTTTTCTTTCTTAACGGAGACAGCTACTTGACAATGGAGTGTTGCAGAGCCATTCGTGTCATCACTTATGGGTGCTGGCCTTCAATGCTTACTTCTCTTGGCTTCACGTCTGAAGAAGGTGATATTCTTAAAGGTTATTGTGGTGGCTCGCCTCTGCCACAACCTATTATGCTTGAAGGTCTACATGTATGAGATGATGTAATATATATGCGCTTTAATAATGTTTAAAATAAAACTCCAGGTGACGTGAGTCTTGAATTATGAATAAAGTTTCTGTTTATGTTAAACCTAAGTGCTTCTTACATACTTGTTATTGTGATGTTGTTCATCATCTATTCTTGATTATTTTAAATTTAGTAAGTCAAATTACCACCAAGTGGACTGTCGATGTTTGGATGACAATGAAATTTAATCAAAATTGCAATCAAGTTTGGTTCGTTTTTGTTAATTAACATTGTGTATATATTAACATAATAACATTGCAAATTCATGTTAGGCTTCTGTCCATTGGCAATTCAATTTCGGCTTCTGAGTTTACAAAAATTTGTAATGCTTATTGAATATGATAAATCTGTTGTTGCTTTTTTGAACATATGTATTGATTAGTTTGTAGTTACTTTTCTTGTTGGATATGTTCTTGTTATGTGAGTATATTGGCCCTATGTTCTTAAATTAAAACTGTTAAAAACAATTCTTTTATTCAATAAGTCAACTTGAGATTACAATGAACAAAACCGCAATAACAAAAACTCACACTCAGACGAGAAAACACACCATCGTAAAACTCAACGTGACATTACATAACGAAGCTAACGGAGAGACTTCATGGTAGAGGTGGCAAATTTCTTATGTTTCTCAAAAATTGTAGACCCATATGTACGAAAAACCATTTCCAATAGGAGCGGAAACTGAAGGGCTGAGAAGAGAAGTACAGGCAAAGTAGAGAAAATAATAAGAGGTATGGAGACCCATTCTAAAGTCTTATGGAGCATTAGATACATAGCAGCTGCAAAAGAAACCATCATGGTAACTATCGAGAAGAAAAGGCATGCAATTCCAAAGATCAATTTGGTGGGTAAAGACATAAGGAAGTCGTTCTCTGCATATCTTGCAGTGAGAATTCCTAAGAACATCAACACTGAGGTGGATGATGCGAAGAGAGATAGTCCATTTGATATCATAAAGATCATGAACGTGTTTCTGTCAGTGTATAACATGATGGGTAGACCAGATCTATCGTTGGTGCCACCAGGTATGGTGAAGGCTGTTGTAAACATGACCGCAGCAATAAGAGTTCCTACAATCATACTTGACCCTGCAGTATTCTTCATCCATTTTTCGCCTTCTTTTGCTAGATCCTTGTGTTCTTCAGTGAATAATGTGCTAGGCTTCCAATTGTTTTCATTCAATTGATCTTTGTATTTCGGTTGTACTAAGCTTTCCACCTCCTAAAATAATGGTTAAATTGAATATAATAATTCTAGTAGGTTAGGGGTTTTGTTTGATTGACTAACCGAAACTTTAGCCCATAAAAAATAATCATTGTCAAAGCTGAAATATGTAAAATAATATAAAAGACATTGAGGATTTTTTATAATTAATAAAATATATTTGAAAGAATTCTAAAAAAACTCAATAAGCTTGTTGAAATCAGGGTCGGAGGGCCGGACATAGTATGTGTCCCGGGGTGGCACAGACAACCCCTCAAATTTTACTGTCAAGTGCAAAATTTAGTGTAAATTCATCAAAATTCGTCACAAATCCATAGAAATTCATTGGAAAATCGCCACAAAGTCCTAATAAGTGTAAACTTAGTGTAACTATGTCGGTGAAACCATTTTAGTAAAGGATTTTGGACGGAAATTGCCTTCGAAAATGAGTTTTTTTTTCTAGTAACACAACCCTTAAAAAATTGTGCAACCCATTACATTTCTTTCTGTGTTCGCCGCCGGTTGAAATATTAGTTTGAGTACTTTCTAAAAAGTTAGCTTATAAACAATGTTTTAGTTTTTCAAACATAAAAACCTAAAAGAACTTGAAAAATAGATAGTTATTTGCGGCCTTCTAAACATAGCATACCTTATACCATTGCAGTTCCCTTTGCATTTGTAAGGCAGCTCCCGAAACACGCTCAAGTTGAGCCGGAGGAGAGAGCTTTGCTGCAAGATGTAGAAAATTGTTGTGGAATATATCATGTCTACTAGCTACGATGCTTTTCCTTGTCCCTAAACTATAAAAAAGGCTGAAGATCTTTTCTTGGCGAAGAATGATTGCATGTGAAAAAATTGACCTTCCTCTTTTGTCTTTCCTCCATATGAACTCCGGATTGTATTTTAGCAGCTCCACCACAAACTCAACGATTCCATGCTTAATTGCACCATGCAAGGCCTTATCGATTTCCATCTTTTCAAGTTGTGAGCGACTCATGTCCCTCATTTCCTTAAAAATGCAGCTGAGGAGTTTACTTGCTTCATCATTTACCAACTTTTTTTCATGCAAATGCTTGATATCTGGTACTGAAAGTAAAATATAAAGATGAATGTTCAAATGGAATCTTTCTTTCATGGAAAGGTTCATGAAAAGAAGAATGTGTGAATTCAAGCATTACATACCGAAAGATCGTAGCAAAAACCATCCTAGTTGATGTAGTAAGGTAGGATGGCTGATAAGTTCTTCTTCAGTACTGGATTGATCGATGTCTATTTCATGTTCTGAGCCATTTGAAGTGTCACTTTTTTGGGTCTGAACATCCCATGGAGAATGTATACGCACACCTGTTTAGATTAGTCAGGAGTAATTAAACCTTTGATTTTCAAATGATACATATATCATTAAACTTAATGAACACAAACAGGTTTTAAGTGGATGAATATTCTATTTTTCATAAAAGAAGCTAATCATGCCTCTTATTTCCTTGAAAATGCAGCTGAGGAGTTTACTTGCTTCATCATTATTCATTACCAACTTCTTATCATGCAGGCCAACCCACAAGCGAGTGATGGATTTGGGCCTCAATTTGGACATATAAGTACAAATATATACCTAGTTTTATTTTATTTTAATAAGGCGGTTAGTTGTTAGAAGTTAGTATCATCAAGTTAGAAGTTAGTATCATCAAGTTAGAAGTTAGAAGTTAGTATCATCAAGTTAGAAGTTAGAAGTTAGAAGTTAGTATCATCAAGTTAGTAAAATTTACTAATTGCCAAACTAGAACTCGCAACCTATAATCTAAGAGGTAAAAGTCTCTAGCAAGTGAATTAGTTCCACATTAACCATCAGACAAATGTTAGTTATTTGAAACTTTCGTGTTCAAGACCCAACCTTGTTTTAAATTTAACTCAAATGGATTATATAATTGACATGTATACGAATTAGTTGTGGCTTATATGGTTGGGTTGTGTCTTTTCTAATTGATGGTCCAGGTTCAAACACCTAGCTACTTTATGTCTTTAATTTAGAGTAAATTACACGAATGGTCCCTATGGTTTGGGTAATTTGCACGCTTGGTCCCTAACTTATTTTTTTAACTCGGAAAGTCTCTACTGTTTGTTTTTGTTACGAGCTTGGTCCCTACTGTTTGTTTTTGTTACGAGCTTGGTCCCTACTGTTTGTTTTTGTTACACGATTGGTCCCTGTCTTACCTAAAAAAACTATTATTTAAATATGAAAAAATTGTGGGATAGGTAAAGTAAGGTGATGGGGGGTTGGGGTGTGTTTATTTAAATATTTTAAAAAATCAATGGCAAAATAGTTTTTTTAGGTAAGACAGGGACCAAGCGTGTAACAAAAACAAACAGTAGGGACCTTCCGAGTTAAAAAAATAAGTTAGGGACCAAACGCGCAAACTACCCTAAACCATAGGGACCATTCTTGTAATTTACTCTTAATTTATTAAACTTAACTATAATTCATTTATGCATAAAGCTAATTTTCATATAATAAAAATAATTGAGGGCTAGCTGGTTGAGTTTGTCTTTTAGTCTCTTTATTACCCAAAGAACTTGGTTATAGGCTCATAACTGAACTGTAATATTTTAAGTTGTGATTATTTGATATTTATACTTTATGTAAACTATTAACTTTAATTAGAATTCTTTTATGCATAAAGCTAATTTTCATATAATATAAATAATTGTGGGCTATGTGGTTAAGTTTATTTCTTTTAAAGGGTGTTTGGATAGAAAAAAAGAGGGTGCTTATTGTTTTGATTGAAATCCTTAAAAATCAGTTTATTATGATAAAAATAAGCTAAATAAACCGATTTTAATAAGCATTTCCCCCTTGCTTATTGCTTATTACTTATTCCTACCACAAACACTTTTGCAAAAACTGCTTATTCCCACCGCAATAAGCTAATAAGGTATAAGCTAATTTATCCAAACAATCTCTCTTTAGTATACAAAGAATTTGGTTATAGGCCCATGGATTTAATTGTAATCTTTTAAGTTTAACTTAAATCCTTTGAAATTATTTTATATTTAAGACACCTAGTCTTTACTAATTAAAACAAGCCATCAATTATCGGTGTGACATGTAATTGTAACTATTGGACGATAAACTTAATTTGGCCCATTTGATTTCGTAATAAACACTTACACATGTTATCTAGGCCTAATTCCATTAATTCTTTTGAACTACCGATCGGGGTGTCTTTGAGGGTGTGTTTTATTGGTGGTTTTAGTGTTATCAACATGTTTTAATGTAACTGTTATTAATATTAAGATATGTTGAGTTCTATTTCATTCACCGAGGTTGGAGGTGCGATGTGCACACTCGGATTAATTAATATGAGCTCGGGATACGGGGGCAGTGCCCCTGGGTACAAGTTCCAAGGGGCAGTGCCCCTAGCAGTGTTCAATGGGCAAAGCCCCGACGGTGGTTCCAATAACCACCATATTTTGGCGCCAATATTGGCTTAGCCGATTTTAACCACTTTTCCTTCATGTATAAATAAGATATGAATGTTCTAGGAAGAGGGTTCGAAAATCTCATATATTCGAAATCTATTTATTTGATTTGTTCTATCTTTCAAGAACATATCAAACAAGGTATTCTGTGTTTCACAGTCCGGATTAGACATGTAATTCAGATTGGTTCATTCTTGGATTGTCCCACTTTTGAATTCGTGTACCCCATGCAAAAGGGACAAATTACAGATTTCGAAAAGTGTTTGAAAACACGATCCTTGAATCTATCAAACTTTGTATTTATTGTTATTTATGAATCCCTAAAATCTAACATGTTTGAGGTGGGTGACCCTACAAGGCCTCTGTGGTGAATGGGTCAATTTACATACGGTTTAGTCCGTTGTCCAATAATTGGCTATTCGTTAATCCAAAAGATAAAATCCCTAAGCCTATGTTTTGTTCTAATTTTGAAAGCTCACGATACAATTAAATGAAAATGGCAAATTAATATCTTCTAAATAACTCCATTAATTAGCAAATGTGTTAGAAATAAGATGACGAGTGTTGCCCACCATACGTGAACTATTACATAAGCAAGAACAAAAGATGATCAACGTGTTGTACTCATCTATTAATGTCTTAATGTGCAATATTTCATAAGGTTGCTAGTGCAACCACTTCCAAGGAAGCATGTAAGATCTTTTGAAATACAATCATTGATATGGTGGAAAATGAATGGTTTCAAGGACTTAGAGGATGATTATATTGTAGAATTTGTAGGGATATTTAGTTGCATATGGAGGAATTTAGATTCAGAAAATTCAAAATTCAGAGCAAAAAATTGACTTTGATGTGTGGGGCAAACCGCCATATATAAGCCCCATAATTTTGAATGGATAGAAGATTTAAGTCATTTTGAGGTTATAGGTCTCTTTATGTCACTTTTGTCTTTCTCCGATTACATATATGACTCTTTCAATATGCTCCACATCACTAACCCTAAGTAATATTCTTAAACTTGAATGAGACAGTTAGAGGTACCAAAGTTTAAATTGAGTGTATCAATGGTTGGAAAGGAATTTCCATGCACCAACAAACCCTTCATCGTTTTGATAGGGTTAAATATGAGTATTGGCCTTTAAAAATGAAAACAATTTAAGGTAAAAAACTTTAAATTGAGTGTATCAATGGTTGGAAAGGGATTTCCATGCACTAAAAAATCCTTCATCGTTTTGAGAGGGTTAAATATGAGTTTTGGCCTTTAAAAATGAAAACGTCTTAAAATCGAAAGAGTTCCAACATTTCAATTAGAAATTTTCTAACTTTAGATGCAAATAGTCCTAGACAGCCGAGTAAGAGAGTTTCATTCTTAAAGCCCGAAATTCACATTTAACCCCATCAAAATGAACGGTTTGTTGGTGCATGGAAATTCATTTCCAACCATGGATGCATTCAATTTAAGGTTTGTTATATTAACGTGTTTCACTCAAGATCAAGGATATTGTTAGTGTTGTGGAGCAAATCAAAAAAGAAAAAAAGAAACCTAACCTCGAAGTGACTTAACAGCTTCTAGTCCAGTTGTATCAGGTATTGCTTTCCCTTATTAAGGTTGATGGTTTAAGTCTCGTCAATGACATAGATGAATTTAAAAGTAGTTTTAAGAGTAGAGTAGATTTGCAAAACAGTGAGTCTAACAAGGAATAATTTAATATGAAAATTAACCATAAATTTGGGAGCCAAAAGAACAAGATTGACTTAGATGGGTGGGACGAACCGCCGTATATAGGCCCATAATTAGTTTTGAATGGATCGAAGAGCTATCAATTTTAAAATACATGTCACGTTTAGATTCACGCTATAAAAGAGAATGTATGTAAAAACCTTGAAGGCTTATGTTTATGTCATTGTAAGATCACAGTGCTTTGATCATTTATTTATTACGATTTCATATATTCGATAATATATATTCTCCCCTAAAATCCTAAAAGATGTTACTCCTTATTAATTTGAGCTTATCTCAAAATCATGAAATTTAAATGAAAGAAAGTACGATTGCTCACATCGATAAATCCAATGTTTCCAGAAAGGAAATTCGCTTCCACTTGCAAACGCGGAAGGCTTGTGAGACAATTTATGAAGAGCGTAATTGCCATGGTGATCAGGGGTGACGCCTAGCTGTGGGAACCTATTTAGTAGCATGGAAGCAATATCTGCAGCATTAAGAATATAAGTACCCACATATTTCTGAAACAAGGTTATATTATTTTCTCCATGTGAAAAAATTATCTATGCATGAAAGATTAAACTCACTCACCAAATAAATCTGCGGTGATCAAATTATTCAGAAGCAGCACACCTTCCATGCCTCTTGTCGGGTCAAACAGCTCCTTTGGAGTCCTGGAGTAGAGATAGTGAACCATTTTCTTTCTACCATACATTGAAGCCACAATCACAGGAAGTGAGCTTTCATCAGTATTTCCTTTTTTTATTGTAACCAACATACGATTCTTTTGCACCATGGCCTTAGCCAATTTTGTACTTTCCGTTATAGCTGTAAGAGAGAGAGGAGTGGCACCAAACTCATTAGCAATTTCCAGGTCTTCTGGGGTCATCTGCTTCACCAATTCAAGTGCAATCTTAATATTTCCGGAGAGGATTGCAACATGGAGAGCTGTATCTCTGTGAAGAGTTACGATTGCTCTACCAGCATCCGGGTCGTTCTTAAAGATCTCCTTCACTAGTTCGATATCACCATCTTCCACAGCATTGTATAGCTTTTCATGTCGAAAGTGCTCATTAACCCCTATGATATATCATTTCCATACTTTCTTTATATATATAATAATGCAACGTTAGGTTATTAAGTTAATTTACTGCAAAAAATTTGATAAATTAACAAATATACCAGGTATTTCACCAGGGAGACCATGATCAGGTGTAACTTCAGTATCGTGTAATGCGCTAGGACGCATCTCGGCCAAGTGATCCCAAGCAAATTTAGCGGAGACATGTGTGTTCTTCTTGTACTTGGAGTAGGCACGTGATCCACAGGCTAGTTGAATAGCATGTAAAGCCTGAGCGTTCTTCTTTTGCCATTCTGGTGTAGCCTCTTCGGCGGATGTAGCTTCTCTCGAGACAACAGCCCACAGACCTTGACCAACTAGATAACTCTTTACGCATACCTTCCAGAACTCATAGTTTTCTTCTTTTAGTTCTTCAGGTACAATCCCAATCATAGCCATAGCTTGCCTTTCCTGCTTTTAGAAGTTGTACAGCAAGACATGAAATATTAGTGTAACTGGAAAATTGAATTAAAAAGAAAGTTATGTCACATTAAAGTTTTCATATGTGTTATGTGCACTAGCTAGAAGAAAGTTTGCATATGTGCTGTGTTCACTAGCTAGAAGAAAATAGCAGGCGCATATGAACGATAGTATTGACATGCAATTATATTACAACGAAGAGACTACAGTAAAGAAAAGCATAATCAAAACCTACCTAGTTTCTAGTTTCTTGAACGTTCATTTTGTCAAGAATTATAGGAACGAAATCATTTTATATATACGGAACTGCGAAAGGAATTCATGCACACAAAAGGACATCACTTTAACCTCGTCCCAAGTGATTCTTATGGTAGTATACTAGGATTGGTACTAAATTTCAAATCTCAGCAAGCCTAAATATTCTTTTCGTATTTTATTTATTTTATGTCTTGGCCAACACATGAAACACACTTAAAATAAAGACAGAATTTCAAAAATGGTCGCTGTGGTATACAATTTTTTTTGGGGTTTTTAGTCCAAACCATGATTTTTTTGGATTGATGGTCTTTTTCAGGTAGTTTGTTTGTGATTTTGGTCCTTCGGTAAACTGAAAAGACTAAATTGCCCTTATTATATTTATTTTCTATTTTTTTTCCTATAAGTATTTATATATAAAAAATAAAAATAGGAACCTCCCTCTCTCTCTCTCTCTCTCTCTCTCTCTCTCAATGAACCCCACCTGATCTCGTTTCAAACCCGACCCACATAGATCAAAACTCGTATGATCTGTTACTTCTATCAAACCTCCATCCACAAATTGGTTCTTGAAATTGAACTTTTTGTTGGATCAAAAAGTCAATTTCCATGGATATTTTGTTCACGCTTCCATTCAAAATGGATTATCTAATCACGATTTCTTCTTCGGTCTATCTCTTGAATCTCAGTTCTTAAAATCATCTTGTGACCGGAGCGATTTAAGAGTTCAATCAAGTATTCCTGGGTGATTCAATGATTGATTAATCAATTCAGTACCTTTCATGTGCGATGGGATTCGAACTTGATTTTGTTCAGAACAGTTGAAAACTGACGAATTGGAATACAAAGAATCGATTAACAAATGTTCTGACTTTCTTCTATATGATTTGTAATGGTTTAAATTGATTTGGAACTTGCTTACGAAGACAAGATATGATTCAGGACTAGTGATTTGGATGAAGTGATTTGTGATTTGTATTGGTCCCGAATTGAGAAGAGAATTGGATACCCAGCTTGCCGCCTTCATATTGCGATTTAGGGGGATAAATGATTCATCGGGGATAAATGGTTCAGGACTAGTGATTTGGATGAACGCTATTTGTGATTCTGCAATCTCTGATCAAACCTCTACATATGTTTATTCGTAAACAGGTATAGATTTTTGTTACAGATCTGACCCAGTGATTAAGGGGTGGCGTCCACACTCCTCATCCTCTTCCTTGCAGGTTGCATGTCACATGGAGCACCAATTATCCCCCATGAATCTAGAGCTGGTTAACGACATCAATACTGATACAAGAATTGGTTTTTCATGTGAGTGTAAACCAGACTTGGTGTGAACCTGACATCAGTAGCTGCGCCTCTATCTATGTTGACAATAAGAACTCAAATGGCAACTTCGTATGTTCACATAATGAACACAATAAATGGTAGCAGTAGTAATTGTAGGCTTGTTTAAGTATAAATAGAGGCTCTAACCTCAGTTGTAAGACACCACAAACAAAGAGTGTAGTGTGTAATACTTAGAGTGAGTATTAGAGGGTTGTTTCTTTTTCTTGTAATATTGAGCGTGTAAGCTCTTCTCTTTTGTTCTAGTTCTGAATAAAAGTGTGTTTCAACCCCAACAAGTGGTATCAGAGCTTGGTTAAGCTCGGGGGGAAGCATTCTCTGTTTTTGGTCGAAATTTTTTTGTCTCAAAAACAATTTCGGAGTACACCGTTGGAAATGTCTTGTTCTGAGGATTCCGAAAATATATTTTTTTGAATTTTTTGACCACCGGAAGGACTCCAAATCACCGGTCAAAGTTGGTCAAATCTGCCGGAAAAGTCGCCGGAAAAACCAGGGTTCGCCGGAGAAGACGGTACTGTAGCAGCACTGTAGCAGTGACGTCAGCAGTTGACGAAAGTTTTGGAAATTACAGTTTAGCCCCTGTTCTTCCGGAAAGTGCAATTTAGCCCCTGTTTTTCAGAAAAATTGCAATTTTGGTCCCGTTTTTCAGAAAAATTTGAATTTAGCCCCTGTTTTACTTCTGTAAAAGTTCTGTTTGCCCCCTGAACTTCTGATAAGTTCATATTGGTCCCCGTACTTCAAAAAAAAATATATATATATATTCTTACTCGTGTATGCCCAAGTATATGCCAAGAATGACTACACCAACCTCGTCATCTTCTCAAGCCGGAGTTGAAAGTTTTCAAAGGACCGGGAAAGACGGTAGCGTTACGTTACACTATCCAATGCTCACGAAGATGAACTACGCGGTGTGGGCCATAAAAATGCGAGTGAATTTACAAGCACAAGGAGTATGGGATGTAATTAAAAATGCAGAAACGGACGAACGTAAAGATCGGATGGCTCTTGCGGCTATTTATCAAGCAATTCCAGAGGATGTACTTCTGATGTTAGCTGAGAAGGACACAGCTAAAGAAGCATGGGAAACACTTAAGATGATGCACATGGGAGCCGATCGGGTCAAGGAGGCTAAAGCTCAAACCTTGAGAAGTGACTTCGAGGTGATCCGGATGAAAGACAGTGAATCGGTAGATGATTTTTCCATGAGATTGAATACTATCGTAACCGGTATTCGATCTCTTGGTGAAAAGATTGAAGAAATTACGGTTGTGAAGAAGTTTTTGTGAGCCGTACCGATACGATTTATACAAATCGTAACATCGATCGAGCAATTCGGAGATTTGAAGAATATGACGGTGGAAGAAGTTGTGGGTCGTCTTAAGACCCATGAAGAGAGACTTCGAAGCTATGGAGGAAAAGAAGAAGGACCTTCTCTATTGCTTACACATGCCGAGTGGGCATCTCGTTCGAAGCAAACTGGCGAGAGAAACTCGTCAAACACTTCAAGAGGAAGAGGAGGACATGGTAACCGAGGCTGGGGACGAGGCCGAGGTCGTGGACGTGGCCAAGGAGGTGGTTGCGAGTACAATACAAATTGGAATGACCATAATCCTTCTCGAAAGGATAAAAGTAAAATCAAATGCTTTACTTGTGAACAATTTGGTCATTATGCTTCGGAGTGTCCAAACAAGAATCGAGGTGAGGAGGCAAACCTCACTCAAGCCAACGAAGAAGAGCCTATTTTAATGATGGCAACCTCACAAGAATATGCACACAAAAAAGTGTCTCTAAGAGAGAAGATTTGTGTTAATCTTCTTGCATCGGGAGAAAGTCGAGTCGAGTATGAGGTATGGTATCTCGACAACGGTGCTAGCAATCACATGACTGGAGACCGGTCAAAGTTTCGCGAACTAGATGAGCACGTTACGGGCCATGTGACATTTGGGGATGGTTCGACCGTCGCTATTTTGGGAAAAGGGTCGATTTTATTCGATAGCAAAAATGGCGACCAAAGACTCCTTAATGAGGTATATTTCATTCCAAGTCTAAAAAACAATATTATTAGTCTTGGACAAATGACGGAGGAAGGGAGTCGGGTCATAATGGATGGGTCGGATCTGACATTGTTTGACAGAAACAAAACTCTACTTTTGAGAGTTAAACGATCCCCAAACCGGTTATATAAAACTCCTTTAAGGACCGGTAGACCGACTTGTCTTTTAGCAACAAAAGACGAACCAGCTTGGATATGGCATTCTAGACTCGGTCATGTTAACTTTCTCGCCTTAAAGAAGTTGTCCGAAAAGAATATGGGAATCGGAGTCCCAAAGATTGAGCACCCAAACCAAGTATGTGAAGGGTGCGTTCTTTCCAAACAAACCCGAATTCCTTTCCCGGATCATGCAGTTTTTCGAGCTCAAAAACCTCTACAACTTGTTCATGCGGACTTATGTGGTCCGATCACACCTACGTCTGTTGGAGGGAGTAAATATTTTCTCCTTTTGGTAGACGATTTTAGCCGGTGGATGTGGGTTTACATGCTATCGGAGAAGTCTCAAGCCTTGAGCGCTTTCAAACGGTTCAAGTTGATGGTTGAAAAGAATTCGGGTTATCAAATAAAGACACTTCGAACGGACCGAGGGGGAGAGTTCACTTCAAAAGAATTCTCATTATTTTGTGAAGAAAATGGTATTCAAAGGCATCTTACGACACCATATTCGCCTCAACAGAACGGAGTTGTAGAAAGGCGAAATCGGACCGTTATGGACATGGCAAGAAGTCTGCTCAAAGGTAGAAATGTTCCGGGAGAGTTTTGGGGAGAAGCAGTTAGACATGCAGTTTATCTTCTCAACCGCCTGCCAACAAAAGTACTTCCCGACAAGACGCCTTATGAAACGTGGTTTGGCAAAAAGCCCAACCTTGAACATCTAAAAGTTTTTGGTTGTGTTGCTTTTGCTAAACTTGTAGGTGGTCACTTGAAGAAGCTTGATGATCGAAGTAAGAAGATGGTGTATTTAGGTGTGGAAGATGGAACTAAAGGCAACCGTTTGTTTGATCCGCAAGACCGAAAGTTGCGAGTTAGTCGCGATGTTGTTTTTGACGAAAAAGAAGAATGGAATTGGTACAAAAACAAAGAAGAAGAGATGGCGACTCCTAAGACCTTTACCATAATTGAACCACAACCCCAAATACACCTCGAAACACCTCAAAATGACCCCGAAATCAATCCGGAACAACTAAACAGCCTAGGAATCGATGCTATCCAAGTTGGACAACCATATGCTGAATTTGACGAGCCTGAACCAGCTCCACATACTCCTGTCTCAGCCCCGTTTTCTTCAACCTCGCCCCATATGGAAAGCCCTTCTAGTAAGATTGGGCCAAGGGGATTGCGTCCGTTAACCGATATTTATTTTGAGACCGAAAATGTGTTCCTTGAACCCAGAGAATTGTTGATGATTGCAGCGGATCAACCCTTGAATTTTAAAGAGGCGGTAACCTCTAAGGCATGGCAGGAGGCTATGCAAACAGAGTTGGATGCAATCGAGAAGAACAAGACATGTCAACTTACCGATTTGCCATCCGGACACAAAGCAATCGGTTTGAAATGGGTGTTTAAAGTGAAGAAAGACAACTTGGGAAAAGTGGTGAAGCATAAAGCTCGACTTGTAGCAAAATGATTTGTACAAAAGGAAGGAGTCGACTTTGATGAAGTTTTTGCACCGGTAGCACGACTTGACACCGTAAGGCTCATTCTTGCCTTAGCAGCTCAACATGGGTGGGTTGTCCACCATCTCGATGTCAAATCGGCTTTTCTCAATGGAGATCTCAAAGAGGAGGTTTATGTCACCCAACCAGAAGGATATGTTGATAAAGCAAACATTCACAATGTGTTCAAGCTTTATAAAGCTCTTTATGGTCTACGACAAGCTCCTCGAGCTTGGAACATTCTTTTGGATAAAAGCTTAAAAAGGCTTGGTTTTACAAAAAGTTTTTCAAGACCCAGCTGTTTACAAAAGGAACTCAAAAGACAAAATTCTTATTGTTGGTGTCTACGTTGATGACTTGATCATTACCGGGTCGAACACTAATGATGTTGTCGAATTCAAAGAACAAATGAAGAAAGAATTCGAAATGAGTGACTTGGGATTACTTTCTTACTACCTTGGAATCGAAGTTTCGCAAAAGAAGTGGGGAATATCTTTGCGACAAACGACTTATGCAAAGAAGATTTTAGAGCAATTTGGGTTGCTGGATTGCAATCCGACAACGTCACCAATGGAACCTAAGTTGAAGGTTAAGAAGGATGAAGATGGTGAAAAAGTTGATCCAACTGAATATAGGCGAGTGGGAGGTTGTTTGAGGTACTTGACTCACACTCGACCAGACCTGTCATTTTCAGTTGGAATTGCAAGTCATTTCATGGAGGAACCAACCACTTTGCATTTCCAAGTTGTGAAACACATCTTGCGATACGTAAAAGGAACCGTTGATTATGGAATCAACTATGGAAGAGGTCGTGAAATTGAAGATTTGGTTGGTTTTACCGATAGTGATCTTGGAGGTGACCCTGTTGATAGCAAGAGCACAAGTGGAATGATTTTCTATCTGGGAAGGAATGCGATAACTTGGCAATCCCAAAAGCAAAAGACTGTTGCTTTGTCCACATGTGAAGCCGAGTTCATGGCAGCTACAACAGCAGCATGTCAAACCATTTGGCTTGCTAATCTCGTGAAGGAGCTCACGGGACATCATATTATGCCTATCACCTTATATGTCGATAACAAGTCAGCAATCGCATTGATGAAAAATCCTGTGTTTCATGGTCGAAGCAAACACATTGACATTCGTTATCACTTCATACGAGAATGTGTTGAACGTGGGCAAATTATAGTGGAATATGTCAACTCGAAGGATCAACGGGCGGACATCTTTACAAAGACTTTAGCATACGTGAAACATAGTGAAATGCGAAACATGAAGACGAATCTCTAGCCAAGTTCGGTTTAAGGGGGAGAATGTGAGTGTAAACCAGACTTGGTGTGAACCTGACATCAGTAGCTGTGCCTCTATCTATGTTGACAATAAGAACTCAAATGGCAACTTCGTATGTTCACATAATGAACACAATAAATGGTAGCAGTAGTAATTGTAGGCTTGTTTAAGTATAAATAGAGGCTCTAACCTCAGTTGTAAGACACCATAAACAGAGAGTGTAGTGTGTAATACTTAGAGTGAGTATTAGAGGGTTGTTTCTTTTTCTTGTAATATTGAGCGTGTAAGCTCTTCTCTTTTGTTCTAGTTCTGAATAAAAGTGTGTTTCAACCCCAACATTTCATCCCATGGATCCTAAATGCGTTCTAAGGATAATTTTTGCATTGGATATATCTACTGATGGAGGTGAGATACACAGCTAGGAGAAGATTTCCTTTCTAGATGGCTTTCATTTGAATCAGATCTAAACCCATAAACAACAATGATACACACAAAGTTCTAATTAAACCCAGAAAATAAATTATTTTCATGATTTCACAAACGATGGATTTTACTATGGGTTTTAAGGATATATATATATATATATATATATATATATATATATATATATATATATATATATAGAGAGAGAGAGAGAGAGAGAGAGCTATACTTTAATTTAATAAATCATTAAATTAAATAGAAAAAAGATTAAAAAAATACCAGGAGGCCATATTAGTTATTTCAGTTTAGCAAGAGACCAAAACCATAACAAAAATACCTCAAAAGGACCACAAATCCAAAAAAAATTGTGGTTTGGACTAAAACCCCAAAAAATTACATACCACAGGGACCATTTTTGCATTTTTGTCTAAAATAAAGTAGTGATAGAATGTTTACATGCTTAACCTAATACTTTATCAATATTTGTAGTTATTCTTAGGCTACTCACTGCTTGAAAAATACAATTTACCTACAAAAAGCACCCACCGGAAAAAATGTGTAGATAATTACCTACAAAATAACTACAAATCAACCACAAAAACTTTTGCCCTATGTTACATACAAAATAGCTACGATTTAACGACGAAAATATCTTTTGTGGGTAATCTATTAGTAATTACCTACACATTACCTACATAATATAATTTTTTATTCCAATTTAATAATCCGTAAGTATTCTGTAGGAAATTACCTACGGTGTAGCTACGAAAATTTGGAGAAACGGTTTTTTATTCCAGTATAATAATCTGTAAGTAATTTGTGAAAAATTACCTACAAATTATCTACGGAAGTAAAAAAGCGGGAGATTTTTTAATTTTCCTAGGTAATCCATAGAAACTTTTTTTCATTTCCCTCTCTTTTAATGTTACTTATATTTTTATTTTTATTATTATTATTTCTTTAGATATTTTATTATTATTATTATTATTTATTCTATTGAAGTATTATTATTATTATTAGTGTGAGTATTACGTAAGCAATACTTTTTATTTCCCTTTATTTTATTATTATTATCATCACTACTTATATGTTTATTATTATTATTCGTTATTATTATTATTATTTATTATTATTATTATTATTAGTAGTAGTTTTATTATTATATCCATTATTTATTGTCGTGAACTAGTTTATAACCCGTGAGAACCAAAGTTATAAAATTAATTAAACTTTCATATTAAAAAGTCAAAATTATTAATCAATTATTTTAAATAAATTATTACTTAAGAGATATTTTTTTAGTTATATAAAATTATAATCGTTGACTTAAATAAATGCGTAAAGTTATATCACCTTATAATCTGTATTAATTTTATTTCATTTTTTAATCTAATGTTATTAGTTTAATATAATTAGAGTGAGAAATTTTAAATTTTAAATTTTAAATGGATAATTAATAGGCTGACAAGTGGCATGATAGGTGATATATAATATTAATGAGGAGTTCTAATAGTATGACATTTGTCGATAGGAGAATAAACCTATTCTTTTATTAGAATACTAGACGAATTCTCGCGCATTGCGCGACGCATGTTAAAAATATATTGTTAGAATATAGTTTTCAGACACCTTTTAGTTAATTCGATCCATCAATTTAGGTTCTTTTATTATTATTATATTTAATGTTTTCCTTTTAACTATGTTAAAAAATATATATTGAAGTTTTTTTTAACATTATTTGATATTTTACTTTAGGTTTTAAATTTTACACTAAATTTTTAAGCTTATTTGATATATTAATGTAGGTTATTTATTTAACTATATATTGAAGTTAACAAATTAAGTATATCATACTGATAAGTCACAAATTCTTCCATTTATGATAATGTTTACAACTAAAAGCATATTTAAGTTAATAAATTAAGCATATTGTATGGACATATGAAAAGTTGGGAGTTTCAAATGAATGTGGTGAAAGAAAAAATGTTTCCTTTATAATATAGTATGATATGATGATATGATATGATGAAGATGAAGATGAAGATATTTATATATGTACATAAATATACATACAACATACACATAAACATATATAAATGTATGTATATGTATTTGTATATGTGTACGAGTGTATACGTATGTATGTATATGTATATGTGTATGTAAACATATATAAATGTATGTATATGTAACATTCAGAATGCATGTATGTTACCTTTTAACCCTTGGAATGAGATTTATTTTGCAAAGGGGTCCCTCCGTATGTTGGGCATACATATGCGTACGCTTAGCGTACTGGGGTGGTTTGGACGTGGTCATGCACCACGTACGCTGGGCGTACTAAGGCGTACACGGAGCGTATGTGGCCTGCGACAAAACCCTAATCTTAGGGAATGTACCCTATTTAAGCTCTCTTTTGGCTTTCGGGCCTCACTCTTATCAGCCCCTACTACCTCCAAACGTCCGTAAAAACCCTAAGTTTCCATTAGAAGTTATCCTTGAGCTTGAGGTGTCAAAAGTAACCCTTTTGGTGTGTTTCAAGGAGAGGAAGGTGGTGAACAAGTCTTGGTCGTGGTTGAGCTTCTAGATCCTGCATCTACATCATCTTGAGAAGCTTTTAGAGTGTGAGATTTCCTGATCGG
This sequence comes from Lactuca virosa, assembly GCF_052849685.1. Lineage (NCBI taxonomy): Eukaryota > Viridiplantae > Streptophyta > Magnoliopsida > Asterales > Asteraceae > Lactuca > Lactuca virosa. The sequence continues at coordinate 14,316,776 of NC_136426.1, forward strand.
TAGCCAAGCAATATTATTTACCAGCAGTCTGAAGTGAGTCTTCTCACTTTATCAATGGGTCGAAGGCATTAATGCTGACCCATTGCTTTGCATGTGAATTGATAGTTGATTATATATTAATTGCCTAAAGACCCTGGGGGTAGCCCGTGACACTCATATGAATACCATGGGGGTAGCCCATGACATTCCAGGTAAAGACCATGGGGGTAGCCCATAACACTTGGATATCAGACCATGGGGGTAGCCCATGACATTCCAGGAAAATACCATGGGGGTAGCCCATGGCAACTATATGTACGTCGCATGGTATTCCGTGGTTGTATGTTATTTGATATTTTGGGAACTCACTAAGCTTTTGCTTACAGTTTATTTGGGTGTTTTCAGGTACTTCCGATACTAAAGGGAAGAGCCTGGCTTGATGACGCAACGTTCGCTCTCCAGCATTTTCTGCATTTATTGATATCGATACTCTGATATTTTGACATGATATGATGTAATGGATTTTTGGGAACAAATTATGATTGTAATTTCCAATTTTAAAAATGAAAATTTTTATCTGATTTTCGGGCTGTTAGTCTATTACAAGTTGGTATCAAAGCCTTGGTTTGAGGGATTTGAGCATACCCTCGGGTGTGTCAGAACTCAAACTGAGGAAATGGTAACCCTTTTCAAGTGAACAAAAGTCAAGTTTTTCTAAAAACGGTTTTCGTAAGTAAAAAAATTGAGAGTGCAATGTGTGCGATCAGCCGAGCTCAAGTAAGTGTTTCCCAAAACTAGACCATGCTTATGAATTGCAACTAGTATGTTAATATGTGAAATGCATGCTAGAGTAGGGTTAGGGATACTTTCAGGAGTTATGTCATAAAATTGTCTGATTTGTGTGATGCCTTGTAGCCTAGGAGAATTCGATGCTATATTTCTTGGAATCGATGTTGACTCTGTTATTTGCCAAGTGTATGCTTTCAAAGTTGTGTATGTTTAGGATTTCATAGCCCTAGAATGATGGATTCTGCCTCATTTCCTGTTCCTTGTTTGGTTGTGGACTTAGGGTAAAACTTTATTTGACAGTCTATGTGATTCTATTTATGTATAACTTGCATGCATAAGCCAACCTACGGTGTTGATTGAGGTTTCTGGTTCTGTGAGGATTGAGAAATCCAAGAAGAGTCTAGGATATACGTATTGATATTTCCATATTTATACACATTTTTAGGCAATATTTAAATACATTTTAATTAATATTTTGGTTAAATGCAAAGATATATGATACTTATTGGGATTGAATTGAATTTTGCAGCCAAAAGGAACACTCTTGAAGAATAAGGACCAAAATTGACGAGAGTTGGAAGTTTGGAGGATAGAATCTTCAAAGGAGAAAATTCCAGCGAAAAACCCAAATCACGACGTGGCACTTGACATCACGACATGGAGTGAGTATTCCAAAAGATAAGTACGCGGAAGTCAGAATCCTTTTCCAGTAGGGATCTGTACCCAAGTCACGACGTGAAACCCGTGTTAATGTCGTGAATCACGTATTTCCTCAACACTATAAATTATCCTTCACTATTACGATTTAAGGGGGCTTGGAGGGTTTTTCAGAGAGATTTCTGGAGGATAATAGTCAGAGAAACCGAATTCAAAGCATTTTAGGAAGGAGATTAGCATTGAAAAACACATTCATACATTAGTTTGGTACACTTTAATCATGTCAATTTATATTGGATTTGTGTCAATGTTTTCAGACATGAGTAGCTGAATCTAGTAGTTTCTGTTTAGCTAGATGAAGCTTTAACTTTATGGTTTAGTTTATCAAATTATGGATTTAAATAGTTGTCTTTGAGCTTGTGTCTGATTATCTTTACCTAGCATGTTAATATTTGATACTTTGATTGCTTGAATTCAGGTTCCGTGTAGCTTAGTGACCATAAAATTATATGAACTTGTTACCTAGTAGTTTAGTGATTATTGAATTGCTAGAGCTAGGATCGACCCAATCTTAGATAAATGATAAAAGTAACTAATTTAGTTGTGCTAGAGAACATAAATTGAGACCATAATTGTGTTTATTTAGATCAACCTTACATAGCTTATCTATATCTTTTAACTGATTCTGGGGTTGTTAGTGTATGACCATGCATAGTTTTACATGAATTAGTGAAAACATTAGCAAATTTGGACTTGAATTGCTAATAATATAATATTTGATAACCAACTGTAATAATCCATAATTAGTATCTAACCATAGAGGAGAAGTGGATTCGAACTAAATGGAAGTGTTTTTAGTAATTGATTGAAATCGTAAGTTAAGAGTTTAAGTTTGTCTGAACTTGCAAAATCAGATAAAAACCAATTTAACTTTAGCTTATTTTTAGGATAATTTAGTAGTAATTAGGTTAGTAAATGATAGTTTCATTTTATTTACTTCTTTTTATAGTTTATTTTAGCGTATTTCATTCACATTTTAGTTAATTTCCATGCATATTTTCGTTTTGTTATTTTATGACCACTTTCGGGCACTTTCTAGTTCCGTGAGTATAATTGAAGATTTTAAGGATACTAGCGGAGCGGGATCTTTGGGAAGCGATTGGGCTTAGAAGTCGTCAAGAATTTTGGGCTTGATAACTATGGAGATGATGCATGGAATGGGCTTGTCAATTACTTGAAGGCTTGGAAGAATGAAACTTTAAATTTGCAAGATGCGGGAGAAATTTCGAGTGTGCGGAGATTGATGATTGGGCGATTACAAGAGCTTTGGAGGATTTGGAAAAGTCAAATTGTGCTCAAATTGAAGAGAACTTGAAGAAAAATGGGCTAGACGCTGATCAGACTCAAACTGGGCTAGTGGACTAAGCAGTGCAGGCACAACAAATGAAAAATGCCCATTCTCCATCAGTTCACGCGGCCCACGTAAAATTTCCACGCGGACCGCGTAAGATTTCCACGCGGCCTGCGTGAGTTCCTGCAGGGGCAAAATTCATGATTTTACTTTTGGCTTCTATTTGAAGAATTTTGGTGGGTTTCTTTTGGAACACTTGCACATCCGACTTTGAAGCCTTTTCTCTGGAGATTTTGAAGACTTTGAAGGCCAAGAACCCTCAAGAACATCATCTTTTCATCTCTTGATTCTTGTAAAATGTTGGGTGCAATCTTTTCTGACTTTGCTTTCTTAAGTTTAGCCATGCTTGGCTAGACAAATTTTGGTTGACTTTGGTGAAATCCTTTGACTTTTTGGTTGAATGTTGAAGATTCCATGAATTTGTGTTTGAATCTTTATGAGAATGTTTTGTGTTTTAACATCTTATCACTACTTGTATGTTTTTATTCATGAGTTTAAATGTGTTTATGGTGATTTAGTTGGCTAATTTCTTGATTAAGTAAAAGATCATCAAATTAGCAAGCAACAAGTGATTTTTGTGTTAGTTTTACTTCACACAATCATAAAAACATTTTCTCCAGCATGGTAGTGAAAGCATTTGACTCCTCTTGGATTTGGTGACTTTTTGGTTCATAATGCTAGTTGACTTTCACTAATTACATGCTTAATGGAAATTGTGACTTTGACTAAGAAAATTGTTATGAGCTTCTCTAACCATTTTAACAACTAAGAAAAGTCTAGGTAATCTCAAGCTTCTTGGATTATTATAGCCAAATTAGAGATTCAAAACAAGTATTGCACCATTGGATTCTAATGATATGTTCATCAAAAGTCAAAGTGAGGAAACCTTAAGTCAACCAAGTTTCCCTTATTGATGTTACATCAAAATCTTGTTTTTGTTAAATTATCCATTTAAATCTTAGTTTAGTTTTAGTTTATTTCAAGTATTTCAAAAGACCAAAACTCCCATTTTTATTTTTAGTGTTATTTAACAAGTATTTTTACAAAGAGATTTTTCATACAGTTATAAAATTAGACCAATCTCCGTGGATTCGACCCCTTTACCACTATACACTATTTTACTGTAGAAGATTTAGGGTTATTAATTTTGTTGGCCTCGACAACCACCAAATTTTGGCGCCGTTGCCAGGGATTGGTTTTGATTTAATCAGTTTGTTTCTCTATGCTTAGATCTCATTGTGCAGGTACGCTAATTTAAAACCCTGAAATTAAAAAAAAAGTATGGTTCGGAAATGAACACTCTTTGCATTGAAGACCACCTTTCTGAGCTAGCTCAGTTAGTTATGATGATTGGAAGTGACCAAAGTGTGCAACCCACAACTCTTCCTTGCGATAATTGCGCCCACAATGGACATCATTCCGATATGTGTCCATATTTACGACGAGAATGGGAAGAAGTGCAAGAAAGGGGAAGCTACTACTGGTCAAACCAATGGAGTTATGATCAAGCTAAACATGATCAATGGTGGGACAACAACCAAGATTCAAGATACAACCAATACTAAAGCCCATACCAAGCTTGGAGAAGTGACCAATACCAACCAACTCAACACTTCCAACATCCATATCCTCCGCCTCCTCAACAACCTGAAATTCCAAGCATGTCCTTAGAGGACATTGTGAAAAGCATTGCCACATCTACCCAAATTTTCCAGGAAACAACCCAAGCTAGCCTCAAAATCTTAGAGAAACAAATAACACAACTTGCTCAATCAATAAGTATAATGGAAGATAAAAAAAAACTACCATCTAAAGAGAGCCCATGGCATAGCACATGTGCCATTCCTTTAAAAGATGAGAAAAGTTTTGATGTCCCAAGAGTGTTATATGGAGAAGAGGAAGACGGAGTAGAAGTGGAAGAGGTTATCAAGGAGGAAGAAGAAATTGAGAAAGATGTCAATGAAACTATAGAGGAAGTGTTGGGTGTTAAGGAAAAAGAGGTTGAGCCACCCACTACCATTGAGAAACTAACTCCAGTGGTAGAACAACCACAAGAGTCGGAAACGATAAATCTGTTGGACCCTTCAAATGATACATATCCCGAGAAAGAGGACGCCCAACCGGTAACCAACTCGACCACCATGTCAAAGATGGAATAGTTGGTCACCTTACTAAACAAGTACAAGAAAGAATATGGTTGGATGATTGCTATTATCAAAGGTCTAAGTCCGGTATGGTTCGCCCGTAAAAAGAAAGTCAAATACAAGAAAAGAGTCCTAATGGAGGTGTGGAAACTAAAAAATGTCGACACGGGGCAAGTTTTCAAGGTTAATGGACATCGGTTGAAGCCTTTCTATGGATGTTTTAATGTAAATGTCCAATTCATCTTCCGTTTGGACACCCCAAAATATTGAAGAAAAGATTGGAGGAAGTATCGCCAAAGACGTTAAAGAAGGACATTTTTGGGAAGTATTGTGCTTTCGTCTTTTATAAACCGAAAAAAATGAATTTGAAAATGTTTTTGTTTTGAAATTGTTCATTTTTGAAAATTTTCAAGGTTCATTCTCACCTTTGTTCCGAACTTTTGTCAATTTTTCGAAACCGGACTTTGCGAGAATCATTTTGGTCAAAAATCAAGTTTTTAGAAAAATTTCAAATTTTGAAGTGCAGGAAGTCAAGCGGCCGGCGTGAGAATCCCATGCGGCCCGTGTAAGTGTTTGTGCGGCCACTGTGAGGCCCATTCCTTGCCCGCGTAAAAGAATTACCTCCAACCCTGTTCAGCACATGCGGCCAGCATGCGGGTTCCATGCGGCCCGCGTGGCTGGTTTCAACACTTAGTATTTTTTTGAGCTTCAGTTCACGTGGCCTTTATGCGGCCATTGTGCGGCCCACGTGGTTCAACCCAAAATTCTTCTAAACCTTCTGTGGACTCGAGAGAAAAGAAAGAATGTTACACGCGACCTCTACGCGGCCCGCGACCCTCCCACGCTCCACACGAAAACTCGATTTCCCGGAGATCTACCGGTCGGAATCCCGCGAGACCACCGCCATTCTTCACCATTTTTCCTCCTCTACAAACCCCTATCCTTCTCCCAACATTTCCTTTTCCTTTTAATTTTTCATGCATTTTTTAGTTAGGTTTCATAACATTTTAGTTTTAAGTTAATTTGCATTCATCTTTTTTATTTTACAAAAATTCCAAATATATTTTATTTTCTTCTTTTCTACTTTTTATTTTTGCATAACATTTAGCTTAGGGCATCAACATTCATGCATTTTTGTTATGTGTTTATTCTCACCCCCTTGGATGCCATGGAACAGGTTCACAGTTATTGTATCATTATTGGTCCAGGATCTTGTTGCTATCTCACCCATCGAACCGGGACCACTAGCTGCAGCTTGGGACTTCATACTTGGGATCAGATGCTGGAAGCTTAAAGGGGTAAGTGATCATGTCCAGGTAGTGTCACACCCCCAAACCAGACGGCGGAAACGTCCGGGGGTGGAGGACTTCATTTGTAGTATCACAACACATGCATTATAGTAGTCAGAGTACAAAAAACCATTGTATTTAAAAATTATAAGTATTTACATGTGTTTCATCATTGTATACTGAAACCAAATAGTTATAAAAAAGAAGAAGACAAGACATAAATAGCTCCATCTTCTCAAAAGCACGAGGAGTACATGTCTACTGGTTCCCTAAGAATACAAGTAATTTGAAAAGAGAGTATCAACATAAAGTTGAGTGAGTGCATAAGTATTTATGTTTGAAAGAATGTTTTCTGTTTCTTGAATATGTAAACTGTTCCAGAAAATCCTATATTTTCTGTTGTATATGAAAAGTAGTTTTAATTACATAAAACCGTTCTGTTTGTAAACCATTATTCTGTATTTGTATTCCTTTTGTAAACTTGTATCTGAGAGTGTGCCTGGTTTTATCAACTGCTATTGTAAACTGTAATGTAATACTGTAAACTGTATCTTGTAAACTAGTACTTTGAAAATGTACTTCTTTTTAGTTAATTATACACTAACGTATTGCTAATATCTTTTATATGAGTTATTATAACCATACTGAGTTGATGGCCTGACCCAACGCTATGAATGCGTTGAAAGCTGATGATAACAACTGTCACTCGTAGGTGTGTATGCCTGACTGTAGCTAGCAGTCTGAGTGCGGGGTTGTCAATCCCAATATAGATCTATACACACATTGTTTCGATCCCCGACTGAAGATTCTGGTTATAATGTCAGGACTTTACTATATTGTTTAAATGAATTAAACAACTTGTATCAAATGACTCATAAAAAGCGTATAAACGTTACATGTATAATAGTTATGAAAGCCCAATCATTATGAAATAAATTATTGATAGTATGTTCTTGAATTAGTATTCTTAACATGTAGGTGAAAGATGTATATCCTTGAATAGTTTTGAATCAAACCTTTGTTCTTGTAAAACAATGTACTTTAGTATACTTGAATCGTGAATTTATGTTCTGTGAATCATAAATTATACCTATTTTAATTTATATGGACTTTCTGTATTGATACCGAGTATTCATGAATGCAACCCCTTTCTCAACATGTTACAAAGGGTAATTGAAACTTAATGAACTAACTTTTATACTTGTATACATATACCAATATATATATATATATATATATATATATATATATATATATATAAGTAAAATTTAAATGACACTCGGACAAATAACTGATGCTTATAATCCCACATCCAAACAAGGAAAAGGAACTAAAGTGGGTTATCAGTCCTAAGCCTTTTAAATCAAATTTATATAAATATGTATATACAAGTATGATTTCTGGGAGAAATATAAGTTTATAAAAACATTTAAAAGTAGTTTGATATTTTGAAATTTATTTTGGTGACTTGATGTCATTTTGATACAATCATTGAAAACCATTTGATTTGATGATAACTGAAATCCATTTTGATAAGATATTTGAAACCATTTGTTTATAACACAAAATCTTTGTGTTAGACTTGTATTCCCCCCCTTAAAACAGTAAAAACTATGAAAATACGGGGGTATGAACTCACCTGTAGTGAGTGATTCGAGTGAAAGGTCGATATAGGATGCTAAGTGTCAAGTGAAGTCTCGAACGCAAACGGATCCTATTAAGCATATAATGACACATATATGGATATAATTAGTGTATATAACAACTAATTATGATAGGAAACCACTTTAGAGACTAGGAAACATTTGAATTGAAGTGTTACAATCACATGTGATTGCATTAAAGGGGTTCACGGCCACACAATGGTGTTCACGGCCATGGTGTTCACGGCCAATGATGTTCACGGCCAAGGAAGATCTTGAGGAGGGTTTACGGCCAAGGGAGATGCTCATGGCCATAAACTCTTATTGTTCTTGGGAAATGTTTTTTTTCAAGAGTGTATGTTAAGAGCTTTTATAGAATAACTAGTATACGGAAGGATACTTACGTTTTGAAGCTTGAAGGGGGGGTGTTCAAGGTCTAAAGAGCTAGTGTGTGTTCTTGGTGTTCTTGAAGATCCAACCAAAAGAGATGATTTCATGGATGAAATCATAGGGTTTCACTAGATTAAGCAAGGTATCAACTAACAAATGGAAGAAACACTTACATATTTGAAGATCAAGATGAAAAACTCTTGATGATAGTTGAGAGAAAATCGAGTTTCTTGGGTTGGAAGTGTAAGAAATGGTGAAAAATGAAGGAAATCCATATATATGTGCGAGGGTTCACGGTCCGAGGGTTTACGGCCGTGAACCTCGTTTACGGCCTGATGTCAGTTAGAGTTTACGACCGTGAACAAGTTCCAATGCGATAAGGTTCAACTTTCGAGAAGATAAGATCCGAAGAGTATACGGCCAAAGCCGTTTACGACCTCGTTTACGGCTACGAGGGTTTACGGTCCAAGGAGTATACGACCGTAAACCTTTTGCGGCCCGAAGTGTTTGCGGTCCGAAGTGAAAGAAGAGGATGCGAAGTTTATCGGTTTTTAAGCCCTTTCCTTCTAAATTCAACTATAGATATTTTAAGGATTTTAACAAATAAAGGTTATTATTTTAACCTAAACAAAAACCCAAACAATAAAAAAGACTTTAGTTTACCTTTGTTTAACTTTGGTTGACTAGAGTTGACTTTACAAACAGAAAATAACGGGATGTTACATGTAGTTTCATGAAGAATTATGCATGCAATACTAACAACTTGAGGATATACTATAGCAATGGATGTTCTTAGCCTTACGGTCCATACCGCCGAGAGGATCACACTTGATCATGTTTGAACCGTTAGGATGAAGCACGAGTGTTTGTCCCTGAGTAGAATCCATATCCGGTCTCTTTACATCACCATATTCTTTTTGCGATTTACTTAGGATTTTAGAGAGTCTTTTAGCCCACATTTGGGCATTTTCATTATTTTTGAAAAAGCACAAGTTTGAAAAGGAGCTTAAATATTTATGCTCCATACATGGTCATTTTCAAACTTAGACCATTCAGATTATATTATTACCCTCTCGGTTCCACTTACATACTTTTGGGAACAAAATTTTGAGTCAAAAAAGTCTTCTTGATAAAAAAGAAAAAAAATTCAATATATCAGTGCATTACCTTCAAGTTAATGTAAAAAAAAAAATGTGACATCCCCTAATTTCTCGGCCAGAAAAGACCGATTTAATTTATGCTTTTTAAAATAAAATCAGAGAAATCTTTTTAAAAGATGTTACGGAATTGGTCCCCAAAACAAAACATGATAAAAGTTTATCAAAACCTTTCTTTAAGAAATGTATAGTTTCATTTCATATCAAAACCTCGGGATGTCATGTTCCGATACAGATCAAAAGCATAAACAAGACATTATAAGCCTTTCAACAGTTATTTACAACTACTGGCCTATAATCCAAAAATCTCTCATCATCCTCCGACTATGCTCGGGGTCCACTACCTGTAACATAAAAAGCTGAGTGGGTCAGGCTTGGGAGCCTGGTGAGCATATAGGGTTTTCAACCCACAATAATAATAAACTTATTAAGTTCACCAATCAACAATAACCCTGATTACCCATTCCCGTTATCCTCACTTTACGTCCCTAAACACCTAACACAAGGGACCTAGCCTAAGAAGTATCATCGGGATGGACACTACTACTAAGGGGACTCCTCAGCCATACATGTACTAAAGGCAACCATGAGGGGGATGGAGTACGCCAATGAACATTTAGTTCATCAACACCTACAAGTTGCGAACCTGCTAGTGTTCCACTGGACTGTCTAGAAAGGTCCGTGGTCGTCATCTATACTCCGCTAGACGACGACAACAACAACAACAACATTGAGGCCTCTCATCATTTTAACACCCATCGACTATTTCGTCTACCCATGTTCTACCCAACATATTTGTAGATAAAATATATATATACAGTTTAAAACTTGTATAAAACATCTATTCAACAGTCACCTAAAATAAACAATTAACATATTTACACATAGCATGTATTTTAAGGTAAATACTTCATATCTATGTGTAAAGTGAAAGTAACTACACACTCACATGATTTGATGATAATCGGGCAGCAATTCGTTTCCTAAAACGTTCGTTTCTAATAAAACCGGGAGTTTTATTCAGAAACCGGGCTCTGCGAGGGTCGGGCTTCGAAACCGAAAACATAAATTTCTTGGGCTTCTCGGGCACTTCGGGACGTGTTTCGGGTGTTATAATTGATACCGGGGATTTGGGGGAAGTTGGAATGAAAGAAATATGGGTTTAGGGGCTAAAAGTGACAATTTTCCAAATATTCCCCTGGAGGTCTCGCACCCTCCTATTTATAGGCTGCGAGGCTGCTGATCCAAGGGCTGAGAAGCCTCCACGCGTCACCAAATCCGAAGAGTAGTCCCATGGCTCGCACGTGGGTTGCACATGCGAGGGCCTCGCTGGCAGCTTCTAAGTCGACCGAAGTCCGGGTCCGAGGAGGGGGAGTCCGTGGCACCCTGCGAAGCTCGGATGCGCGAGGAAGGACACACGTCGGATTTTTAGTGGACCACTTTGGATGACTTAGCAGATTTCGGACACGTGGCACGATTTGAGCGAGGGTGACGTGGCCGAAGTCCACGTATGCGAAATTTCTCGGTTTTGACATTTTTTCTCGATTTTCGCGCCAAAACTTCTAAAATCCATAACTTTCGCATACGAGCTCCGTTTTTGACGTTCTTTATATGCACGCGTAGGTAAAATTACGCTCTACAACTTTCGTTTAGACATCGTCGGCTAATTTTGACTTTAATTTTTATATTATTATTTTTAACAGACCGGGACAGGAAATCCGTTAAAAATTCATAACTTCTTCATCCGACGTTCGTTTTCAATTGTCTTTTTACCGTTGTGCTACTATTGACGAGACCTTCAATTCTCGTTTAGGTTGTGTCGGCTAAAAATCACTCGATCTAAAATTCGAGTTTTTAGCTGTCTACTGCTAAGCTGAAACTTCGAAAAATCATAACTTCCTCATACGAAGTCAGATTTGGGCGTTCTTTTTATACCTACTCTCGGTTTAACAAACACTACGACTTTAGTTTAGATCACTAAGGCTAAAAAGTAGTTTATCAAAAACTCACTCTTTACGACATTCGGTACCGTGCCGGTTTTGTCGTGAAACTTCGACAGGTCATAACTTCTTCGTTATAACTCGGATTTTGGTATTCTTTATATATCCGTGATCCTTATCACGACCACTACAACTTTCTTAATAGATATCGGCTTTATCTAATATTTATTTTCAATGCTCATTTTTATTCTTAATTAATTAACTCCTAGTAATTAAGCATAAACCACATAAAACACATAATATTCACATAATTCCTTTCCATTTCTTCAAAATGAGTTACAAAGGTTAACCTAGACTATCACATCAATATTAATGCCTAGGCTAGAAACACGAGCGTTACAATTCTCTCCCCCTTAGGATGATTCCGTCCCTGGAATCGCACATCAGCAAACAAATGCGGGTAGCGACTCATCATGTCACTCTCCGTTTCCCAGGTGAGATTTGGCCCATTCGTATGTTTCCAGCGCACAAGCACTAAATCGACCATCTTGCGTCGCAACTTCATAGTCTTACGGTCAACGATTGCCTCAGGTTGTTCAATTAACATCTTGTTTTCATCCAACCTTAACTCAGAAATCGGAATTATGTCGGGCACATCTCCCGTGAACTTTCTCAAATAACACACATGAAAGGTGTTATGAATACCCTCCAGTTCTTCCGGTAATTCTAGCTTGTAAGCTTGATTCCCGATCCTCTGAAGAACTTTAAATGGTCCAATAAACCTTGGACTCAACTTTCCCCTTTTACCAAATCTTATAAGTCCCTTCCATGGCGAGACTTTAAGTAAAACTGAATCTCCAACTTCGAATGATATCGGTTGTCTTTTCTTGTCAGCATAGCTCTTTTGACGATCTTGAGCAGCTAACATCCTTTCCCTTATCACTTTCAACTTTTCAGCAGTCTGATGGACTATTTCAGGTCCCATAAACTGCTTTTCCCCAGCTTCCATCCAACATGATGGCGTTCGACACTTTTCTCCATACAAAGCGTGATAAGGTGCCATCTTGATGCTTGAGTGGAAACTATTATTATAGGAAAGTTCTACTAGAGGTAAATGTTCATCCCAGTTACCTTGGAATTCCAGGGTACATGCTCTCAGCATATCCTCCAACATTTGAATCGTTCGTTCACTTTGACCATCAGTTTGCGGATGGTAAGCTGTACTCAAACACAACTTGGTACCCAATTCCTCTTGTAGACTCCTCCAAAACCTTGAGGTAAAACGGCTGTCACGATCGGATACAATCGTTAACGGAACACCGTGAAGCCTCACAATTTCCTTCACGTAAGAATTCGCAAGTTTATCCATAGACCATTTCTCGTTGGCTGCTATGAAATGCACACTCTTAGTGAAGCGATCAACGAACACCCAAATCATGTCGTGACCATTCCTTGTTCTAGGCAGTTTAGTCACAAAATCCATGGTGATGTCCTCCCATTTACCCATGGGTACAGGTAAAGGTTCTAAACTCCCATACGGTTTCTGATGATGTGCCTTAACCCTAGCACATGTTACACACTCGGCCACATACTTAGCAACATCGAGCTTCATCGTCGGCCACCAGTAATAGGGTTTTAGATCCCTATACATTTTCGTATTGCCGGGATGAATCGAGCACATGGTTTTGTGAGTTTCTTCCATCAGAAGACCTCTTACTCCTCCCGTCCTAGGTACCCAAATCCTATCTTTGAATACCTTCAATCCTTGACCGTTTGTATCAAACACCAACGTTTTTCCCAAACGTTCCTCCTTTCGGTCATTTTTCTCCAAAACTTCCTCCTAAGCTTTCTTTATACTTTCCACGATGGTCGAGACGACTTTAATTCTCAACGCTCTTGGCCTCTTCTTTTCAAGATTTTCCTTCCGACTGAGAGCATCAGCAACTACATTTGCTTTACCAGGGTGGTAAAGTATCTCACAGTCGTAGTCCTTGAGTAACTCCAGCCAACGCTGTTGCCTCATGTTCAATTCCTTCTGATTAAAGAGATATTGAAGACTCTTATGATCAGTGAAAAGTTTACATTTAGTACCATAAAGATAGTGCCTCCATATCTTTAAGGCGAATACTACCGCTGCCAACTCCAGATCATGAGTGGGGTAGTTCTTTTCATGCTCTTTTAATTGCCTCGATGCATACGCTATCACTTTATCCCTTTGGGTCAGAACACATCCTAACCCAACTCCAGAGGCATCACTATAAACTGCAAAGTCATCAACTCCTTCAGGTAATGAAAGAATCGGTGCTTCACACAATCTCTTCTTTAACTTTTCAAAGGCTTCCTTATGCTTTTCATTCCAAGCATAAGTAGCTCCTTTGTGGGTCAAAGCTGTTAATGGAGTAGCGATCGACGAAAAGCCTTGGATAAATCGGCGATAATATCCGGCTAATCCTAAAAAGCTTCGAATCTCCGTAGGACTTTTTGGTTGTTCCCACTTCATCACAGCTTCAATCTTTGCTGGGTCAACCATTATTCCTTCTTGGTTAACCACATGACCTAAAAATTGGACTTCTTGAATCCAAAATTCACATTTGGAGAACTTTGCATACAACTTCTCCTTTTTCAGAACTTCTAGCACTTCACACAGATGCTTATAATGCTCCTGCTTGCTTTTCGAATAAATCAAGATATCATCTATGAATACTATCACGGATTTATCAAGGTATGGTTTACAAACCATGTTCATCAAATCCATGAAAGCTGCTGGGGCATTGGTCAGTCCGAATGACATAACCAAAAATTCATAGTGTCCATATCTTGTTCTGAACGCAGTCTTTTCGATATCCTGCTCTCTCACCTTTAGTTGATGGTATCCTGACCTAAGATCGATCTTCGAGAAATAGCTCGAACCTTGCAACTGATCGAACAGGTCACCGATCCTCGGCAACGGATACTTGTTCTTTATTGTCGCTTTATTCAGCTCTCTGTAATCGATGCACATTCTCATGCTCCCGTCTTTCTTCTTTACAAATAACACCGGGGCTCCCCAGGGTGATGAACTAGGTCGAATGAAACCTTTGTCCAATAACTCCTGAAGTTGTGTCATAAGTTCTTTCATCTATGTTGGTGCTAATCGATACGGTGCTTTTTCTATCGTTCCTGGTAACAAGTCGATACGAAACTCCACTTGTCGATCAGGGGGCAATCCGGGAAGATCTTCGGGAAAGACTTCCGGATAATCACACACCACCGGAATATTCTGCACCTCCTTCTTTTCCTTCTTAGCATCGATCACGAAGCTAGATATGATGTACACCCCTTGGCCAAACACTTTCTGGCTTTCATTAGGGAAATGATTCCAGAATTTACTCTGCGTTTGTCTCCATACACCATAAACGACTCTTTCCTTGGTGGGTTTACTTTTACTATCTTCTTCTTACACAATATTTCGGCATCATTGGCGCTAAGCCAATCCATTCCTAAAACTATGTCGAAACCATTTAACTCGATAGGCAATAATTCCTCGTGGAACTTATTCCCATACAAGTCAATGAGGATGTTTTTCATACGATGGCTAACAGGTACAAACTTGCCACTAGCAATTTCGACTAATAAAGCATTAACTAGTTTATCAACAGGCAAAGCTAGTTTTCTACCAAATTCATGAGAAATAAAGGAGTAATTGGCTCCAGAATCAAACAAAATTTGGGCAGGCAATTCGTTTACGAGAAAGGTACCTGAAGCGACATCGGCTTCTTCTTTCGCAGCTTCAAGTGTCATCTGAAAGGCTCTCGCCTTCGGCTTTGGTGGAAGATTGGGTTTTGCTGCGTCTTTCTTCTTCGGGCAATCCTTCAAAATATGCCCTTCTTCATGGAACCCATGACAGGCGTTATTAGTGAAGGTGCATTCATTGGCATAATGCCCTGGCTTTCCACATTTGTAACAAGTGAGTCCCACGCTGCATTTCCCAGCATGTTTCTTCTTACACTTGTCACACCACTTGGCTTCGGCTCCTCCTTTGAATTTTCTCGAACCAGACTTCGAGAATTTGTTCTTTTTATTGGATCCTGAAGTTCCTTCAAACTTTCTCTTTTCGCCAACTTCAACCTTGCTGGCGGCTCTCCCCTTAATCATATCTTCAACAGACTTGGCAGCCCAGATATCTGCCTCCAAAGTAAGTGCCTGACGTACTGGCACCACATACTCCCATGGAAGTCCCTTTGCGTACCTATCAATTTTTGCCAGCTCATCTGGGACAATACGCAAAGCAAACTCCATTTTGTCTGTGAAGTTATTCGTATATTCATCAACGATCATACTCCCCTTCTTCAACGTTAGAAATTGGTTTCCTAACTCAAGTATGTTTTGGGCCGAGCAGTACTTGCACTTAAAGTGCACCAAGAACTCTGCCCAAGTCAGTTGCAGTGGCTCATTAGGGCTTAGGGTTTTCCCCAGAGTGTTCCACCAATGAGCAGCACTACCCCTGAACTGACGTACTGCAAATGTGGTTTGTAACTTGCCTTGGCAACCACAAGTCATGAAAGACAATTCCATTTCCGAGATCCAGTCCATTACTCCGACGGGATCTTCCTTTCCAGTGAAGGTCGATGGCTTGCAAGTCATAAAGTCCTTATACTTGCACCCATTTCTCTCCACTCTATCCTCGTGGTTATTTCTCCCAACCACGAGCGGTTCACTATGACCAACCGATCTGTTGTTGTTCCCTTCTTCAGATCGATCGTCATTTAATTCACGTTGTTCAACAGGAGTTGAAAGTTCATCCCTGTTGTTCAGCAACATTTGCCTTAATTCCTCCCTTTGTTCAGCCATCATGGTCTGAATCATAGTTCGTACTCCAGCCATGGTGATGGGTTCTGGTGCAGCTCCTACTATAGGCACCTGTTCCACCACTTGGGGTTGAGGTTGTTGGTTTCTGTTTGCATTTCCCGCTCCACTTCGAGTTCTTGCCATTATAATCTATATACCGAATAAGGCGAATTTAGGTCTTTATCCTCGATAGATATTTCAATTCCCTTATTACTCTGAAACGTTTACACGGTAGTTCTAATATCTTAATCATACGCTTAGAATCCTACACACATAAGGTTCCCAGATCCGGTCGGCAACAGACCATAGATCCGAACAAATAATGGCATATATGACAAACATATAACATTTAGCACATAAAAGCTTTTTAGGCATCTTTCCTAAAATAAACTAGTGCTCGTGTCTAAAATATGGTAGACACTCACCTCACAATCATCACTTAGCATTCTAAGTTCAAGTCTAGAAATCCTACAATTTCTTAGTTCTCTTAAACTAATTCTCTGATACCAATTGTGACATCCCCTAATTTCTCGGCCAGAAAAGACCGATTTAATTTATGTTTTTTAAAATAAAATCAGAGAAATCTTTTTAAAAGATGTTGCGGAATTGGTCCCCAAAACAAAACATGATAAAAGTTTATCAAAACCTTTCTTTAAGAAATGTATAGTTTCATTTCATATCAAAACCTCGGGATGTCATGTTCCGATACAGATCAAAAGCATAAACAAGAAATTATAAGCCTTTCAACAGTTATTTACAACTACTGGCCTATAATCCAAAAATCTCTCATCATCCTCCGACTATGCTCGGGGTCCACTACCTGTAACATAAAAAGCTAAGTGGGTCAGGCTTGGGAGCCTGGTGAGCATATAGGGTTTTCAACCCACAATAATAATAAACTTATTAAGTTCACCAATCAACAATAACCCTGATTACCCATTCCCGTTATCCTCACTTTACGTCCCTAAACACCTAACACAAGGGACCTAGCCTAAGGAGTATCATCGGGATGGACACTACTGCTAAGGGGACTCCTCAGCCATACATGTCCTAAAGGCAACCATGAGGGGGATGGAGTACGCCAATGAACATTTAGTTCATCAACACCTACAAGTTGCGAACCTGCTAGTGTTCCACTGGACTGTCTAGAAAGGTCCGTGGTCGTCATCTATACTCCGCTGGACGACTACAACAACAACAACAACAACAACAACAACAACATCGACGCCTCTCATCATTTTAACACCCATCGACTATTTCGTCTACCCATGTTCTACCAAACATATTTGTAGATAAAATATATATACAGTTTAAAACTTGTATAAAACACCTATTCAACAGTCACCTCAAATAAACAATTAACATATTTACACATAGCACGTATTTTAAGGTAAATACTTCATATCTATGTGTAAAGTGAAAGTAACTACACACTCACATGAATTGATGATAATCGGGCAGCAATTCGTTTCCTAAAACGTTCGTTTCTAATAAAACCGAGAGTTTTATTCAGAAACCGGGCTCTGCGAGGGTCGGGCTTCGAAACCGAAAAGATAAATTTCTCGGGCTTCTCGGGCACTTCGGGACGTGTTTCGGGTGTTATAATTGATACCGGGGCTTTGGGGGAAGTTGGAATGAAAGAAATATGGGTTTAGGGGCTAAAAGTGACAATTTTCCAAATATTCCCCTGGAGGTCTCGCACCCTCCTATTTATAGGCTGCGAGGCTGCTGATCCAAGGGCTGAGAAGCCTCCACGCGTCACCAAATCCGAAGAGTAGTCCCATGGCTCGCACGTGGGTTGCGCATGCGAGGGCCTCGCTGGCAGCTTCTAAGTCGACCGAAGTCCGGGTCCGAGGAGGGGGAGTCCGTGGCACCCTGCGAAGCTCGGATGCGCGAGGAAGGACACACGTCGGATTTTTAGTGGACCACTTTGGATGACTTAGCAGATTTCGGACATGTGGCACTATTTGAGCGAGGGTGACGTGGCCGAAGTCCACGTATGCGAAATTTCTCGGTTTTGACATTTTTTCTCGATTTTCGCGCCAAAACTTCTAAAATCCATAACTTTCGCATACGAGCTCCGTTTTTGACGTTCTTTATATGCACGCGTAGGTAAAATTACGCTCTACAACTTTCGTTTAGACATCGTCGGCTAATTTTGACTTTAATTTTTATATTATTATTTTTAACAGACCGGGACAGGAAATCCGTTAAAAATTCATAACTTCTTCATCCGACGTTCGTTTTCATTTGTCTTTTTACCGTTGTGCTACTATTGACGAGACCTTCAATTCTCGTTTAGGTTGTGTCGGCTAAAAATCACTCGATCTAAAATTCGAGTTTTTAGCTGTCTACTGCTAAGCTGAAACTTCGAAAAATCATAACTTCCTCATACGAAGTCAGATTTGGGCGTTCTTTTTATACCTACTCTCGGTTTAACAAACACTACGACTTTAGTTTAGATCACTAAGGCTAAAAAGTAGTTTATTAAAAACTCACTTTTTACGACATTCGGTACTGTGCCGGTTTTGTCGTGAAACTTCGACAGGTCATAACTTCTTCGTTATAACTCGGATTTTGGTATTCTTTATATATCCGTGATCCTTATCACGACCACTACAACTTTCTTAATAGATATCGGCTTTATCTAATATTTATTTTCAACGCTCATTTTTATTCTTAATTAATTAACTCCTAGTAATTAAGCATAAACCACATAAAACACATAATATTCACATAATTCCTTTCCATTTATTCAAAATGAGTTACAAAGGTTAACCTAGACTATCACATCAATATTAATGTCTAGGCTAGAAACACGAGCGTTATAAAAAAATCAAGCTGGAATAATGTTAGATAGGTGACCGGTTCAATTATTGAACAAATCTTCCTACATTTTGGTCACCCGGTGTTTGATACTCATTTATTTAGGTATGTTTTATTGTATATAGATCGAGTTGTTTTTTTCGCAAATTGGTGATGTTAGGGAGTCTGTCGAGTCGGATACTACGTGAGGTTTGGTCCAACACTAAGTGAACTGATTCCTACAATGATGCCCGAGCGATGAAACCCAATCACACTTGAGAGTGGCCGACAGACGTGAGATCACGCAACTTTCATGATAAGAGTGTACATGTAAGAAAAGAGCTCCATACGAGCCCATCCATTTACTTTCTCTCTACTACAGATGTTCTTCATTGTATGCATGTTCCATTGGGGCTGTGACTGAGCATCCCTCCTAATTCACCTAGAGGAGTTGCTCAGCATGTGGTTTATGGTTCCATTGTCATCAGATGAAAAATTCGTGAGATAATAGCAAGATCAATTCTGACCATGTTGACTAACGGTGATCAGGTTCCGCGGTTCTATCCATTCTTTTTATTTTTCTTAGGGTAGTTCAACCCGAGTTCATTTTAGTATTGTCTTACTTGAGGACAAGTAAGGTTTAAGCTTGGTGTGATTTGATAGTTTCATTTTATTTACTTCTTTCTATAGTTTATTTTAGCATATTTCATTCACATTTTAGTTAATTTTCATGCATATTTTCGTTTTTGTTATTCTATGACCACTTTCGGGCACTTTCTAGTTTCGTAAGTATAATTGCATATTTTAAGGATACTAGCGGATCAGGATCTTTGGGAAGCGATTGGGCTTAGAAGTCGTCAAGAATTTTGGGCTTGATAACTATGGAGATGATGCATGGAGTGGGCTTGTCAATTACTTGAAGGCTTGGCAGAATTAAACTTTAAATTTGCAAGATGCGGGAGAAATTCTGAGTGTGCGGAGATTGATGATCGGGCGATTACGAGAGCTTTGGAGGATTTGGAAAAGTCAAATTGGGCTCAAATTGAAGAGAACTTGAAGAAAAATGGGCTAGAAGCTGATCAGACTCAAACTGGGCTAGTGGACTAAGCAGTGCAGGCCCAACAAATGAAAAAGGTCCATTCTCCATCAGTTCACGCGGCCTGCGTAAGATTTCCACGCGGCCCGTGTGAGTTCTTGCAGGGGCAAATTCGTGATTTTACTTTTGGCTTCTATTTGAGGAATTTTGGTGGGTTTCTTTTGGAACACTTGCACATCCGACTTTGGAGCCTTTTCTCTGGAGATTTTGAAGACTTTGAAGGCCAAGAACCCTCAAGAACATCATCTTTTCATCTCTTGATTCTTGTAAAATGTTGGGTATAATCTTTTCTAACTTTGTTTTCTTAAGTTTAGCCATGCTTGGCTAGACAAATTTTGGTTGACTTTGGTGAAATCCTTTGACTTTTTGGTTGAATGTTGAAGATTCCATGAATTTGTGTTTGAATCTTTATGAGAATGTTTTGTGTTTTAACATCTTATCACTACTTGTATGTTTTTATTCATGAGTTTAAATGTGTTTGTGGTGATTAGTTGGCTAATTTCTTGATTAAGTAAAAGATCTTCAAATTAGGAAGCAACAAGTGATTTTTGTGTTAGTTTTACTTCACACAATCATAAAAACATTTTCTCCAGCATGGTAGTGAAAGCATTTGACTCCTCTTGGATTTGGTGACTTTTTGGTTCATAATGCTAGTTGACTTTCACTAATTACATGCTTAATGGAAATTGTGACTTTGACTAAGAAAATTGTTATGAGCTTCTCTAACCATTTTAACAACTAAGAAAAGTCTAGGTAATCTCAAGCTTCTTGGATTATTATAGCCAAATTAGAGATTCAAAACAAGTATTGCACCATTGGATTCTAATGATATGTTCATCAAAAGTCAAAGTGAGGAAACCTTAAGTCAACCAAGTTTCCCTTATTGACTTTACATCAAAATCTTGTTTTTGTTAAAATGTCCATTTAAATCTTAGTTTAGTTTTAGTTTATTTCAAGTATTTCAAAAGACCAAAACCCCCATTTTTATTTTTATTGTTATTTAACAAGTATTTTTACAAAGAGATTTTTCATAGAGTCATAAATTGAACCAATCTCCGTGGATACGATCCCTTTACGACTATACACTATTTTAGTGTAAAAGATATAGGGTTTTTAATTTTGTTGGCATCGACAACCACCAGTAAATTAAATCCGTTCCCTGTGATCGACTCCCGACTTACTGAAACTATTCTATAATCCGACTAGGTACACTTCCTAGGTGCATTCTATATAGTTAAGTTTGTTAGGTTGTAAATTTAAAACTAGTGGGTAATTCTTAGCACATCACTTATATGCTGTGTTTTGTAGGTTATGTTTTGAGTATGGTTAGGTGAATTAGAGGTATCAGGTATGAACTTAGGGAAGGTACAGGTAGGTGTGGAAGGTAGTATTCGACCTATACTACCGGAAGCACATGACCTGTACCCGAGACAAGGGCAGACCTGGAAAACTCTAAGGAGTCCGGTGAGGAGGAATCCCTTCGAACTTCCTTATTGATTGCTTTATATGTTGTATTTTCAGTTTGAGGATGGTGATGGCTACGCGAGGAGGTTCAGGTTTGGGACCGATCGGGTTCAGGTTCTGGTGCAGAGCCGATTGATGAGAGGCTGTACGAGCTTATCGCAACCGAGGTTACTCGCGGCATCCCTGATGCTACCCCAGTGATTTTTGGTACCGTCAAGGAGGGGATTATGGATATTATGGACGAGCGGCTCAGGTTTTTTCGAGCCGAGATCGCTACGGGTCAGATTGGGACTCGAACTCCCTCATTTCGGGAGTTCAAGGCGTGCAGAGCGCCTGAGTGCTTTGGGGTTAGGACCCCATTGCTAGTCGCCGCTAGATCGCTGGCACGGAGAATGCTCAGTGCACGAGCTTTTTCCCGGAGGCGGCAAAGGTGGGATTCATGTCCTGTATGTTGAGAGATCGGGCGCGAGACTGGTGGAAGGAGGTTACCCATGAGGTTGGGACGGCAGTGGGTCAGGCTAAGAAGCCTAAGACCTCTGATCCTTCTAGTAGAGGCCAACAGGGTCGGGACCATTATGCCAAGTGTGGCAAGCCGCACATTGGGCATTGTCGGGTAACGTGCTCAGTATGTTACAGTTGTGGCCCAATCGGACCACATGAGCATGGAGTGCCCCTAGAAGGGCTTGATTTGTTTCCACTGTAACCAGACTAGCCATAAAAAGGCTGATTGTTCAAGGTTGTCTGGTGGAGAAATCTTGGCGCCTGCGCCAGCCACCTTGAGGATTACTGATGGCCGTTAGGGCAAGGCGGAGGCTCCTGCGGTGAAGAGTAGAGTGTTTCAGTTGACCACTGATGAGGCCCGAGCAGTGTCGGATGTAGTTACTGGTATGTGACTTATATTTATCTTTTATTGCTTTCTTGTTATGCTTATGTTGTTATGATCTTGTATAGGGACCTTTTTGGTCAATGGATTGTCGGCTCATGTTCTTTTTGATTCAGGGGCTACCTGATCCTTTGTATCTCTTGCGCTCAGTAAGAAGTTTCAAGACGCTCCGGGGACTATGGATTCCCCTCTGGAGGTGGAGATCGCGGGTGATCGTACTGTCAGCGTTGCGAGGGTATTCCGTAGATGTGTTCTGAGCATGTTCGGCGAGAGGTTTCCTATCGAATTGGTATTGATTCCATTGAGGGGATTGAAGGTAATCATCAGGATGGACTGGTTGAGGCCCAATAGGGCCGTGATTGATTGTGAGTGGTAGCTGGTGAGAGTTAGAACCCCAAGTGGGGGAGAACTAGTCATCACTAGTGAGAGAGCTTCGCATGGGCCATCTCTCTGTTCAGCCGCAAGGGCTAGGAGGTTTTTGTCACGCCCCATTAAAGCGGAAACACGAAGAGTGACAGGCTAAGGTCTCATCACAAAAGGTAAATAGGAGTACCAACCATAAACATTAAGCGTTTTAAGTTTACACCGCGTACAAAACAAATACATTAAGTTTTCACAATACATAGTTTAATACATAACAAAAGAAACAACTTAAATCATGCTGGTGTCTTATTGATTCATTGACCGTTCCCTGAAGAGCATGCAAAAATGAGGGTCAACTATAAAATAGTTGGTGATTTCACAGGTTTATAATAGTACATTATTTCAACAAGAAAATATAGTTTGTTAAATAAAAGTTCTAGTTCAAAAAATGATGAATGCCATTGCATTCCGTTCACAACCAAGCCTAATGACCGTTCTTTCCCCATTCCATCATGTCCATGGTTCCCATGATGTCCGTTCATGGAAAATATGCACTCGCGGTTTTGGGCGAGTGGGGGCTGTCGACCCCAAATAACGTTATCCATAAGACCATCGGCTCAAATACGAGTTAATAGGTTGTATCGGTTCTCCAGGGACTTATCATACAAGTTAATAACACCAAATTCATAGTACAAGTTCATAATACAAGGTTCATACAACAAAGTTCATATCATATAGCTCATAACACAAGTTTATCAAGTAATGTTCATAGAAATTGTAGCATGCTTTCCACCCCAAAACATTTAAAAACAGAAAATAGGGGGAGGCGTGAATACTCACAATGGAAAGTTTGTGGCTCGGGATTCACGGGTTAATGTTGACGAGTGCGATTCCTAAAAGCGTCCCACGGAACAAATGGTTTCTAGTGAGATATAATTCACTAAGCTATTTTCTAGGAACTACCTATCCAACTAGTGGTGTCGTAAAAGTGCCCAAAGTATACACGATTCATTATCGGTAACATTAATTAATATTGCATTGTGTTCAAAATTTCACAAAGGCATGAAAATAAATTCCAAAAAATTACAAAAATTAGTTTTCTGGTTCTAACAAAGGGCATTGGTGTCCAGAAATTTTGTAGACATTTTTGAAGGTCATTTAATATTTATTTGTAAATTAAGTCCCAAATAATAGAGAAAATTCAAAATAAATGGTAAACAATTTCTAAAATTCTCAATTTAATTTTTACAGGTTCTCATAATGTTCTCAATGTTGAGAAAAATATTGGTTAGGGTCTTTGAGTCCAATAACCTGAATTTGTAAATTCATGCTCCAATTTAACGAAAAATATGGATAAAATACCAAACAAAGTCCAAATCATCTGAACATTTACATGGCTTTCTTATTTTGTGAATATATTAATACTACAATATTTTATATTTTTATCTCTTTTGAAAACGATTATTTTGAATTTACAGCCATTAAATCATTATTTTTATAGAAAACGAAGAAACTGGTTCTAACCCTTGGGGTTTTACAGGTCATCACTTGTATATATGAACTTTCATAAAACAATTTGTTAAAAATATATTTAGAATCAAAATAGGATATTCAACGCTAACATGTTAAACAATGTTGCACAATATAATGCATGAGTTCTAGATGTAGCTGAAAGTTCACGAATTTGTGTAGAAAATTCTGTGCGGTTTTAATCCACGAAATTTTAGGCATTATTTTTTAGATATGTTAAGTTTCTAAACTATTTTTCCTCACATTTAAGTTTGGGTTTAAGACCCTTGATCATGTAAAGAAAAACTAATGATCACAGAAAAAGTTCTGTTTGCGCAACTGTTTTGTAAAAATTGTCAAAAATCAGATTTTTAATGTTTTACAGTAAGGCCAATTGGGTTCGAATGTTAACGCAAAGAACTAGCTCTCAGAAGAAGAATATCGTGATTTGGTTTAGTAATGAGTGAGTTGTACCCATTCAAAACTGAACAAAATATTCTGACATAATGCATGTCATCCTTGGTTGCTTTGAGTGCCCCCTTAGGGTCACTTTCACAAAGACAACATGCATACTTCTTTTATGGTCGAAGATGTTAGTGATTTTATAGAACTAATGTTATTTAAGTGGAATGGGATTAATTTGTTGATCAGTGTCACTTTGACAATTATTGAACAAATCGGTATGGTGCGGAGTGCATATTTGTTTAATTTTGTCTTTGTTGAAAGTATACTGCTATTTTGGGGCGAAGCCCCTGAACCGATGGGGGTCCGGGGGCAGCGCCCCTGGGAGAGGGGTCCAAGGGGCGGCAGCCCCTGGCGAGGTCCAAGGGTTAAAAGGTATGTTACCTTTTAACCCTTGGAATGAGATTTATTTTGCAAAGGGGTCCTTCCATATGCTAGGCGTACATATGCGTACGCTTAGTGTACTGGGGTGGTTTGTACGCCCTCATGCACCACGTACACTGGGCGTACTAAGGCGTACGTGGCCTGTGACAAAACCCTAATCTTAGGGGATGTACCATATTTCAGCTTTCTTTTGGCTTTCAGACCTCACTCTTATCAGCCCCCACTGCCTCCAAACGTCCCTAAAAACCCTAAGTTGCCATTAGAATTTATCCTTGAGCTTGATGTGTCAAAAGTAACCCTTTTTGGGGTGTTTTCAAGAAGAAGAAGGTGGTGAACAAGTCTTGGTCATGGTTGAGCTTCTAGATCTTGCATCTACATCACCTTGAGAAGCTTTTGGAGTGTGAGATTTACGAATCGGTAGCCAAGCAGTATTATTTACTTTCATTCTAAGGTGAGTCTTTTCACTATATCAATGGGTCAAAGGCACCAATTCCGACCCATTACTTGGCATGTGAATTGATAATTGATTATGTATTAATTGTCTGAAGACCCCGAGTGTAGCTCGTGACACATATGAAGACCATGGGGGTAACCCATGACACTTAGATATCAGACCATGGGGATAGCCCATGGCATTCCAGGTAAAGACCATGGGGGTAGCCCATGACACTTGGATATCAGACCATGGGGGTAGCCCATGACATTCTAGGTAAAGACCATGGGGTAGCCCATGGCAATTATATGTATGTCACATGGTATTCCTTGGTTTTATGTTATTTGATATTTTGGGAACTCACTAAGCTTTTGCTTACAGTTTATTTGGGTGTTTTCAGGTACTTCCGGTACTAAAGGGAAGAGCCCGACTTGATGACGCAACATTCACTCTCTAGCATTTTTTGCATTTATTGATATTGATACTCTGATATTTTGACATGATATGATGGAATGGATTTTTGGGAACAAATTATGATTATAATTTCCTATTTTAAACATGAAATTTTTTATCTGATTTTCGGTCTGTTACATCTCTCACGTTTCCGTCTCCTGTGCCATCTATGTGACTGATTCCTCTGTTGCCTCCCGTCTTGTAGGGTTAGAATCAGTCCATCTCTCAAACTCTGCAGACAAAAGCATCGACCATAGTCTAGGGTTTGAATCAGTCTAAGGTTCACCGTCATTTTTCTTTTTTCTCACACGCTCTCCAGAACCACCGCCATGACACACACTCCTTTGTGCGTTCTCAATCGTGAAATAGAAAACGAGGGATGAGAGATTGATGAGAGTATGAAAAATCGTGAGAAAGTGAAGGAATGGTGCCGAGAGATAGAGCGATTTGAAGAAAATAAGAATGAAAGATATTAGTGGCGACATCATGTTGCTTCACTAGCCGACCAACGTCGGCTAGTCGGCAACGACGACGGCGACCTGAGCTGGTGGTGGTCGAATTGTTCCTCTATATTCATGAAAGTGAATGGTGGTGACAGCACGTTACAATAAATTTTTTTACCCCAAACTCATAAATTTTGCTTTATATCTCCAAACTATCAAGTCTTGGGAATTAGATACCTTATAGCCATCCTCTAAATGTACAAAAATTGTATGTTTTTTTTTGTTAATCTTTTACTCATCCATTTTTTATACTATGTTTTTCATCTCATTTGTTGTATAACATTTTTTATAATTCAGAAACCTTGTTGGATGTAGATATATTGGCACTCTTCCATGGTCCATATCACAAATGGTTGGCACCCTTCCATGGTCCATATCACGAATGGATTCTCTAGAATACTTGTGAGTAACTTTTTATATTTAAAAACTTGAATTATACTTTGGTTTTGTCAGTTATGTTTTCTTTTTTATTGTTGAACATCAATGTTGCCTACAAACTAATTAGTGGCCATTGCCTCACATGTTCTGGCAACTTTCATCTCTTCCGTTTATTTGCTTTTGATGTTTTACCCTAATTTTGAAAACATGCCCCTAAGGAGAATGAAGAAATAACTTATTTAGACAAAAGATAGAGAAGAATTCAAACGAGGACTAATCATTTTGTGTTCATACTCTTATTCTCTGTTATGTTCTCAACTTAGACATCACCTCCACCCATAAGTATCTTTTTCATTTTTATGTTAACAACGGGTATAAGATGGTAGTTATCGACAACTAGTGGCAGGTGGTATGTTTTTCACTTTTACAATTAACCGTAAAAGATTCAATTTCATTAGGGATCAGACATAATTACTAGGCATATCTTATTAGCTTTATCTATATTTGCTTATAAACTATCATGCTTATTTAAGGATGCCAACATCCATGCAATGTAATCGATAATTCTTTAAGGCATGTTACATGATTCAGAAAATCAACTTTATCATAAATCATTTGAAGTGGCTGCAAAGGTATATATTCAATTATGTTTCACTTATTTTTTTTAGTTAATTTATAAAACAATGTTTCGTATTTTCACCAATTTATGCAACTAACATTATTAATAAAACAATGGTTCACCTTTTTACCAATATATCTGGATGGGTTATTCTTGCTATGTTGATTGTGGTGTAGAAACACTCAATTTGATTTGCAATTACAAGAAAGACAAGCTGAAATGGACGTGTAATTAGTTGATTGCAAATAAGATAACATGAAATGGATATGCACATGGGCGGATTATGTATAGGGCCAGGAGGGGCTTTGCCCCCCCCTGATATTTGGGTTAGAAATAACAAATATATCTTCAAAAGTTTTAATTATAGGCTTATTAGTGTCAAAATTGGGCTGTCGCCCCTCCCGATTTCAGTCCGACTTCCAAAACAAGCGACAAGAAGTCAAAATCAATCCGTATCTTACCCAGTTCCTCTCCCATCGTCGCTAGTCGCTACCTTCGTACCTTGCTCAGTCGCTGCCCGTCGGTCTCGCCATTCACCACCGCAGCAGCTCTCGTCGGTCACTGGAAATCAGGTATGTAATGCTCCTGTTCTCCCGTTCTCTCAACCTCTCAGATTCATCTATTCTTGAACTTGGAATAGTAGAATTGGGAATTAGAATTTACAAATCTGAAATCTCAATTCTCATATCCTGAGTTAGTTTATGTTTTTTACTTAGCTGTCTAGTACTCTAGTTGATGATTTGTTTAGCTCTTCAAGCTGTCGATTAATGACACCACAGTAACAGAAAAAAAAAGACTGATTTTGCTTGTTGTTGGGATTTGGTATACAACTAATTCTACTGGAAATTAATAGCCAATCTATTTAGTATTGAAACTTGAGTATCATTTTGCTTGTTATTGGGATTTGGTATACAACTAATTATGATTTCACACACATTTAAATGGATTTTTGTAGAAAATTGCTAATGTTTGTCTAGAATGAATTGATTGATCAGTAATATGCATTGTTCCTCCATTTGCTTGTTATTGGAATTTGGGAATCAACTAATTAGGATTTCACACACTGTTAAATGTTCTCTTTTGCAGAAATTTGCTAATGTTTTATCTAAATTGAGCTGATGTTTTGTCTAAATTGAGCTGACAAGTGATGAGTGATGAGCATTGCTTTCGTTTATCTAATATTTGATTTTTATTGCCCTAAATTTGATTTAAGTTAGAGGGCTGATTTTGAATGAATTTTTCCGCCATTTTGATTTGTATAGATACAATCACGGTAATTTAAGGTATTTTGGTGTTTAATTGCTGAAATTAGGTAACGTTAATTTTAGTTTCTAATACTCTCGGCCCCCCCAAACTATACGTTCAAGCTCCGCCCCTGGATATGCAACAAACACAACTAGAAGAAAAAAATGGCGGCCATTTTGAGACATTTGAACAACCCACTTGGTAATCTGTCAAATAGTTCTTAGCTTTATGTTTTTGTTAGACATTAATGTATTTGACTATTTTAATGTATTTGACAAATTTTCTTATAATGAATATTATTTTTTGTGGTTGAATATGAATATATTTTTAGGTCTAATGTATTGGGTTTTTCTTGCATTTTGGGTAGAAAAAATCTGAATTTTATTACAATTATTTAATTTAAAAAAAAAATCCTTTTAGTGACAGATTTTCGACAGATAAATCCGTCACAACAAATTGGAAAAGTCGTAGGCAATTTGTAGTAAAATATTTTGTAGTCAATCCGTAAGAAATGATTATGTAGGGAGGTAGGTAATAATTCTGTAGGAAATCCGTAGATGATAATTTTGTAGGTGATCTGTAGTAAAAAAAGGTTACGTAGGTAGCCCGTAGGTAAATGTAGCTATAGGCAATCCGTAGGTAAATTACCAACGAAAATTTCCATAGGCAGTAGGAAATTCTGTAGGTAATCCATCACAACCAATTACCCACAAGCTATATTCCTACGGAGCGGTTTCCGTAGGCAATCCGTAGGTAACCTGTTTTACCTACAGATTACCTACGGAATCTGTAGTAGGTAATGTGCAATTTTTCTAGTAGTGATGTTGTTGTTAAGAAAAAGCTTACTATATAGGGACGACGAAAGTCATCACCATTGATAAGCAGGTTGTCTCCCCAATTGCGACATTGTCATAGGTTTCATCGCCATAGGTTTATGCATGTTGTTTATTGTCAAGATTTCATTGCTACAGATGCGCCTCTCCCATAATAAAGCCTGTATAACAAAATTCCATCTCTATAATCATTTAAACAGATAAACATGAATTAAGCATCCACCTTGATGAGAAGTCATCGGTACATGCCTTTTTAATTTTTTTTTATTTAAATATATGGTGAAAACAATCATCAGTATATGTATTTATTAAACACAAGCCTTTAGCCTAGTGGTAGGTATGACTCCCCCGCTTTTTCTTGAGTTGGGTTTGATACTGATTTGATTTGATTTGATTTGGTTTGGTTTTTAATTTCATAATGTTTTGGTTTTGAATCGTTTGGTTTGACTTTGATTCTATGTCATATGATTGTTTATGATTCAAGTTTGTTTTTGTTTCTGCTTTCATTTGATTTGGTGACAAAGATGACAAGTGGGGTTTGCCAAAGTTGAATGTGTCATTGGATCTAATAACATGTATAAAGGAGAGGGGGTAGAGTTAAGGATAGGGTAACACAATAAAAGAAATAAAAAACAAAATAGCTAAACATACAAAATAATATTTAGTAAAGAGAAAATAGTTATTTATATCATTCAGGTGGAAATTCATTACATATGGTCGAATAAAAATAAAGATAGTTAAGAAACATACAGATTACTCCAATCCATAGAGATTATTTATGTAATTCACTCTTAATTTTGATACGTTGATTGATAAACTATTATCATTTTAATGCTATAACTTTTAAAATGTCAATCTACTATACTTAATTTGTTAATTTAGATATGGTGTAAAACGTAAAATCTAAATTAAAAGTTGTTATATATAAATTTTCAAGTGTAACCTAGGATTACAAACTATTAAGATGATTATTTTGTAATAAATATCTTGTTTATCACACTGGTCACGATAATTATAATGCTTAATATCAAATTAGTTGAGAATTCTTTTTATAGTTGATGACGATGGCATAGTTATTTGAAACAACTATTCAAGAAAACGCCTTAAAAAAATGACAGACCATAAAAATTCTAGGGTTGGGGCAAAGCAAATTTCAAATAATCTATATTTCAACTATAGGGTGGGGGCAAAACAGATTTTGAACGTTCTATATTTCAATGGTCTTTTTCAGAATGAGTTTAGACAATTATATTTCGATTAAATTTGTAACAAATTTATACTTGTTTTGATACTTGAAATTTATACTTATATATGCATGAAAGAAAAAAAAAACAAACAATAACAAAGAGAATTGTGTAGATAGGATGTATGAATGTAAACAAAAAGAAGAATTTTTAGGAATATATTTCCCACATCGATGGTTACGAAGATAACTAAGACTAAGAGGAGTGGTGACACTTTTTGCATCTTGTCACACAAGCATTTTAAATGCCACATCATTTTTCTCATTTTAACACCCACATTTAACATTTGGTAAGAGTGGTAACACTCTTAGCACTCAATTTTTTGTATTTTTTTTCTAATTTAATTTAATTACTATATTTTAATAAATATATTTTTTGTATTTACTTTTTGTAATTTAATTTAATTACTTTATTTTAATAAAAAAATATTTTTTATTTAATATTAAATAATATATATATATATATATATATATATATATATATATATATATATATATATGTATTTAATAATACACAAACAATTTTTTATTTAATTAATGACATAATTTTTTTTAACGACAAACACTTCATTTTAAATAAAAACAATTACAATAACTTAAAACATGATTTAATACTACTTAAGACATAAAACATGATTTAATACATAAAAAAACACACTTCATTATTAAAACTCACTTCATAAAAAAAAAATACACACTAAAGCAACGAGTCTTTCTCCGAATACTGGTCTTCCAATTCGTCTTCCGGTGGCAAATTTAGATCAAGATTGTCCATCGTCCAAAGATGATCGGTCAAATGGCGGCGAAGATCGATATGGATTACTGCACTCTGAATTATCCTCAATCTTTGCATCCATTCTTGACCACCATATTCTAGTGGTTGTGTCTCCGGGATGACTTCATTCTCGTCGTACACACATATCGCGTTTTTCCTTCATGTTCTACTATCATATTATGCAATATGATACATGTATACATCACCTCTGTCATATTAGAAATATCACGAAACATGGATGGTTTTGCAACTATCTGACAATGCTTTTTTAGTGCTCCAAACGCTCGTTTAATATCTTTTCTTGCTTTTTCTTGGACTCTCTTAAATTTGGCCCTCTGAGGGTCATCCGGACATGACAAACTTTTAACGAAAACAGAAATGTCATGATAGATCCCATCCACAAGATAGTACCCAAATTTGTATTCTGTTCCTCGGAGTACAAATGACGAATCTGGGGCAGTACCATCATACACCTTGTTGAATATTGGTGAATTATTGAGAATATTAATGTCATTAAGCGAACCGGCACTACCGAAAAAGGCATGCCAGATCCACAAATCTTGTGATGCTACAGCTTCAAGTACGACCGTGGGATAATGATAATTGCCCTTTGTGTATTGTCCTTGATATGCGTTAGGACACGCATTCCATCTCCAGTGCATGCAATCTAAACTTCCTAACATCCCAGACAAACCATGCACATTTCCATGATGACCATACAATTGTTGTATGTCATAAGCAGTTGGCCGATGCAAATATCGTGGACCATACAAAGACATGACAGCTATGCAAAATTCATGAAGACTTTCTCGGGCAGTACGTGCAGACATTCTAAAACTCTCGTCTAGTGCATCAGGGGGGTGGCATATGCTAACATACGAAATACAACAGTACATTTTTGAATTGGATCAAAGCCTAATGTACCTCTTGCGTCTGCGCGTTGCTGCATATACTCAGACACTGAAGTCACACCTTCTACAATACGCATAAACAAATCTTTATGCATCCGGAACCGTCTGCGGAAATAATATCCTTCAAAGAGAGCATTCTCGTCAAAGTAATCTTGCATGAGACGTTTGTGGACCGCTTCACGCTGTCTTTGAATATATCTTCTTCGTTTACGTTGATCGTTGCTTGATTCAATGTTGTTAAGACGTTGTTGTAGCATGTTAGGTACGGAGGCGACCGACTGCACTACACTATCAAGAACATCGTCCGATGAAGATGACGAAGACGACATTGAAGTAATAGTTTTTCTTTGATACAACTTGATTCAATGTTTGAATAGTTTTGCTTTGCTTCGAGATAATGTGTTATATAAATCAACTGGTTTAATGTGAAGTGACTTGATTATATATGATTTGATTCTCTGCAAAAAATATTCTCTGCAAATATTCTAACGCACGATTCTTTTCCTTTCTAGCACAGTTCATTTCTTTTAACTTTCCCACTTCCAAAAAATCCTCAAGCTTATCGTCTAACCCTTTGATTGAGTTTCTTATCTCCTCTGCTTCAGTCGACGAACTTTGTGCTCCATTCAACTTTCTTTTTGCTTTGTCTCGTCCCATAGGACGAGTTGGAATTTCATAAGGACAATCGTTGTTGAGGTCAATCCCTCCGATACGCGCATCAGAAGATTAACTGTGGGTAGACTCCAAAGTTTTGCTTCGTTTGGACATCCCCGCGTAATCGTCTGGACTTTTTAGATCTAGCTATTTTTGATTGCCCTTCACAACTCCCCAAAACGATTCATTGACAAAAGGTTTTCCGACTTTCGCCTTGTAAATCTTTCGAACCTTAGCCATGACATCCACCTCAGTTGCACCGCTTTGGGGATTTTTCATCGCGTTCATGTATATGCCGTTGAACTCCATTGCGGCTCGGTTTGCGTTCCTCCACTTTGAGTAAAGTGAATTGGGGTTGCGGTACTTCTTATTCACGCGGTTGCAATAGTTATTCCAAACTTTTTCTTTGAAGGTTGTTGAGTCTTGGTCTTTCCCGTGGATCGGGTCCTCCGACACATCTAGCCATGATTGAGCTAGTGCCCTTTCTTCATCATCCATCCACCCTTTACTTGGAGCCCTCCTTTTTCCTTTTTTTGTGCGTGTGGTTCCACTTCAGGCTCTTGAAAGAATGATTGAACTGGATCTGCAACGGGGCCTTCATCAGAAGAATCGGATGACTCGTCGAGTAGGCGGCGTGGTTGAGATTGAAAGTCAGTTTGCTGTTGGGGTTGAGAAAAGAATTGAGTTTCTTGAACCGTTTCAAACGGATCAAGATCCATATCTGGACGAGGTGTTGGTTGAGATTGGTTGTGGTAAAATCCCATTGGTTGAGAAGAGAACTGATTAAATGGAAACATTTGCGGAGCCATTGTAGGAAAATAGAAGTTAGCGGGAGAGTGAATTGGTTGATCAAATGATCGTCGCTAACATGGTGGTGATGGAAGGTTTGAGGATGGAAGGTTTGTTGATTGAGTGTTTGGAGGTGCAAGGTGTAGTGATGGAAGGTTTGAAGATTTGTTTTTGTTGGTACTTGGGTTTTTCTTTGTTTGAGATGAAGACATGATTCATTGGTGAATTGAGAGAGTGTGTTTGTGAGAGATATGATATTTTGTGTGTAAATTGTTGAGAGTATGATTTGATATATATATATATATATATATATATATATATATATATATATATATATATATATATATATATATATATATATATTAAATATATATATATTTTTAAATGTAAGTTGGTAAAGTGATTTAATTCAAAAGCTGGTATATTTTCTCAATTCGAAAGCTGTAATTTACATCTTAATTATCTCAATTTAAAGAATGTGAAATACAATCAAATAACATGCATCCAATCACAAGCAAAAGAATCATTCTCTTTCATCACACTAAGGCTGCAGCGACTCATCAATGGCGAGCCCCCTGGCAAGAGCTAGAGGGCGGTGTTCCAAATGGTTGGCGATCGATGGCGAGGAGGTTTGGTACTTCCACTCCACCCAGCCTAATAGGTATCCGATATTTTAAAATAAATAAAAAAAATGAAATAATACACAAGAAGATATACCAAGAAGAGTTGGTGGATTTTACAAAAGAGAGGGAATAATTACTCTAAACACGGAGGCCTTTTTACATCTTAATAAATAAACTAGAAAAGATTCCCCGGCGTTGCCGGGGTCAGAAGATATTGCTTTGTAAAGTAAAGTAGCATGTTGGTTGCTTTTTGTCCGTTAATGTGAGGGTAATTTAGTCTTTTCAGGTAGTAGGGACTGAATTTGTCACCATGGGTAAACCATATGGACCATTTATGTAATTTTGGCGGTGGTTGTGGTGGTGGTGATGGGAGATGGTGGGTGGGTTTATGGTATTGAGTGGG
The DNA here is from genome assembly GCF_052849685.1 of Lactuca virosa. NCBI lineage: Eukaryota > Viridiplantae > Streptophyta > Magnoliopsida > Asterales > Asteraceae > Lactuca > Lactuca virosa. The sequence goes on from NC_136426.1 coordinate 14,351,830, forward strand.
TATTTTCTAATAAATAAAACATTAATTTAAAACCAAAAAGAAAATGTTAAATATGGTAACCACAGGGACCAATCGTGTAATTTTGTCTAACAATAATAATAATAATGATGAGCGACTATTTCTGCCAAAAGACTAAATACTAATAATACGTAGTAATAAAAAGCAAGGGTTATGAAAAATTTAAACCAAAGTGAAAGGGTTGTTTGTGAACAAAAGCATAAAGATGAAAGGTCAATGTTATAAATTGGAGTACCAAAGTTAACAAAAAGCATATCACTTTACTGTTAAAACTTTTCACTAACTTTAATATATATAATAATGGATATTCCTATCGGCACGAATAAATTCGTGTATAAACAATGATAACATTAATTTAGCTGCTCTACATTCAATCAATCGCATCATATATGATATATGTCAGTTCTATGATTTCAATTGTTTTAATATCTTTTTCGTTTTATTCCCTTAGACATAGATGGAAGTTACAAAACACACCCTTATATTCTTTAGTCTTTCAAATTTCAATAACTCTATTTGAAATATATATATATATATATATATATATATATATATATATATATATATATATATATATATAATATCTTTTTCGTTTTATTCCCTTAGACATAGATGGAAGTTAGAAAACACACCCTTATATTCTTTAGTCTTTCAAATTTCAATAACTCTATTTGAAATATATATATATATATATATATATATATATATATATATATATATATATATATATATATATAGTCCGAATCGGGTAAGAACCCAAAATTAGTAGGAGTCGTGACGACGGTCTTCCACCAATCATTTCTTCAAGGACACAAACGTCACTCATTTACTTGTTCATAATTTTTCTTTAGGCCAAGTTTTTTATCGAATAAAAATGAATATATCGTTGTTCATAACTTTTCGTCCATTTTCATTAAAGACCCATATTGATGAAAAAACGTTAATGTTTATTTTATTTTTATATCACTTTGTTTTGTTTGTTTTTTGAAGAGTTAATGTTTATTTTTTATCGAAAAAATTTAATAATATATCAAAATTCATTTTTTTCGTACTCTTTAAATATAGGATTAAAATTGATGTAGATTTTTTTTTCAAAGCTTTAGCTTAGATTTTCATGTGAATATGATATGTATCGAATTTTTATAAGTTATAAAAATTTATATGTGCTCCAATTGTCACAATGTGCTCCAAGATACAATATTTATAAGGGCTAATTATGAAAAAAAAAACACTATTTTTTCAAAAGTTCGATTTAACCACCAATTTTAAATGAGTTCCGAAAAAAACTACAAATTTTTTGTAAAACGTCTGCGCGAGACCACTGTAACATGTTAGAGCTGGGTTAATTATGGATTAATTACAAAAAAGACACTATATTTTTTCAAATATTTTATTTAACCATCAATTTATGGGTGTTTTTAACACAAATAAGAGTTTTTTAGCAAATAAATACAAGTCATAATGGTCGCGATAGAACTTTTATCCAAAAATAGATGGTTTTTAAGCACCAATGAAAATTGGATTGTTAGACTAAAAAAAAACAAATAACCCTATTTATAAAGGGAAATCTCCTGAAAAGTCCCAATATTTTAGGAAATTTTTTAATAAAGTCATAAATTTTATTTTTTTAAACATAAAAGTCCAGACTTTTTAACTTTTTGAATAGAAAAGCTCAAGAAACCGGCTAATTTATTCACTTTAGCCCTTTCTGAGATGTTCAACAAGTCATGAGACAAAATCGTTAATTTTTCCAAAATAATGCAAATTTGATCAGAAGTTGTATATAATGTACAAACGTATTTTTTACGTGTATATATATATATATATATATATTAAGTTTTTTTATATGTAAATGTTTATGTATTTTAAATATATAAATGTATTTCTTTTATGTATTCATATGTATTTTTAAGTATTTTACATATTTTTTTAATGTATTTTTATGTGTTATTTTTTATGTATTATATATATATATATATATATATATATATATATATATATATATATTATGTATTTTTTTTAAAGGTTTTTATACGTATATGTTTACATTTTTGTATGTATTTTAAATGTATAACGTATTTTTTATGTATTTTACATATTTTATTTATTTTATGTGTTATTTTTTTATGTATTATTTTTTTATGTATTACATATTTATATATTTTTTAAGTTTTTTATATAGATGTTTCTATTTTTTATGTATTTTAAATGTATAAACGTATTTTTTTATGTATTTTTATGATTTTTTTTAAATATTTTACATATTTTTTATGTATTTTTATATTTTTTTATTACATATTTATATGTATTTTTATGTAATTATGTATTTTTTTTAAAGTTTTGTATATAGATATTTATGTATTTTAAATGTATAACTATATTTTTTTACGTATTTATGTATTTTTTTACTTCAAGTCTTCTAAACAATTTCATCGAATTCGTACAGCTTCATCGACTATGTCTAGATAGTTTTCCTATATACATACATATTTTAAGTTTTTCCCATTCACTTATTGTTAGGTGCATTTCATGCATCCATTTTGTAGTTTTACTCCATAAAAGTGCATTGCATATAGGCTTAAACTCATGCATTTTGCATGTTTTTCGGGATTTTTCATGAGGCAATTTCATTCACACACTTTTGTAATATTTCAGGGACTTTTGGAGGTAGGATCTTACTTGAGGAGATGAATAAGAGATGTAGATGAAGTTTCGGGACTTGCGGAGCATCAAGGACGAAGATATCAAATAAATGAAGATTTTGGCTTTTTTAGAGGTTTACACGACCGTGTAAATGGAAGCCTTGTGTTTACACCGGCCGTGTAAACGCATACTCTCGAGTATTGTACTTTGAAGGCCTGACCAAATTGTGCAGTGTACTTTTTGTGTTTACACAGCCGTGTAAATGGTAGTGTTAATTTACACGGGCCGTGTAAACGTAGTCACAAGTTTAAAGCAGTTTTTCTTCTTTCTAAAAATGGGTAACCGGTTCCATTAGAAGTTAAGTCAATTTTAGGAGTTTTAGAGGCGATTTTCTGGGGGATTTGGAAGACATTAATACTTGGAAACACTTGGATTTCATTTGGATTTCAATTTGTAAGACTTTAACTTCAATTTCTAGATTTGTGTTTTGTTTTAGTCATGTGTGGCTAGAACCCTAGATTCTCAAACTTTATGTCTTGACTTCTTAGTTGTGATTTCAATCATATAACTTGATGTTTGCTTTTAATTTCTATCTAGTGAATTTGATTTTGCTTTAATCAAATGTTTGATTCTAATTGTGATTCTTATTGGCCATTTGAATTAGGGTTAGATCATTCAAAGTATCTAATCATAAAATCCGTAATTGTTTTGTGAATTGGACTAAGTAACAAGCACTAAACTGATTTCCATTGAATGAATTTAGTGTAAATCTGATTCACACACTCTTACACTCCCGAGCTTGTGAGGAGTATTGGGTGTTGTTGGGAACATTCACATATATCTTAATTCAATCTTTTAATCTAATTCTAAGAGCTTGTTTAGATTAGGTTAGTAAGGTTAGGGTTAATCAAAGAGCTTGTTTTGATTAATTAATGTGGTGAATGAGAAGTGTTAAAGCTTGTTAACACTTTCAAGTACCAAATTAGATAGAATTGAGCAAGTATCTAGTCATATTTGAATCGCATTGCTAAGTTGTCATACATTGAGTTGGACTCCTTACAATTTCTGAATTCAATTCACTCATTTAGTCGATTACTTGTGTCTTTAATTATTTGTTCTAGTCATTGCATTCAAAACCCCCTGTTTACTGTTGGTGACTAAAATACCTTGCGCAAAGAGGTATAGACTGATTGTCCTGTGTCTCTGTGGATCGACCCTGTTTGTCTTGTACTACCTTTTAGTGCAATATAGTAGTGTTCTTTTGGAATATATCGTACCCCTTTATTTGTTGGGTTCGACACACCTAACAAATTGGCGCCGTTGCCAGGGACACGATGTTACTAATTGTTTATGCCTAGATCTTTCCGTACAGGTACACTACTGCAAATTGATTCGGAGATAGAGAAAACTGCAAAGAAGTTAATGAAGCAAGCCAAGCTTCGTAAGAAGCAACCGGGCTCCGGGACTTCTTCGTCATCTAACCCTCTAGTCATCAACATTTGGGAGGACATACCCCTCTCAAGTGTATCCGCATCCGAAACAGAAATCCTCTCACTCTCACCACAACCATCCTCACCCAAAAATACCACCCCACCATCTTCACCTACTTATAATATCCTAAACACTAGACCCACAAAAACTTCAACCACTACACATACCATGGGAGATAACCATGGAGGGAATCCACCTCCAAATCCACCACCCGAGCAAACCCTTCGTCAATGGTCGAGACAAGAAGTTACACATCAACCTCTTTGTATCACATATCCGGTAGCCACAAATCTTGAACTTAAATCCGGACTCATCCACCTACTCCCTATCTTTAGAGGCTTGGAGAATGAAGATCCCCACATGTTTTTGACAGAATTTCATGTTGTGTGTGTGGGCATGAAGCCACACAATGTCACAGAGGATCAAATCAAGCTTAGGGCATTCCCCTTCGCGGTGCAAGATGCAGCAAAAGACGGGCTCTATGACCTCCCACCGGGGACAGTTACTACTTGGGTAACATCTATATAAAAAACTTCAAAAATACATAAATACGTAAAAATACATATACATACATAATTCATAAAAAAACATAAAAATACATTAAAAATATGTAAAATAATTATATATATATATATATATATATATATATATATATATATATATATATATACGTAAAAAATATGTTTATACATTTAAAATACAAAAACATCTATATAAACAACTTAAAATACATAAATACGTAAAAATACATATAAATACGTCATACATAAAAAACACATAAAAATACATAAAACATATGTAAAATTGTTAAAAATACATATAAATACGTTAAAAATACGTTTATAATTTAAAATACATAAAAATACATAAACATATACATACAAAAACTTAAAAAAATACATTAATACGTAAACAAAAATAGATGTAAATACATAAAAGATATGTTTATACATTATATACAAGTTTTGACAAATTGCAGAAAAGTCTCATTATTTTGGAAAAATTAATGATTTGGTTCTATGACTTGCTGAAGATATCAAAAAGAACTAAAGTGAATAAATTAGGCGGTTTCTTGGACTTTTCTATTCAAAAAGTTAAAAAATTGAGACTTTTCTGTTCAAAAGATAAAATTTAGAATGTTATTAAAAAAAAAAAATTCAAAATATTGAGATTTTTCTGAAGATTTCCCTATTTATAATATTAAAAGTTGTAAGTTAAATTAAATTCTGTTCTCCAAACAATAAAAATATAAAGTAAAAAAATCAAAAATCAAAACAAATTATCTACTACATACATGAATATTTATGGGGTATATACCGAAATATTGAAAGAGTTACAAACTTTACAAATCAATCATTCTTTAAATAATAAAAACAATAAAAATATAAAAATAATAGTTTCAATGATTACAACATAAACAATAAAGTGTTAAATATATGATTCATCCGTGTAATTAGAATTCATTAGTGCCATTAGAATTAGAATTACCCTAAATATTAACCATTTTGTGATTTGTGATATTTGAAGGATGCAAACTGACAACTTAATTTTTCAAATCAGAAAATATCAAACATATTTGGAACCTAGTGGAGGCATGTGCCCCCACCCCACGGTACGTGGAGCCGCCTGTCAAAATCCGTCAAAATTGCAATGAAAATTACCAAGTGGAGTAATCATGTTTGACGATACCATATGATGTCGATTTTTTTTTAAATAATATAAAAACGAATAAACTAGAAAAAACAATTACTTTATTTATTAATATTTAATTATACATAAACACGAAAACACTTCAAATAAATGTTAAATCGTGTCAATTTCGTTCAAGTGTTCAAACCCAAACACGAATTTTTATTTCAGTTTCATCTAAATTTCGTTTCATATCATATATTTTTGTCTAATTGTATCATCACTTGTCACTCCTAAATTTATCAACGGCGTAGAGAGATGCTTTAAGTTCATCCAAATGAAAGTGTTATATCCAAGAAAAAATTGTTCTAGTTTCCTATATATTTCATTTAAATTACTTACATATATCGCATTTATTAAGGTATAATATATAAATAGGAAAACAAATAATATATATAACTTAATATTTTGAGATAAATGAAAGAGATAGATAAAACGTGTAAAATGCTGGAAAATTTAAAAGTAAACATTATTGGCATCAGCGACAGCGACAGCCATTTCCAATTTGATTTGCACCAAATAGGTGGCTATATATATCTACACATTTTTTAAAGAGTGCAAACATCAGCCTCTGTTGGCTTATGATTATGAAGCTCCATTAATAAAAAACTCTCCCTCTCATCGGCAGCAGTCTTCATATCTATATTTCCTGCAGCCTAAAGAGTCAAATATATAGGTAATATATACTTCTTTGTGGTTTGCGTTGGATTTTGTTGCTGCTTTGTATCTTGCAACTAAGTGCCGTAATATTGCTAGCCAAGTAGTTTTCACTTTCTTTCTAGTTATAGTATATATTAACTTTGTGTTGATGAAACATCTAAAAGTTATAACACAACTCATGCTGAATGATGACGTAGAAATGTAGAGAGTTATTTCTTTAAAGAAAACAAAATAAGAAACTGCAACACTTGCTAAACAATGCATATGTATTATGTAATCATCTTGCTAATCGAAAAATCGAACCGTAGAACCGAAAAACCGTACTACTTTAGGTTAATTAATCGCTTTTTTTTCCTAGTTTGGTTCAGTAACGATTCATGTTCTTTGTCACGGACGTTTACGAACAACCAATTTTTTTATGCAGGATGTTTATGTTTAAACTTTATTATTTATATTTGATTAATATTATTAAAAAATAAACTGCCTATTCTATTTTCGGGTATCTTTTCCAAATCCACAATTACGATTTTTAATTGTAATATTATTTGATTAAGATATGGCGGTAATGTTATTGCTATTATTAATATTTTTTCAACAAAAAAGAAAAGAATCAAATTAACTTTAATAATATTATCTACCAAATTTCAATAATGTACATTACAGTAACAATTACTTTTTGTTTCTTGCCCATTTCTCAACAATGACATCATTCATCACACTTTTCATCTTTCGGATCTTGATGATCGTATATAAATTTATAAAATGACGACATAAATACATGATATACTTCACTCGTTTTATTTAATAACTATGTGAATCCGTGAATTTACGCGCAGTACGTGAAATTTTTTTTTTTTGGATAACGGTAAATATATAAATATAAAAAAAACCACAACAAGCTGATGTGACAAAGATTACAAAGCAAACATTTCAAAAAACAAAAATTACAAACAATGAAATGGGCAAATATTCCATACTCTCCAATCTATCTTCTTAACTGAAGTTCTGTGTTTGCTCCAGATAGAAGATAAAACTTGTATCCTTTCAACAATCATTGTTGGTCTCATGTGGAAGTTCTCAAAAATCCGTTTATTCCTTCCAACCCATATGCACCATAACGTTCCACATGATATCATATTCAACAAACTTTGTTTCTTCTTATCACCGGACCATCTTGATATGAAGAAAAACATATCCATAACTGAGGAAAACTTCTCACTCCTAATTACACACCGGTTAAGTATCGATTCCATAATCTCCATCACCATCGGGCATGAAATCAGAATGTGATAACCCGTCTCCGCATCCTTATTACAAGCTCCGCACATTGTGGTTGGGATGTTAATCCCTTGATGACTAAGAGCCACTGCAGAAGGGTTCGTCCCAGCTTAGCTCTCCAAACGAATGCCAGAATCTTGAACGGAGTCGCCTTACCCCAATCAAATGGTCCCTCATTCACTACATATCCTGCTAATTCAATTCTTTCTCTTAACATACACACCATAAAACGACCTTCGGCTATAAATTCTGATTCCCACCTGTCATCATTTGAATTCCAAGATATGATTTCTTTAGGGTCAATGTTTAGCTTTTTCCAAATACGATCGGGATTTAGTAATATTCCTCCACACCCCTTTGATTGATCGGTTATTAAAAACCGACCAATGTCTTCCTCCTAGCTTGTGGATACATCGTATGCCCCTCGCCCACAAGGCTGAATCCTCTGTTTTCAATTTCCATATCCACTTGGCTAATAGTGAAATATTGAGGGCCTTAATGGAACCAAGCCCCATACCTCCCACTTTCCTTGGCGAAATAAGCTTTTCCCAAGAAACCCAACATATACTTTTTTTTGTCATACAACCTTCTCCAAATAAAATCCCTTCTAATTCTTTCTAAGGTGTCAATTACACCTTTTGGTACATCAAAGATAGACATATAGAACGTAGGAAGATTTCCGAGTACCGCCTTTGCCAGGGTTACTCTACCTCCAAAGCTTAAGGCTTTCGCTTTCCATGATGTAAGCTTTGCATGAAATTTATCAATAATTGGTCTCCATGCATTTCTCAAATTCATATTTTCACCTACCGGAATTCCCAGATAGGTGAATGGGGTTGATGCAGGTTCATATCCAAGCGGGGATGCCCAGTTTAAGACTTCCATTTGGGAAGCTCCCACACTATAAACCTTCAACTTCTTGAAGTTCACCTTTAGTCCTGACGAAACATGGAAGCATCTTAGGATCCGAGCCAGATTTGCAATATTTCTTCGTGACCATTCACCTATAAACAATGCATCATCAGCATAAAATAAATGAGATAAGCAGAGATTAGATTGTGGGATTTTGATGCCATCAAATATTCCTTTTTCCACTGCTGTCTTCATCGCTTGATTTAGCACTTCCATCGTAATGAGGAAGAGAAATGGAGAGAGTGGGTCTCCTTGCCTAACACCTTTTGACATAGAGAATTCATTAGTTGGATTGCCGTTAATGATCACCGAAGCTCTCCCAGATCCGAGACAACCACTTATCCATAATCTCCATTTCGACCCCAAACCCATTTGTTCCATGATCGAGTCAAGATATGCCCAATTTACCGAATCAAATGCTTTATTGAAATCCGCTTTAAATATAAGCATCTTCTTGCCATTCACCTTCGCCCATGAATAGAGTTCATTAACTTTTAATAAATTGCGATTTAATATTTATAAATAAAAAAACTAATGTTAATTAGTAGCAAATCAAATGTATAATTAAGTTATTAATTTTATTTTGGTATTATAGTTTTAAATCATTGGTTATGTCTATCATTAATTGATGATTTTATATATTATTTGAAGTTGTGTAAATTCTATATCAAAAATATGTTGATAGATATTTTTAACCAATTATGATTTAATATTTATTTATAAAAAACAAATAGTATGAAAAAAATACTACAATTTTTAATGTTTTTATAGACCGTTTTAAGTTGTGAATTATATATAAAAAATATGTTGTTTTTATGTATAACGAATAACAAATCATATAAAAAAAATACTACAATTTTTTTTTTGAACCGGCAAATACAAATATATAAATCTACTCCTAATCTAACACCTAATACCACCTATGTCCACGACGAGACTTGAACCCTCGACCTCAAAAAGGGAGGACACCACCTGGTACCGCTGGGCTAGAAGCCCTTTGATATAACATAAAAACATAAAAACATAAAAACATTATAACATCTACTATACATTTGTATCAATTTTTTTATTAAATACTTATAAATCATGCAAAAAAATATTGAAATTAGCATACATTTTATATATACAAACACTATTATCCCAAGAAAAATTTGTATTGTAATAACATTTGATAAGATAAAACTCATTTTTCAACTCTTATAAATAAATCAAAAATCTTTTCAAACACATGAAATTTTTTTATGAGCAAAACATACTTATATACTATAGCTATAATGTGAATAAATGAGAGGAAAATAAAAAGTCATTATCAATTATTAACAATAAGTTAAAAAAAACTCTTGAGTTGTAATAATTAACTAGTAAAAACCCCGTACTACGTTGCCGGTTTGAAAAGTTTATTGTGTTGTGAAACTGTAACATGCAAGTTTTATGATCAATGATTTTTTTTTTGCTAATTATTGGTTGTTTTGTAAAATGTTGGGGCAACAAGCCAAAAAAGAAATTTTTATTATTTTAGGGACTAAAACTTTCAAAACAAAGAAAGAAATGTGAACAAAAATTAAGGTAAAAATACGGAAAAGGCGGATGAGTCGGCAACATAGTCGGAAGTTGACAAATGTTGGGGCAAAAAGGCAAAAAAGAAAAATTTATTATTTTAGGGACTGAATTTTTCAAAACAGACAAATAAATGTAGCAACCATACATATAACAAAATGCATATATGAGCCTTCAGCATGGACCGCCTCGTCGGGCCTACAACTTATCTGGACCGCTCTCCGAGCCTTCGGCCTGGACCGCCTCGCAGGGCCTACAGCCTATCCGGACCGCTCTCTGGGCCTTCGACCTGACTGGATCGCCTCGTCGGGCCTACAGCCTATCCAGACTGCTCTAGGTATCTTGGCCTTTAGCACAAAGCATGACCCCCTCAACCCAACAAACCATAACATGTCGACATATACCTTAACAAACAATAACCAACAAGTACATGTAATCATACCGATCTACCAATCTAACATATAACCAGGGCATATAGGTAATCATATGGATCTACCAGTCTATCATATACTAGCATAAAATCATCCAATCTACCAAGATATATAATCCATTATGCCGGCATTGGTGCGTTCGACCCATAAGTACAGTGAGGAAAACTCACCTCATAGTCTGAAATGTAGTTGAACAGATCACAGCTCCAACTGTTGACTCTACAGATCACTTATACAACAAACAGTGGCCTAATCTCAAACTACTACTCAAATACCCAAAATAACCATAAGTCAAGCATACTCAAATACAACAAACATAGCTGAACATTCCCACCTAGGCTGAGTACGTCTTGCGTACTCCCCTTTATGCCCAGCGTAGAGGGTGCCTCTTATAGGCTCTAAACCTGGTACGCGCAACGTATCTCCAGGTACCCACAGCGTACCAACACTGAATCCCCATTTCATCATTAAGTCCTTATTTTATTAAGCCAAAGCACCAAACTTCAGATCCAGGTAAAAATGGATGTCTTAATGGATAAAGTCTCTGAATTTATCCATTTGCATGCATACAAGAGGGTATAAACTCAAACCCTTGGTCCAAAAGTCATCCAAAGCTCCAAAACTCTTGCATGGCTTAATGAGAGTGTCCAAGCTCTCATTTTTATGAATCCATGAGTTCAAAACTATAGAAAACTACAATTCAAGGACCTGGAGTAGCTCATACTCCATTAGAGCAAAACTATAGGACCAAAAATGTACACAAACTCTAGACTAGCAAGATCTAAGCAAACAACTCATTAAGTTCCAAAATTTATACCTTCAAATGATGTTTGAGGTGAGATACTTCTGGATCTAGGTTGCCTTAATCTTCCAAGATGATTCCACTATCTTCTCCTTTCTTCAAGAACACAAAAATACACACTCTCAAGCTCAAAAATGCTAATACAATAGATTAGGGTTTGCAAGGGACGATCTGGGAAATGGAGGTTGATGATGGAAAAGGTCTTGATGAGATAATGATGTTTAAAAATGGCTCAAACCCTAAAAATTAGGGTTTGGCCCCTAGCCACGTATGCCCGACGTACACTTGAGTACGCCCAACGTACTAAAACAAACACGCGTTTCTCACTAAGTGAGCTATAGGACCAATTTTGCAACAATTTTCATACCAATGGGTGATAATGGAAAATACATGGTGTTTGGGTGTTACATTATAGTGGAAGCAGTGTTGTAAAAATTGGTCTAGGCGGCCGTGTAGGCGCTAGGAGACCTTTTATTGCCTATGATTAATGCTAGTCTGTCAAGCTAGTTGGAAGCGATCCTAAGCGGCTGAGCGGTCCTTGGTGGTCTAACACAGTTAAAAAGTAAAACAATAAAAATTTTCAAAAAAACTCCCCGATTAGTCAAGTTTATGAAAATTGGTGAATGAATTATAATGAGTGATGACTAAAATTGAGAAAAAGATCCTACATTAGTCTAAAATTTATGATATATAATGATTTAAATAGTTAGACTAATGAATATATCAAAAATTTATGGTTATTTACTTCTTTTGTTAGGATATTGATAATATTTATTTATTTTTAAATAAATTCTATTACAATTAAGGGTCTTCGAGTAGGCGTCATTTAATCCTCACCTAGACCGATTAGTCTCTTAACTCCACTCGACCATCCAACCACCACTTAACGACTTTTACAACCTTGAGTGGAAGTTTAAAATGAATATTGTGCAAGGAAATTAACATTTATTATAGTGTATATATATATATATATATATATATATATATATATATATATATATATATATATATATATATATATATATATATATATGTATGTGTGTGTTGGAAAAGCTTTAAATCTAACTTTTTCACTGTAGTCTGTTATAAAGATTTCTCAAATCCTTATACTGGATTTTTTTTTTCTTGAACAGTTCAATTTCTATAATGAATCAAGAGGGGATAATGAATTACAATAGAAGAAATATAACTGAATTTTGAATCTAAAAGACCTAATTAATGATAATTTTATATTTCTATCGATAAACCAATTATAAAACTATCAACTATATTATCAAAAATCAAATCTTTTCTTCAGATATTTTCTCCAAACACTATAGAGTTTTGGAATTATTATAGCAGCCACCATGTAGTCAATATAATTGCTTTCATAGCCGATTTCTTTTGCATAGAAAAATGAAAATCATCTATCCATTGATAAGTGACAACACCAAAATTCAAATTTAGACGTTGTACTATGTCCGCCTACTTGGAAGTTGCATTCCATATTCCCGTTGCAATATCACATTTTTTTTTTTTGAAAAATGATTCAAAGTCTCATCATGATTACTGCACTATAGACACATAATAAAAGAGACATGCACACTCCAACTCTTCAGATTCGATCTAGCAGGAAACCGATCTAGCATAACCCTCCACGTACCTAAAGATATTAACCTTGGGAAAAATTAGTTCCATCTAGTGGTGTCATTCCCTATCTCCACGATGTACTCATCAATAAACTCATGGATATCGTTCATAGTGAACACCCCCAGTTACTCAAAGTCCCAACACCACTTAACACCTTAATTACTAATCTAAACGTATCCTAAGATATCTTTTTATTTCTGTAATTGTATCGAAAGCACGTTTCCACGAATCTATCTGTTCCAACTCCATTTCTAAGAATTGTTCCCATACAAGTATTTAATTACACAGTCTGAATCTTTTTCCATGCAAAACAATCTTTCTTATCTAACTTTAAACAATACACATCAATTGCAATATTTACTCCAAAATCTTGTATTTCTACTATCTCCTACCTATTTTCAATGGTTAAAAAAGAGTAATGCATTTATCATTTAACTTTCGGCTATAATCTAATATACGCACCCATACTCCACCACCAACCCTAATATAGGATGACTCAAATGAAAATGAATAAAAAGGACTAAGAATGCAAGAATCACTAATATCTAACATTTTATTTTATTGGAAAAAACTCGATTATATCAAAATCAATGTTTTTTATTCTATATAAAAAATTGTCATATTGATACAATTCTTATTAAAGAAAAGTAGATTTATTTATTTATTATTATTATTTTTTAATTTTTTTAGCTCTTATTATATGTTTTATCCATATATATGAGTAAAACGCGCATCAAAATATTATGAAAAACTCATTATTTATTCACATGTGAATAAACTATGAATATACATGGTTTATTCATATGTGAATAAATAAGAGTTTTAACATAAATTTGATTCACATTTTATTGACATATAAATAAAACTATGATAAACCTAATGTAAAAAAAATGTATTTAAAAAAAAGGCATTTACTAATATGAGTTTTATTTAATATAAAATAAAAAATTATAAATTTTGATATGTTAGTAATTTTTTTTTTCCAATAAACATAACATCTTAAAATGGATTGCCAAGAGGGATGAAAATAGATCCGAACCCGATTCGATTGGACTCGGTCCCAGAAAATCCAGAACCAAAATTGAAGGATTTGGAGACCCGGAAACCAGACTGACATAGAGGAACCGATTCCGGTTCAGTTCCGGATATTGGACCGGGTAAAGTGGGTATTGAACCGGTTGAAATCGGAAAATGATAATTAGAACCGGTTCCATATACTAGACCCGGATAGACCCGAAAACCTAGAAATATAAATGCAAAAAATACTCGTTTTGTGTTGCTTCATGCTCTACTGCTTTCCTTTGGGTTTTATGAAGAGATTTTTTTGTCTACAAGCCATCGGTAATGGAGGGTAGAAAACATCTATTTTCTTTCTTTTTTTTGTTGCCTATTGTTTGTAATAAAAAGAAAAATAGCTATAGCTTGATCCTGTGTTGTAAAATTAAAATGCCAAAAAAGCATGCAAAGAAAAATAAATAAAACCCCAATATTTAGTTATCTTTTTTACTTTATAATATATAAAGATAAACAAACTATTTGTCAAATGATATTTGGAGGATTTTGGCTGAGGTGACTCTCCGGATGCATGAATTTAGAAATATATGTTTAATTATACCAGTTTACATGATTGTATCCATTTGAGATATAAGACCCAACAGAGTGGGTGCGGTAAGACTGCATTTTTGCTACGATGTCAAAGAGGAACACCGCCCTCATACTGCGATTTCCAATACAGTTTGAACGCATATGGTCGAATTTGGCTGCAACTTTATCTTACTTTCTCTTTTTTCAAAACGTTGAATGGTCCATTTTTTTTAAATTCAGTTATTTTTTATTTTCTTGTACCTATAAGTAAATCCTTATAACTCTTAATTCACCACACTTTCATCCAACTCTTCTATCTTTTAAATTCTTTTTTTGTCAAAACTTTCAACATGTCTTCTTCCAACAACCCAAACAATAAAAAAACACCAATTATAAACACCACAATCCTAAGACCTTTGTATGATCAACCGATTTATCCGCCCCCGGTTTATCACTATGATGACATGCTACCGTATTATCCGCACCAATTCTCACAACAATTCCTATAACAATCCTCACAACAATACTCACAACCACAACCACAACCACAAAATGAACCTGAGTTTAATCCGTTTGACTTTTTGTCTCAACCTGAATTTGCTCAAGAGACTTAAACACCCACTTCTGATTCTGAACCCGAAATCGTTCGAGAAACGCAACCCACTAAAGCACCAACTAAAAGAACAGAGAAGACGGCAACCAAAAAATGGGGACCTGAAGAAGTTATGGCATTGGCACAAACATGGATCGATATTTCTAAACACGTGAAAACAGGAAAAGACAAAAAACATGACCATTTTTGGAGGCGAGTTACAAAAAGGTTCCACAAAAGAATGAACCTTCTAGAGTATCGTTCAAAGGATCAAGTGTATTTAAAATAGGGAAAGATAAACAAGGAAGTCATGTTGTTTAATGATTTGTATAACAACATCCAAAGTCAATGGAAAAATGAAGAAAATGATGAAGTGATTTTGAAGAAAGCTTTAAACGTGTACCAAAAGGAAAATAAGAAGGCTTTCAAGTCTATTGACTTTTGGAATCTTGTGAAAGATAACCAAAAGTGGGAAAAGGGCAAAACATCCAAAGAGCATATCGATAGTGGTTCAAAACGCTCAAGAACATCTGAATCTGACTACACTACATTTGATGCTCGTGTTGGTATCGACCTCAACAATGATGAACCCGTTTAAGTTACACCACCTTCCCAACCAATGGGAAGGGAGAAAACAAAACACAAAGACAAAGGCAAAACGGTAGATTCAGATGATTTGAAAGAAATGGGGGACGATGTGAAGGGTATAAAGGAAAGAATGAACAAGATTTTGCAAATTGCATTCGAAAGAGAGCGTAGGAAACAAAGAGACAGTGACATGCATGAAAATTCTAACGCTAGACAAAACGAACATGAGCCGAGAGGAGCTTGAAATTGCTTTCGCAATGAAAGTTGTCATCAAAAAACGTTAAGCTAAGTAGGTTTGAAAATTCTAGTTACTTTTAATCGGGTTTTTTTTTTTTTTTTTTTTTTTTTTTTTTTTTTTAAAGTTTGTATGTTTAATATTTCTATTTTTTTATTTTCAAAGTGTTTAGGATTTCTTTTATTGTCATGTTATGTGTTTTTTTTAAGTAATGTAATGTTTTTTTTAATTATATATATATATATATATATATATATATATATATATATATATATATATATATATATATATCAATTAAATTAAATTTTAAAAAAAAAATGGCACCACAACTGTGTGTGACAAAGAAAACACACATTTTTATGGTAAAAATAACATGACATTGACATGGAGTAACAAAAAATATGGTTTTTTATGGTTAAACTCTTCACAACTTATTAACAGATATAATCCTATTAGTATGAATAGTTATCATATGTTTTTATTTGGACATCTATGGCACCACTCTCCCTGCTTAATTAATAATTCCCAAAACGATGAATTATGATGGTAGGCACGTTCACAAAGAGTAACTTTTCTTAAAATTGAAAGTAACGAAATCTATGTTTTACTGAACTGGCACCGACTCATGATCGCAGGAATGGAAATATTGCCCCACTCGACACACATGACTTCGTTATTTCATACATATCCCTATTTCCATTCTCCCACCAAAATCGCAAAATCTCGACCAGCTTTCAAGGCATTAGTTCTTGGAAACAATGAAGAGGTGCATGTAATAAGAATAACCCCAAAAATACATAACCAACAAGAAATTCCTACCATCGTGGAATCCAAAAGATCTTTGCATGTTATTCGGGCTCGAGTTGATTCAAGAAAACCATCATCAGAGCTGTCGTTACTCCAAAGGATATTTAAAACAATTAATAGCCACATCATCAAATTCCTCGATAGTCCTCTTCATCTATCAGTCGACCCGAGTTACATACTATCAGACAATTTTGCACCGGTTGATGAGCTGAGCCCCACCAAATGTGAGGTCATACATGGATTCATTCCTCCTTGCCTCGATGGTGCCTACATTCGTAACGGACCTAACCCACAGTTCATCTCCGGTGGTCCACATCACTACCTTGACGGGGATGGGATGATGCACTGCATTAGGATCTCCCATGGTCAACCCAGTTTCTGCAGCCGATACGTGAAGACCAACAAGTATATCTTTGAGCACCAAGCTAGATCCAATCTGGTCCCAAATGTTATTGGAGGTATGGAAAGTCTCGCCCCCTTTGTTGCTCGTGTTGCATTGTTTCTTGCACGAGTTGTTTCTGGAGATTATGATCTTAGCAAAGGCTTTGGTGTAGCAAATACCAGTTTAGCCTTTTTTGGGGGTAACTTGTATGCGTTATGTGAGTCCGATCTACCCTATGCAATCAAAGTTGAAGAAGATGGCGATATAACAACCTTAGGTCGCCATGATTTTAATGGTAAGCTTTCCATGAACATGACGGCTCACCCAAAGACTGATCCAGAGACTAAAGAGACTTTCGCATTTCGTTATTGGGCAACACGTCCATATCTGACTTACTTTCGCATTGATACATTCGGAAATAAGCAACCTGAAGTCCCCATCTTTTCCATGAAACACCCATCTTTAACTCATGACTTGGCTATCACCCAAAAGTATGCAGTCATCTTTGATATTCAACTTGGAGCAGATCCTATGAACTTGATACGTGGACGTCGGCTACTAAGTGTAGACCCAAAAAAGGTTTCAAGAATTGGTATTCTTCAGCGATATGCAAAGGATGAATCCGACATGATGTGGTTTGAGGTGCCAGGATTGAATATATTTCATGTAGTAAACGCATGGGATGAGAGGGATAAAGATGGCCAAGATGTGGTGGTGTTGGTGGCACCAAATATGTTGTCGATGGAACATTTCTTTGAACGAATGGATCTGATCCGAGCATCCATGGAGAAAGTAACGATTAACTTGGGTACAGGGGTTGTTTCAAGACACACTATGGCGACTGATAACTTGGAGTGTCCTGTAATCAATCCAGCCTATATTGCAAAAAGAAATAAGTAAGCAAAATCCTTCAATTTGTGTTGATGATGAAATGTATTTTGTTCTAATCATCAGGCATTAAGAGAAATATTTCCATTATGCAGGTATGTCTATGCAGCAATTTTCGAGAAAACACCAATAAGTTCGAGGATGATTAGGACAATAGGGGTGGCAAAGCTTGACATTTTCGCATCAGAAAACAACAGTGATCAACATAAGCACACTGTGGCAAGTCGGATATATGGAAATAACTGCTTCGGAGGTGAACCATTTTTCATTGCAAGAGACTCGGAGAATCCCAACTCAGAAGAGGATGATGGGTATGTGGTGTCTTATGTGCATGATGAAAACTCGGGTGAGTCAAGGTTCTTGGTAATGGATGCCCGGTCACCCACTCTAGAGGTTGTAGCGGCAGTGAAACTACCTCGACAAGTGCCGTACGGCTTACATGGGATATTCATTAAAGAAAAGGATCTCATCAATGAAACGTAACAACTTGACTTTATATGTTATGGTATGTGGTTGGATCAATAGTTTTCATATAGATCTTAGGAGAAGTCCTAACATTCCAAAATGCAACCAATAAAACAGCAACTTGTGCTCGTTTTACTTATGTTGTTATAGAGTACTATATATTGTAGGGGAAAATTAATTATATTCAAGAAGAAAATCTTATTGAACTCCCTCTGTAATATGAAATATAATTATGCAGTCACTAACTAATCAAGATCTGTTTATTATACAATTCACCATTCCCATTTATATGTGAGTAACTGTAATTAATTATTATAACCACTTATTTCATTAGCTAATCTCTTCGACAGCCAAGGCAGCTCTGAAACTGTTTTAGGTCCGAGTCAAAAAAAAAAAAAAAAAAAAAAACCGTTAGATTATGGGTTACACATAGCTTACATGACTTTCATATATTTAAGAAAAATGTAAGATATAGGCAATGTATTACACATATCTTAATGATAAAAAAAATTAAAGAAACGGAAAATATAGTTTTTGGAGTAAAGCAAGAATAAGAGGTATAATTAAAAAAAGAAAAACTGAAAGAGGCATAATTAAAAAAATGAAACTGAAAGAGGTATAAAAAAGGTGCAAAAACTTTATACCATAAAATAGTCAAGGGATAATGACTTGAAAGGGTAACAAACTTTCGGCTTTGTTCACATTTAGTTACTAAACTTTTTTTCGTTATCTATTTGCCACTGAACTATTGAAACTGTTCACATTTTACCCTTATGACCGGTTGTTACCGGTCATAAGGATAAAATGTGAACAGTTTCAATAGTTTAGTGACAAATAAATAATAAAAATAAGTTTAGTGACTAAATGTGAACAAAATCAAAAGTTTGTTTCCCTCTAAATATGAACTAAATAATCATTATTTTCACACTCAATCATTTGTAAAAATGGCAGGTTTTTGTAAGTCACCCTTTATGATTGGGAGAACCCAAATGTATGATGATTGTTATGAAATTTGTATATAAAAGCTAAAATATTTTTTTAATTTTTTATTTTATTTTTATAGATAATCTTGTGATGGAGAGAACACAAATGGTATAATGATTGTTATGAATGTTGTATGCCAAAACAAGGAAGTTTTTATTTATTTATTTATTTTCATAATTTTAACCAAATAGGCTACTTTAAAGCTAAAAAAATATGACTTTCTAACATCCACAATAGGAGTGCAATATGTTAATGGAAAACCTTTTGTTAAACAGAACATGTACAATGAAAAAAAATCAATTCAAACGGAGTTCATATGCAAATTTATGAATGATCAAAGTTGAGTTATTATTATTATTATTATTATTATTATTATTATTATTATTCATATTTTTTACTAACTAGTCTATTTTGGAGCTAAAGAGTATTCTGACCTCCAAATTTTGAGTGCAATATGTCTATGGAAAGCCCTTGTCACAATCAAAATAAAAAAAAAAAACATAATTCAAACGGTGTTCGTATGAAAAAGTACTTATGAACGTTTGAAGTTTGCAAAATGATCAAAATAATCATAGGTAACTATGAAAATCTATATTTTCGTATTTTTCGTATGAAAAAGTATTTATGGGTATTTTGGTTATTTTTCATTTTTGTAGCTATTTTATAGTAAAAATAAAAATAAAAATGGTTATTAAGGTCATTTTCTCTAGATAAAATGATATAGGCATGTTGGACCTAATTTGCATTTAGTCCATGATTTCTTTTATTGACATCTTTTCGTTTCTGACTTTTGAGTTTTGTATGGCCTTCTTTTTACAAGACTTCGACAACTCCTTGATCGCCAATGCTCTAGCCTTATTGATACTCAAAAGGCACATATATACATGCTCTTCAAGCTCGTCTACTTGTTTCCTAAACCAAACATGACTCTTCTCAACCTCCCTAAAAATCTGCAAACAAATCTTATCTTCCCCACGACCCCTTTCCAAACATAACTCTATCATCTTTCGATTTCGATTAATTTCATCATTAAGAC